>NW_003314261.1:5021242-5146080 GCF_000143415.4 Selaginella moellendorffii | reverse complement strand
AGGAAGTAATTCTAATTGAAATCAATTCAATAACTATCAAAATCTTATATATCTGTATTTCATATACTCACAGCTCATATATTTGTAATATAATTATTTAAAATAAAAATCTCAAACATAGAGAAAATAATAATTACCTTCAAATTAATATTAAATCTAAACTAAAAAGAATATACAAAGAATAATATCATCCAGAGGTTTATTTCACTCTAAAAAGAGACAGAATAGACCAACCAAAGAATATTCTATTTCTTGAGCAAGAGTGGCCCAACATTGTCACCAGTGGCTTTGTTGTGCTTCATGTGAGACCCATCACACAGAGGAAATGTTCCAGATCTCCAACACCTGTTGGAAGTAAAAGCCATTCCAGTTAGATGTAGTCACCAATACAATCTCTAGATGGAAACTAGGAAGTGAAAAGCGTTACTCACCTGCAGTATGCTGTCACCGGCTTGGAGATCTCTCCCACCACCACTGTGTCGACCACTTTCTCCACGTCTTTTCGGATAGAGGGATTGAGCACCACCGATGATGCTTCTCCCTCCTGGACCTGAGCACGCACTCTCACGCTCCTCGACGATGCAAGAGGAGTTCTCACTGCTGCTGGTACCACTGCTAGCTGAAATCCGGTACCGAGAATGCCACCCCCCACCATTGTTGTTGTTGGAACCTGGAAGCCACACGCCCGGCACACGAGAAATATCCTCAGTCTAGTGGCTCCGGTCGAAAACACGTGGCGAGTCGATGGCCGTCCGTGACGAAAGAATACTGCTGTCGTGTAGCTATCTATAGCGTCGAAAATGTACGTCGATCGATGAATGAATGGATGATTGGTTCTCTAGAGTGACTGCTGCCTGGGAATGAGCTCCAAACCGGCTTCGAGGTCCTCGACAGTGATGGACACGAGCTCGTCCGAATCGCAGCAGTCCAGGTCTAGTCTGTAGTCGAGGTGGTCTTTGGCGTTGGCGAGCAGCGGCCAGACGAGGCCACCATTCATCTCGCTGCGCTGCTTCTCTGTTGTCTTGCGGTCCAGGAGCTCCGCAATGGCTCCTGCAGTGCATCCCGGTTCGAGCTTGAGGCCGAAGGTTGGCGAGTCTTCGTGTTGCTCTTTGAGCTTGAGGTGGATCATCTCTGCCAGCTCCTCTGTGCTGAAGTCGGGGAAGTGGAAGAACCTGGTCACCCTCCGGCAGAAGCCTTCGTTGCTTGCGATGACCCGCTTCATGGGCTCTGCGTAGCCAGCAAAGATCACCACTACCTTGCCACTGTCCATGACTGACATGATCTCCTCCAGCGCCTCAACTCCGTAGTCTTTGTCATCTGCTTTCTGCGCTGGTATCAGTCTGTAGGCCTCGTCCACGAAGAGAATGCCTCCTTCAGCTTCTCTGATCTGAACAAGAAAAAAGAGAGACAGAAACATTAGAAGGCGTTCTACGTAGAGATAGATGCTTACTCTTTTCCTTGTTTTTGGGCCCGTGTGACCGACGAACTCGCCAACCAGATCAGTTCGCTGGACCTCAACAACTTTATCGCATTCCAAGACGCCAACCATGTGTAAGAGTTTGGCTAGCAAACGCGCAATCATGGTTTTCCCTATTCACGACGGTCAGAACTTCTGATGAGCATAGAACTCTACAAAAAAAGCATGGCTGCATACCTGTACCGGGATTGCCAAGGAATGCCATGTGAGGCAGCTTTCTTTTGGGAACGTTCAAGCCAAGGCTTCGTCGTTTCTCGTCCAGGAGCATTCCTTTAGCCCACTTGCGAAGCTGGAGCTTGAGGTCGTCTAGACCGACAATTTTCTCAAGTTCTTTCTCCAGCTCCAGCATCTTCAGCTTTGAGCCCGACAACGCTTTTTCCGCTTTCTGCCTCCTCTGTAGATCGAGCTGGCGCTCCAGCATTTCCTGCAGCTTCTCGTTTCCCGAGCTCTTCGGAAGGTGGCTTAGCGGAGTGAGCTTCTCCTGTTCACAACTTGAGTACGATCAGGGAAAGAAAAAGAACAAATTGCATACGTTGTCCTCCAGAGATACATCAGCGTTGTGCTCCAGGAGCACCTCGACTGCTTTACAGTCTTGCGCTCTCACGGAAGACCAGACAGCCAAGTGCAAAGGCGTCATTCCATTCTGAAAAAAAAGAAGCATTGAGTCTACGTAAACATTGGAGGAGGCATAGAAACTTACCAGAGCCTTGGCTTCTTTGCGAGCGTTGTGCTTCAAGAGTACTTTCAAAGCGTCGGTGGAGCCATTCTTCGCTGCTAGATGCAGCGCAGTCTCTCCATACTGCGAGAGAGCGACTAAAAACTGAAGTAGACAAATGACAGTAAAGCATACGTACCATGTTCGTAGCCTCGAGATCGGCTCTCTCCGGTCCATTCCATTCGAGCAAGAACCTCACGGCATCATCCTGGTTGCTGGCAGCTGCCATTTGCAAAGGGGTCTGGGACATCTGCCGTAGAAGAGAAGATTTCAGACAATCCATTGCTAGAGCCGAGAAAGAGGGAAATCACTCGAGGAACTCACCACAGGGTTTCGCGAGTTGATCAATGACGGATTTTGGTGAAGCAATACGCGCAATCCATCGATATCGCCCGACTGCGCCAGAGAATGGCAAGTCACCGGCCTGGCCGAGCGGATCTGCTGCCGCGGATGCATATTTCAGAGCCCCTGCCGCCGAGCGATCGATTTGGAGAAGAATCGATCGAAACGAGAAACTAAAGGATCCTAGAATGTAGCTCCTCCGGATCGTCGAGGCGCGCAACGCGCGAAACCCTGGCCTTCACAGCTGCCCTAGCGTGTGGCGCCTCCACCACCATGGCCTCGAGCTGGCAGTGACCCATATGGCCCAATAGAGGTACGACACGAACTACCAAATGGCACGAAATTGTGCGCCACTTGTACGGCTTTATCGAGCTAGGTTGTTTTGAAATGTGGCGGCGAGTAGTAGCGAGGTACCTAGTGCGCCATCGCGACGAGGGCAAAATCGTGAGTTTTCTTTGATTTTCCATTCCTGCGAGCTCAGATCCACGGGATTCTCTCAGCCAGAAGGTATTATGAAGCAATCGATCCCTCGGGCCGAGAATCCAAGCGCCTCCAAGAATGTCTCGCTGATCGAAGACACCGAGCTGTCGAAGAGGTAAGAGATTGTCGTTACAAAAGGAAAACCTATAGCTAAAACCAGTATAGAATCCTCAAGCGCGTGCAAAAGCTTATGCACGATGCGATCCATTTGCAAAATCCCGACATGCCGGATAAGAGCCTCGTCCAGCTCCGAGAGGTAGTACGCTATACTTTGATTGATCTGGGTCTAAGTTTGCCAGCACTCAGCATTTCTAGGAGTATGAACGCTTGGATTGGGATAATCGGCAAAGGGCCCTCAAGATACTCTCCACGGAATTCGGAGTTGACAAGAAAAGAGTGAAGGATCTCATCCAGCATTATCTTAGCTTGCACGATGGTACGAAAGGCTAGTTTTTGTGTAATGTTCTCCTCTATCTTTCAGATGAGAAAAGCAAAGCTGGTGACGGAGAAAATCCTCTCGAAGCAGCCCAGTTTCGAACAGAACGGGATCTGAGAGCTTCCTTGATGCCGCTATCGGTGAGATTGTTTGAGCAGATGAATGGCCAAGCCGGTGGCTTGAAGTTTTTGGTGGACCTACGTGCTGATCTGCTTTCTGCTTTACGGTATCTTTTGTTTTCTCACTTGGCCACTTGAACCAGTGGTGTTTGCAGTGATGACAACCTTCCAGCGCTGAGAGCTCTCGATCTCGAGCTGCGAGCGCTATTTTCAACGTGGTTAAGTCCTGCGTGTCTGGAACTTCACCAGGTTACTTGGAATGACGCAGCTTCATTGCTTGAAAAGATTGTCCGATATGAGGTAGTTTTCTGGTGGTTGAGAAGACATTGATTGTCGAGTCTTGTTTTTATGCAGGCTGTGCATCCTATCAGTAATTTGTACGATCTTAAGCGACGATTAGGCATTGGTCGTCGGTGTTTTGGTTATTTCCATCCTGCTATGCCAGGTAAATGTCTATACAGGGGAGCTAAGTAGTGCGACTTGTTTTTCTTAGGGGAACCGCTTGTGTTCATAGAAGTCGCCCTCACGGACACCATTAGTAATTCCATTCAGGTATGGGTTCGTTGTCTTGCTTTTTGCGGAAGCTTATAACGTTTCTTCATGTTCTGAAGGAAGTATTGTTTGACAAGCCACCTATTTCCGAAGAAGATGCGACACATGCGATCTTTTATGCTATTTCGTCGACTCAGGTTCTACATTTTTTGCTCTGTGTATAGTTTCCTTTTGATAAAGCTAAATACACAGGCAGGCTTGTCAGGTATAGATTTGGGAAACTTCCTTATCAAACGGGTGCTCCGCTTACTGCAGCAAGATATGCCTCAAATTAAGGTATAGTAAACCCTGTATGCTATTGTGCTCACAACTTTTGTTTCAGACTTTCTCAACTTTAAGCCCAATACCGTTCTTTCTGAAATGGCTGCTTCCTAAACTCGCGTCGTTCTGTTTCGAAGGAAATGAGCAGAGGACCTTCAAAGAGAAGTTGCTTTTGGCTCACGAAGAAAAAGCTTTGAAAGACGCCTGCGGGTAACATAAGTTCGAAGGTTTTTTACTGTAATAGCAATTACAACAGTCCTGACAGAGACGATGATACGAGCGGCGAGTCAATAATGTATAGAATTTTGGGAGCATCTGATCCTCAGTGGGGCGAGTCCGAACAACTATCAGCAGTTCTTAAGGTGCCTCTCATGAGATTATGTGCAAGGTATGAGACTAGTTTTTCCTGATGGTTTTGACCAACTCCTTTGGGCAGATATCTTCTACTTGAAAAGAAACGTGGAAAGGCATTGGATCCGGTAGCAAACTTCCATCTACGCAATGGGGCTGTAAGTGAAGTCCACGGTTTTTCATTCTGAAGCTTCGCGTGAATTCTACAGAGTATGGAACGTTTGAACTGGATGGGCAATAAATCCAAGAAAGGGCTCAAAGAGAGTGCAGGGATGATGGTTAACTATCTTTACAGGTGTGTAACATGAGCAAGCAAGTCAACGCACTTATTCTTGTTTCCTTCCAGGGTAGAAAGCATCGAAGAAAACAATCAAGCATACATTACCAGAGGTATCATTAGAGCGTCTCCAAAAGTGGAAGAGCTTGTAGCTGGAGGACAGCAGTCTGCACTGTGAGTGTGACATAGGCACAATTTCACAGTTAATCTTCTCAATGTCCGCATTGAATGTATGGAGTCTGAAGGATTTTTACAGACAGCTCAAAAACAATGACTTTGCGGTTTTGACCGCAAGAACAAAACAAAGGAAACAATTTCCACGTGGATGTACATGTCGGCTACTCGTACTAGGTGAGTGCCATTCGCCTTTGGCTGCTGGTGTAGCGATAAGAGTCTCCTTCAGCTACAATGCGTTTGGTTTAATAGGACTAGAAGTGCGTCCTCCCTAGATTGTAATGGCGTCTTTGGCACTGACGGGTTCGATTTCTGCTAGTTATCTGCCGAGTAGCAAGGAGACCCTTTGCGGGGATCACTCTGAGTTTGCTTTCTCTGCAAAGACTCGGTCCAGATCTAATCTTCCTTCTCTGAGGCTAACGAGAGGGGTAGTGCCTGTCAAGAACACTTTGAAGAGTGCAGATGTTGCTGAGCAAGCTGTTGCAGACCGAGTCTCCCGCAGCAAGCCGGTGACTCTCAGAGCAATTGTTACCATCAAGAAGCGGCCTGACAACAAAGTTACGGACATCTTTCGCAAGGGATTGGACTTCTTTGTCCAAGACCCCCTCGGCGAGGATATTGTTCTGCAGCTCGTTAGTACTGAAGTGGATCCGAGTAAGTTTTTGACTTTTAGCTCAGGCTATAATGTAGTGCGGTTCTTGACAGGTAGCGGCCTTGGAAGAAGAAGCAAGAACACGACACTTCGGAAGGTTTCTACAGGAGAACACACGGTTGAATATGCTGGTGAATTCATAATTGAGGACCAGTTTGGGAAACCAGGGGCCATTCTCGTTGCAAACAGACATAAGGCAGAGTTTTTCCTCGAGACGATCTCTCTCCAGGGCCTGAAGACTGGATTGATTTCATTTTCATGCTACTCCTGGGTTCATTCTCAGGAAAACGAGGTGTCTCAACGAGTGTTCTTCTCCAACGAGGTACTGCCTGGAAATTACTTTTTCTAAAATGCTAATGCGGCTTTCGCGATAGGCTTATCTTCCTTCTTCTACTCCTCGGGGACTCAAAGATATTCGTGCCTCTGAACTCAAAACATTACAAGGAGATGGCACGGACATGCGTAAACCGTGGGAAAGGATCTACGACTACGACGTATATAACGACCTTGGAAATCCGGATAAAGAAAAGAAGCTGGCTAGACCTGTTGCAGGTGGCGCGGTGCCATATCCAAGAAGATGCCGAACAGGTCGCCCTCCAACCAAGTCAGGTAATCCTTTCTCCAAGCTTCTAAGTTCGTCGACTAATCTTGTCGGGCACGTATCAGATCCTCGTGCAGAGGTCAGGTTAGCCGTGACAAGCAAGAATTATGTCCCTCGCGACGAGGACTTTGAGCAGGTGAAAACTGAAGCATTTTCTTCTGGACGTCTTAGAGCCATTGTTCACCGTCTCGTTCCAACCATTATCACGCACTTCACTGCCACTCCAGATGAGTTTGACACCCTGACTGATATCGATCGCCTCTTTTACGAAGGCATTCGGCTTCAAACTGAACTGGCGGAAAATGATCGTACTTTCTGGGATATAGTCCCGGAGCAAATCAGGCAGCTTATCAATGCTGATAAAATTTCAAATGCTATCAAGTATCCGCTACCTCCTTTGCTCGCAAGTAAGTGGTTTTATTTTCGATTTTCTGAATGTATGCTAAGCCTGACCATGCAGAGGATAAATACGCTTGGACCCGTGACTCTGAGTTCGGCCGGCAAGTGCTTGCTGGTTTGAATCCGCTAATGATTGAGCGGCTCAAGGTAGTCTCATTTGAAATACAAAGATATCCATCAGCACGTTTGTGCAGGCCTTTCCTCCGACCAGCTCGATGGATACTGGGATCTGTGGAACGCTAGGATCAGCATTCGAAGCAGCAGAGCTCGAGAAACACCTCGAAGGATTGACGGTGGAAGAGGTTTGGCACATAATATACACTAAGTCAAGGAGTGATGCATTCCATGTTTTACAGGCGATAAAAGCGGAGAAGCTGTTTATTATCGACTATCACGACGTTTTCATGCCACTCATCAACAGAATCAACTCTTTGAAAGGACGGAAGAACTATGCAACACGCACAATTCTCTACTTGGATTCAGCAAACTTGCTAATGCCAGTGGGAATTGAACTATGCCTGCCAGTCTCGAAAGACAAACCAAATGGTTCCAAGAGAGCGTTCTATCCAACCAAAGATGCGACTGGGTTTTGGATCTGGCAGCTTTGCAAGACACACGTTCGATCCAATCACTCGGCATACCATCAAGTTGTATCTCACTGGTAAGTCAGAGTTCTCTTTATCTAGCAAAATCACTTCCATGTTTTTTCAGGCTCCAAACTCATGCATGCATCGAGCCTTACGTGATCGCGACGAATCGCCAGCTGAGCGCCATGCACCCCGTCGCCAAGCTCCTCGATCCACACCTGCGATACACAATGCAAATCAACGCCACGGCTCGGCAGACGCTCATCAGCGCCGGGGGCGTGATCGAACAGTGCTTCACGCCAGGAAAATTCATCCTCGAGCTGAGCGCCGCCGGCTACGAAAAGTGGCGATTCGACAAGCAAGGCCTCCCAGCCGACCTTCTAGAGAGGCAAGTCTCGCTTCAAACTCCCCTCTCCTTACTAGTTCTTTCTTTCTTCCACAGTTTGTCTAGAGATTTAGTTCTAAAACTTTTACTTGTGATTTTGTCCAGAGGCATGGCTGTCGAAGATAAAAACTCTCCAGATGGATTGAGGCTCGTCCTAGAAGACTACCCATACGCCGCCGACGGGCTCCTCGTATGGTCGGCTCTCAAGTCCTGGGTGACGAGCTACTTATCCGTCTACTATGACTCCCCGGACTCCATCACCAGCGACACGGAGCTCCAGGCATGGTGGAACGAGATCAAAACCAAAGGCCACCCCGACAAAGCCGAAGGCTGGCCGAGCCTCAACAACAAGCAGGACCTCGTCGAGATTCTCACGTCGATAATGTGGGTGGCGTCCGGGCACCACGCTGCCGTCAACTTTGGCCAGTTCCTCTACTCGGGCTACGTCCTCAATCTCCCCAGCCTGACCAGGAAGCTCATACCCGAGAAGGACGACCCCGAGTACAAGGAGCTCCTCCAAAACCCGCAAGGCTTCCTGCTCGCGACGCTCCCAAACCAGACCCAGGCCACCACGGTCATGGCGGTGCTGGAGCTCCTCTCCACGCACCACCCTGACGAGGAGTATCTCGGCCAGCGCGTCCAAAAGTACTGGACCGGCGACGAGAGGGTCCTCGAGGGGTCGAACGAGTTCGAGGAGAGGATAGCCGAGGTCCAGGAGATCATCGAAAAGAGGAACAACGACCCCAAGCTGATGCACAGGCATGGAGCTGGAGTTCCAGCGTACGAGCTCCTGTTACCGACCTCTGGGCCCGGAATCACTGCTCGCGGGATTCCGAACAGCGTCTCTATCTAAGCTCGTAAGCTATGGCTTTAGAAACTCTAGAGAACTTGTAAAAGTACCTGGTTTGCGTCAAATGTATAAAATGGTTTGATTGCGAATTTTTCTCTTTGGTATGGTACAGTCTCCCGAGCTTGAAGACAATGAATGAAGAGAATTTTAGTTTTGCTTACATCCTGCGTAGGCCGAGACCAAGTTTTCGAACGGGTTCGCTAGTGGATAGGTCTTCTTCTTTAGATTGCAGCTAAACAGCGCCTGGCCCATCGACAGCACTAGAGGATTCACAGCTCGGAGGGGAATCTGGTAGCTCGCGGGGTAAAATTGGTCCTCCTCCTCCTGGACAAAGAGATAGACGTCACTTATCTAGAAAGAAAACAATGGAAAAATACTACCACTTGATCAAGGTAAACCTCTTCTAACTGCGCTAGTTCTTCCAGCTCTAAGTCATTGAGGTCCTGGAAAGAACGAGACAAGTCAAGTGAGGAAATGTAGTAGGCAAGTACCTGTTTGCCTTTCATTTTCGCGATTTGACGCTTCACGGCTCGCGCAGATCCCAAACCTACGGCTCTCCTCTCTCTTGCGGTCCTGCGCCGGACATTCATGCAGACAGCACACTCACACGTTGATTTATGATTACTAGTCCTGTGCAAAGCGTGAATTACTGGTTCATCTCTAGTGAAAAGAAAGAGCAATTTACCCGGCAGCAGGTTTCTGTGGAATGTGTGCCGATGTTGTCTTAGCAACAAAAATTTCGGATGGTTTTTCTGCCGCATTGTCCGCTGTAAATACGCATTGAGTTAGACGTTCCTACTATTTCCCAAACGTTTGCTTACCTGTCTTTGACTTCTTTGGATCCCGAAGAACACCGTTGGCTGTCCAATACTTGCTGCATGCCTTCTGGACTTTCTTCATCAGGTCCAAGATAGGATCTCCTTTGTGGTTATACTTTCGGCAGTTCGTCCAGATTTGTTGAATGTCTCGGTAAACATCCGACGCGTTTCTATACTTCTGACGTTTCTCTAGATTTTCGCATATGGTACCGAAGTCCATCGGGGTGTCAATTATGTCAAGGTAATCCTATAAAAAGAATTTGAAATAGTAACATCAAGATGAAAACGAGATGATAGTAAGCTTAACTTACCGGGACACCTTGGCCTACGGGGTCAACAGGTCTGTTAAAAGGATGTGCCGAGTCCATTTTCATGAGTTTCCTGATGATCTGCTAGCCAGCCTTGTTATGCATCATGTCCCAAGAAAAGTAAATGAAGCACATACCTTTAGAGAAGTTTCTACCTCGTCGTCACGTAGCTCGCTTGGCGGAGATTGTGGAGTAGGAGTTGAGTCAATTGGAGGAGATTGTACCGGCGAACTCAAAGACGGCGTACTGCTGGGGGTCTTTACCACAGCTGCCTTTTGAGTCGGAGCCTGCGGAGGTTCTATCGCAGAACCTGCAGGCTTTCTCTTCGCATCCGAGAACGTAAGATGTACTTTCAGTGGCCTTTGGGGAATCTCCGGAGTTTTCTTCGGCTCGTCAACTTTTTTCTGCACGCTGCTTGCCTCCTTCTCCTTCGTGACTTCCTTGCTTTCTTTCTTCTCCACCTTCAACCTTCCGGGCTTAGCTTCCGCCTTTGCCTCGGCATTTTCTCGAACTTTAAAAGTCTTGATCCTGACTCGAGAGCTCTCACGCCTCTTCCCGACCTGTGAATCCGTATCCTTCCCACTCGTAGCATCGGCATGCTCGGCAGACTCCACTTTGGTGTCCTCTGTGCTCCCAGAAACCTCACTAGCTCCATCGTACCGTGACAGCGTCCTCAGCTTCACCACCCTACCTCCGCTCCGGGGAGCCCGCTTCCTCTTGTTCTCGCCGCTCACCACTGGCACCGATCTCTCCTCGTCGTCCTCTTCCACGTCGGTCTCATCGTTGGCCGCAGTCCGCCACGATCCCTCCCGCTTCTTCTGCTGCTTGCCCCGGCTCCGCGTGCGCACGCTGTCCATGAGAAAACGAAGACGAGCCTGCGCACCGCGAAATATCACGAATCAGGATAGCTCCCGCGCCGGAAACGCTCGCGCCTGCAAAATCCAGCTCGCTGCAAGCAATGCCGCGATCCGATAGCGGCCGTCGGCGCCACAGCGCCATGGCCGCCCTCTAAAACCCTAGCTACGTAGCGCTGGCTCTCTCCCAGCCCTAGCGCTGGGGGAATTTAAATCATAAAAGGGGGGGTAGTGGCAACTCACCGATAGATCGCCCAAGTTCGTTAGCGTGGGGCGTTCTGCTGGGTATCCGAAATTAGGGCCAAAAAAGAAGACGGCAAATTCCGCGACGGAATGTCCAGTAAACTCAATCGACTCGAGTTCGACTCGCTTTAACTTTAAGCTTTTAACCGTACAAGAAAGCTGTACGTCTTAACGACCGTACAAATAGCTGTACATATAGCATAATCTTGACGACCGTACAAAGATCGTATTCGTATTTCAAAAGGTTGGGATAATGATTTATGGTACAAGCACTTGGTCTTTGTCTTTGCTTTAGATTGTTGGTAGCATAGCAAATCGTGATGGCGAGCTGTGGCCTTTGGCATTGTACTGGAGGGATTCCTGGGGTTTGTCCTTTGGCATTTCAAGGCTGTAAAGCGAGAAACGAGGGAAAAAAGAATGGTGGAGAGCATCTAGCTTGTGGCAGCGGGGGCACACTCCTTTAGAATGCTTTTGGAGGAATGCAGTCGCGTATACGAGGCCGTCAGTCGGGCCTGGAAGAAGCAAAACGACGAGGAGAAAAAATAAGTATCAATGGTGAATCTGTTGCGTGCGAGGGAATAGTACCGATTGGAAAAGCACGAGCGTCCACCAGCAGCTGTTGAGTCCCAATCCAAGCTTGTGGAAGATCTGGTTTTTAAGTGGCCGCGAGATTGTGGGGCTTAGAAAATAGTACCGATTGAAAGCGCATGCTTACCTTCATTAGCAGGCTTCCACAGACAAAGCAAGATGTCATGCTCAGGCCCAGGAATCCTAAATCTCGTCCGGCCTACATACAAGCCGACGCAATTCGTCAGTTACCAGGAACGTGGTAAACGAGCCAAGGTTTGTTTGTTTGACTATCTTACCAAAAGTGTCCCTTCCAGCGACAGTGCAGGTGGTGTTAAAACAATGCTCCAGAAAAATGGGAACGCTACCGAATGCATCTGCGAACAGACGAGACAGGGTGGTGTCAGCACGGACACGTGATCAGCGCTGCATTGTGTCATCTCAACCTGTGCTACGATTGCTGAATCGTTCGTAAAAAGCTGCGGCACAAGAAAAGGAACCGCGACGCCAATGCTCGCTAAAGAGAATCCTAAAATCGCACCCGTATAGAGAAGTGTTTTGAGCAACGTTCGTGCCTGTAAAAAGATGATCGAGCCAGGTTTACTTTTATCGTTTTGCTTGGCTCACCTGCTCGAAGTTGCGGGTTTTTCCGCTAATAAGCTCTGGCATAAAGGACTGAGCTGTTTGGGCCAAAGGCTCTCCACATACTGAAAACAATGTGAAGATCCCAATCATCACCTGGCAAATCAAGACATTTTTAAGTTAAAGAACTGGTTTTTACTGTTGAACCTGATGGGCTCCTAAAGTGAGTGGCCCAAGCGAAGTCGCGAAATATGTAATTGTTGTGTAAAAACATATCTGTAAACAAGATAAATTGAGCTTCCAAGGATAGAAGACGATATACGATGATGTACCTTTGACAACATGGTCATAAGAACTGGTGCAGCTATTTCGATCATCTGCAGGATGTCTTTGAAGCTGGGTACAACGATCGCCAGAGGATTGTATCCTTTCGCTTTTAAAGAAGTTAACATCAAAATTCCCGCAACATACTGCATGCTTGAAGCTTGAGTTAACGATCAAGTAGACTCATATTCATACCTGTGATAGTGCCGTTGCCCAGGCAGCACCAGCAATTCCATATCCTAGAAATGTACAAAGTAGAATATCTCCAAAAGCATTTACAAGACTCGCGACGAGCAAAACTTTCAAGGGACTCCATGAATCCTGCATCCCCAAGCTGTGGTATAAAAGAAAGTGAGATAACAGTAACAGCATACAAAGGAAGCCAAAAGACAGACCTTGCACTTTGAGCAACCATGGTGACAAGAACCGCTGGCCATGCCCACGCTCTAATCTGAAATTGTCCCAAAGAGACATATATCAAAACCACTACACCACGAAAAACTTAAATTTATTCAGCTTACATTCACGTACGTTGCCGCGGCTGGGACGATCCCAGAGTTTTTGGCTCCAACAAAAGCTGAAAGGAAAAAATCTTGAATCAATCACAGCCAATACATTGCCAGACCTCACCTTGGAGCATGGAACTAGAAGAGAATCTAATAGCCGCGAGCATAGCCATGCCACAGCCGAAAGCTACAAACAAGAGCCTAGCCAAATGGTTTGCTGCTTCTTTCTCGTCCTACACGAAATTCCAAACCACAGATCAGAACGCGTAGTAACACCAATCGCTCTTACCTTGTTTGCAAGCGAGGTTGCAATCAAGTTGGATGTAGCAACGGACAAGAACATGAAAACATACGAGAGTCCATCGCACATCACAGTTCCAGGTCCTGGAAGGAAGTAAACCACAAAGAAACTTTAGTTCTAGAGGAATCCAAAATCAATCTTCTTACCAAGGGCGGCCAATTGCAAAGAGCTAGTGGTTCCCACAACACTCGTATCGATGAGACTCATAATCGGTCCGGACAACCAGATGCCGAGAGCCGGGCCGGCGAAAGCGAATATCTGACGTACTTGCTCAAACATGTTGGGCTCCTCGCTAATGCTAACATCCGCCGCATCGCCATCTACCAGAATCTCCTTTCCTTCCACTTCTTCAACAATGGTGGCTGCCAGTGACGTCTTGCTGATGTCGACATTGGTGAGCACTATCTCTTTTGGCGCCTCAAGCACGCCCTCTCCAGAGACATAGAACTTCACGGCTTCTTTAGGCGTCCAGGGCACGGATTGCTGCTCGCGCTCCGCCGGGGGCGCCTCTGGCTGCTCGACGGTGCAATGCCGGACGATTCTCGAGCAGAGATGGCGCTGGAGAGGAGAAAGAACTCGCTGTTGCTGCTGCGACTGGCGGAGCTTGGCAAGATCGAAGCCGCATTGCACGCCGGACGAGTGGCGCCGCGAGCGATTCACGCAGACTGGGAATCTTTGCAAATGGATCGCCCCTGAGACAGCACAATCCATGGAATTCGGATTGTCCTGCCGCAAAGAACCTACAAATCGATCGATCGAGCAGAGAACCTACGAAATATCGATCGCTCGATAGAGATTTCCCTCGCAGCGCCTCGAGCTTCCAGCGCCCAGTGGCGCCTCGGCCTCGTCGAGCGCCCCTTCTCGCACGAGATTCTCGAGAGTGAAACAAAGAAGAAAAAGAATGTGGGTCATGGAATTTGATCTGACCATAGACCTAGATATTTATACTACTAAGTGGGCGGCCTACGGGCCCGTTACGCTAGGGTTCTTTCGCTGAGGGGATGAGCCGCTGAGCCGCTAGCCGCCAGATTACAGTAAGTCTCGTTGTTTCTGTGATCATTGTCGTTACAGTGAGGAATTTGATCTTAAACTCTTTCCCTTCTTGGATTTCTTGGAAATTTCTTGGATCTGGATTGGAGCCCCTCGCATATCCAGGGATTCTTCCCTGTCTTGATCACGTTTCTTGGCCTGGATGCGATTTCGATCTCATGGTCTCGGATTTCGTGGATTCCAGGGGCATCGTCTCGGATTTCTTGGTCGCCCGACGCTGCGATGGAAGATCAGAGGTACCGCAAGCAAGTCGCCATGTCCCTCATCATGGGAGCGCTCATCTACTGCCGCAACGCGAGCAAGCGGCGATTCGAGCGGCGCAAGTCGGCGATCGTGAGCATCGTGTCGGAGATCCAGCAGGGGATCCTCGACGGCGCGCCGGCCAAATCCACCTGGGTGAGAGACATGCTCATGCACCACACCGACACCTGGGACACGACGATCTTCCCGCAGTACGACGATGGCCAGTTCTGGAAGGATTTCCGCTGCACCAAGGCGACCTTCGAGTGGCTGTGCTTCACGATCTTCCAGCCGTGTGGATTCGAGGGGAATAGAACAGGTCCCAACTGGCGCGTCATCTCCCTCCGCCGCCGCGTCGCGATGCTCCTCTGGCGATTGCTCCACGGCGGCCGCGAGCACGCCATCGCCAAGATCTTCTTCTGCGACCAGTCCACCGTGAACAAGATCGTCCACAAGGGGCTGGGGATCATCGCCAAGCACTGGACCGACGCTTACATCGGGTGGCCAACCGGGGACCGAGCCAGGGACATTGCCGCAAAGTTTGAGCTCGAGACTGGCTTCCCCAGCGTGATCGGAGCGGTGGATGGAAGCCACATTCCCATCACCACCCCGAGCATCGATCGCTCGAATTACTATAACGACAAGTCCTTCCACTCGATGATCCTCATGGCTGCAGTCGACCAAGACGGGTTTTTTCTCGAGATCGACGCTGGGCTTTGCGGGAGCTTGCACGATTCGCAAGCTCTGGCCAGCTCCAGGATCGCGAGGAGAGCCGGCGAGGGGCTCATCGACCAGCAGAGATACCACCTCGTCGGGGACTCGGCTTTCAATCCTCCAAGGCCGTGGTTGATGTGTCCATACCGGGGTGGTGGCCAGCTTACGCCCCAGCAGCAGTCTTTCAACCAAGCGCTCGCCTCTGCGAGAGCTTCCATCGAGCGGGCCTTCTGCCAACTGAAGTCGAGGTTCCGGGTGCTGCTCAAGAAGATGGAGGGCGACTTGGACACCACCGTCCAGATGATCGGGGTGTGCTGCACGCTCCACAACATGCTGCTCTCGCAGAACGAGAGCGCCGACCCGGCCTGGATTGAAGAGTCCCGCCAAGCTCTCGAGTCGACCCGAGGTGTTTCTTCGTCCGGGAGAGAGCCCACGCTGGAGCAAGCCGCGGCGGAGGTGATGATCGCCACGGCGGGTCTGCAAGAGCTGGAGTCAGCCACCGCGACGTCCGATGCCGCGCGTCTGGCGAGAGTCATGGAGCCGCTGCCACTCCCGGCAGGATTCAACCACACCGCGGACATGCAGCGAGCTCGCGAGATCCGCGACGGCCTCGCCGAGATGTTATACTCCAGGAAGCGGCAAAAGACTTGATTGAGGTTGGGGGAGAAGAGTTTACTCTGTTATACAACGCCTTCGGGTTCTTGGCCTGGGATCACGGTCATGGCTTGGCCGCTACTGCCGTGGATCTCCGGCCTGAGCTTCTCCAGCTCCTTGAGGATGAACTTGCGAGGCCCGACCGGGATCTTCATCTCCATTAGATCATCCTTGTCGAGCAGCAGCAAGTTGGTCCAGTCTACGTGCGACGCCGCGAAGTAGCTCGCGTACTGGTCCTTGCCGATGCTCTTGAGCCAGCTGAACACCTGGTTGTCGATCTCAAACTCGGTCGGCTGCGCGCTCGCCTCCGCCAGCAACACGTTCGTGAGGTTGACGACGGCGTCCAGCACCTCCTTGAATCCCTGTGCCGAGGCGGTGTCATCGAAAGTCCCAACCTTCTCTACCACCTTATCGACGATGGAGTCTACGAGCAGCTGGTTGTTTGCGGACTTCTTCATCCTCTTCCCGGCGACTTCACGAGCAGCGGCCTCGTCGCCCAGGCATCCCCTCGCGCCGCCGACGCCGCTCTGGAAGCGCGACCGCAGCGCCGCCTTGGGCCGCAAGTTGAGCCGGCTGTGGATCTCCTGGAGCGTCTCGTCCGAGAAGACCAGCTGTTCCGGGTGCTCGAGCTCCTTGTTCTCGGCCAGTCCGGCCTGTGAAAGCAGCAGCTTGAGCTCCTTTTGGTACCGACGCAGCTCGATGTCCCACTTGTCCCGGTAGCTCTCCCACTGCCTCCTGGGATGCCCGCGCTCGCCCATCTTCTCGCCGATGCTCGTCCACAGCTCCAGGTGCGTCGACATTGTCTCAAACTTGGCTTGTAACTCCGTCCGGAACCTCACCAGGTCCTTGACTTCCTCGATCCCGTAGCGCTTGTTCTTGGCGGTGTTCTCGTCCCCGGCCGACTTTCCTTTGGGATCCTTGCTCTTGGTCGAGTCGGCGGCGCTCTTCTTCTCGGAGCTCTTTCGCTTCCTCCTGTGCTTCGTCCCCTCGTCTGCCTCCTGCGTCGGGGTGTCTCCGTCCGAGAAGGACGATCCATCGCTCTGGGAGTCGGAGCGGAGAGCTGACGAGGGTGGCGATGCCCGAGGTGGCGAAGTGTTGATGGCCGGAGGTGGTGTAGCGGAGGGTGGCACTGGCCCCGGTCCCGGTTGCATTGCAGCGCCTGGGAATGCATAGCCAGCTCTTGGGAATCCGCCAAAGTCGCCGCCAGGAAAGTTGGAGTCCCCGCCGCCGCCGCCGCCACCTCTCATGTGTGACGGCCATGAATGCGACCAGTCGTAAGCGTTGTATGGAGCTGGAGCGCCGTAGAAACTATCCGGGCGTGGATGAGCCCAGCGGGGCCAAGTTGGAACGTCCGAGCCATTGTAAGGAGGGGTCGTGTTGTTGTTGTTGGTGGTGGCGGCGGCGGCTACTCCTTCTACCACTGCTGCGCCATCGCGTTTCCTTTTTGATCTCTCTTTGGCCATTGGAAAATAATTTAATCTGCGAAGAAAAACGATCAAGAAACTCCATCCACCAACAAAGAAAGTTCTATGACTGACTGATTAAAGTCTTCTACAGAGGCAAGCACTCAAGCACACCAGAAAATTTTGCTCGGGATCGACTAGAAGAAACCAGCTAACGCAAGGCAAGCGCGAAAATCTTCACAAACAGAAAGGATTTCATCCAGACTCAAGCAAACCAGACAACACACGGGCGAAATTCCAGCAACCTAGGCGGGATCGATCGATCGTACCTGGAAATTCTTGCGCTCTCGATCCTCCGCCTAGATCCCTCGCGCTACCGCATTCTTGCAAGATCCTGCCATGAGAGGGAACAAGGGAGAAATCCTCCGCTAGAGGCCGGAATGCACTCTCCCTCCATCGCTCCCTCCACAAATCTAAAAAATGCGAGGGAATAAAAGGAAAAACAAGGGATTTACAAGGGAGCGATGTCATACCATAGTAGGTCTAGAGAGCCTTCGTCCGACACGGCGCTCGCAGATCATGGAAGGAACCCATGTCATAACCCTAGTCCGGCCGCGCTCGATGCCCCCGTGGCGGCCACGTCAGACCCCCTGCCGCGGTTCGATTCCCCTCCCCACCATTTTCTATAAAATTCACTGTTTAGATAAGAGTTCTCCAAAATAGCAACGAATGGATCTACTTCTAACCATAAATGGAGCTCGTGAGGTCGATCATGTCGTAGAGATAGACGTTATCTGCCGTGGTGACCGCGAGGTAAGATCCAGACTCCGAGATGGCGACCGAGTAAACAGCTGCGGAAAAGAAGAACAAAGTTTTCTTAATCCCTCATTTGAAGAGAATTCGTTTTCGTTCTCACCCTTCTCCAGTCCGGAGACTCCCGCGAGTGCCTGGCAAAGGAATCGGCCGTGATGAGCTTCGAAAGAAGAACTCGAGGCTATAGTACCTGGCCACTGTCTTTGTGGAAAACGCAAGCACTGTTTGGTTTGCTCCCTCCAGCAACGATGTATTTGTGAGAGAGGCCCTTCCCGTACTGAGCAGTGTAGACTTGGCTCGGCTGGAGATGGGAACTTTTGAGCTCAGTTGCACAAAAAACGAATTTTTACTATGGTACCTCGTTGCTCATCCACTCCAGAGTTCTTATCAGGTCACCAGTTCCAAAGTCCCATTCCTGTGAAGGAAAAAAGATTCCCTCGTCCAAAAACACAAGCGTGCCAGAGTAACGGACCTGTAATTGTTTGGTGGATCGCCAAGAGCCGGTTAGGATCTTGTTGTTATCAGACACGTCAAGAGCTTCCCCGCACAGCTTTGGTCCAAAGATGCTCCTCACCGATCTACCACAGCGCAAATCCCAGATCTAGGTGGCACCAAGAAAACCTCAGTAAGATTGAATGACGCGTGAAGTAGTGAAGCAAGAACCTGGACAGTGTTGTCCCAGCCTCCGCTCAAAATGATGTGAGAATCGACGGGATGCCAACGAACAGCGAAAACACGGTTGGAGTGGCCCACAACTTTGATCCCATCGCTGTGCGACGACCCTGAATGCTTGATTGAGCGAGGGGCAAGATCAAAGCTCAGAACTGCTTAGCGTACCCATCACTTAACGTATGCACGATTTTCCTGGTGGCTTCGTCGTAGACTCGGACCTGTAATGCTAGATACGAGACGGAAGTTTGACAAGAAATGCTTCGTGAATTCACTGACTTCACCTGAAAATCGCTACCACCCGTCGCGAACTTCTCTCCGGTCGGCTGGAAATCCACCGCGTTGATGTGATTGTTAGCCTCTTTGGTGGTGCCGAGGTGCTTTCCGGATGTTGCATGCCAGTGGTGAATAAGACCACCAACGTCTGCAACAAGGAAATGCTAAAGATTATATCCAGCACTCACTCGCCGAGAGACAATCAAAACGCTTACCACAAGATACGAGAACGTTCCTGCTGGTAAAGCAGCTCGAGGGCGGCCGGAAGGACATTGTCGTGCAGGCGAACTTTTGTGTGGCTTTTCGATCCAAAACATAAGCCAGGCCTCCATCAGAGACTCTATAGATCTGGCAGCAGATCAAAAGAATGGCTTTAGCTCGGAAACTCCAGATGCAGTAGTACCTCAATTCTTCCTGTATCGTTCCCAGCTGCTAACCAGTTGCTATCGTAGGAAAAGCCACAGCACATTGCCTCCTTGCCTTTCCTGGCGAAAAAAAGACGAGCAAGTGAGAGAGAGAGAAAAAAACCAAGAACAAAAAACATGGAAGAACGACCGAACGAAATGCTTACATTTGGATTTGGACAATGGGCCGTGGCGCCCCATCATCCTGAGTCTCGCCATCGTGCTCCATCGCATAGACCCTCCGGTTTTGGTACTCCAACTGGGCGTGTATCCGCTGGGATCAAGGATTGCCGCGCCCAACTTCGTCAGCCCTAAACCTAACGGTCACTGTAGAGCCCTGTCACCTGTCCCGGTCATGTGAAGTAGTAACCGTTTTTCCTCCCTATTTGACCCCTTCACGCGAACCCCTTCCCAGTGATGAAGAACTCCATTCTCTAGCGCTGCCTGGCCCTCGAATCGATCCATCAAAGGTTTTTGCGCTCGCCATGGCCAAGGGGAAGAAGAAAGATCACCGTCACGATGACAAATGCGCGCACAGCTTGCACGAGGGCCACTGCGAGTGGGACAAGGAGTTCCATGAGATGAAGCACTCGGAGATGAAAGAGGCCGAGAGAAGGCATCAAGAGTACCTGGCAAATCACCCCCGTGAGTGTCGATGTCGATTCTCGCTCGCTGTTCGTTTCCTTTTCGCCTGGCTTTTGATCTGATTGTCCTCGTCCTCGATGACGCAGCTCAAGTGCCCAAGCGGGAGAGTGTTTCTCGCCCCCACGACGACGGCCCAAAGAAGAACAAGTACGAAGGCCGGACTGGAACACTTGTCCAGCTTATTCGCATGCCTGGATCCGGAGATTTGTATGCTGTATAACAACATCTCAGTGACTTTGAGAGATCTAGATGAAAGGATAAAATGGAAAACACTCACCTGCGATTTGGTTCGCAGATCCCTCACAAGACGATCAAGACTGGCTACAAGGCACCGAACTCCTACGCGTTTCATCCCGTCTTCCAGGATGAAACGTGAGGTCTCGGCTTCCATCGCTCATACTTGTTGAAACGATATGTAAACCTCTGCAGGACAAACTCTTTCTTCCAAGGACAAATACAAAAGATCGGCGAAGCTAGTGACTTATCCTGCAAGAAGTTAATGCCATATTACCCGAATGCTCCCAGAAACCGAAAGCCTGAGGTGATGCGAAGCCATGTCGGCGTCCAAAACATGGACTGCCGGAACGCGAGCTACTTGGCTAACTGGTAAGCTTAGAGTTTGTGCCTGGAAGAAACAAATTAGTTCACTGGAATCTACTCAAACAGCCTGTGTGACGGGAATCCCAAGCATATGAAGACTCCCAAGACCACAAACCAGCTCTACATGAACTACAAATGCGAGATTGTAGGAATGGGAAACAGGCGAATTGCCGCAGGTACGTACTTGGAGATCAAAGTTCGCGAGGAACTTATTTACCGTGAATTGCTTTGTCCAGAGAGAACTCGGCGTATGCATCGCATGCAAGTCGAGGGATGATGATCTACACCCCACTGGATTTATTCGTTTCTCTGTGCTTAATCTTATTCGAGTCTTTGCCATCGCGCGAAGCTATTTGTTGTCTGTCTGCTTGTTCTTGATGGCGCGGTATCCACCAGCCATGTTGTAAACATTCGTGAATCCCTGTGAAAAAATTTAAAAGCAAATGTAGAGTTTCAGAACTTTAGATCGAGTCTTACTGCGGCAAGAAGATCGGCAGCAGCCAAAACGGATCGAGTTCCAGTTCCACATCCCTGAATTTGGGTAAACAATGAGAGGGAGAAAAAAAAACCCGATGGCAGATAGTCATACCACTATGATTCCTTCTTCTTTGTCGAAGTTAGAAAGAACCTCTTGCTCGAAGTTAGTGTTCTTGACTTTATCTGGGAAGAGCAAGAAAACAAATCTTGAAAGAAGTTTGCAAAAGGAGCTCGCTACTTACCGGAGCCCGGGATATAGTAAGGAACATTACGCGAGCCAGCGACATTCCCAGTTGCAAAGACCTCGGGAGCTCTAAGATCAAGAATCGCGCTGTGGATCACTCGAGAAGCCGAAAATCTCCGAGATCGAGCTTACCGGACATCCAGATATCGATGCGATCCGGACTGGAGCATCCCTCGAGCAGCATCGACCTCCACATGCTTGAGCGAGACATCCCGCGGCCCCTGATCACTCATCGCGATCGCGATCCTAAATTTCGGTGTCGATCGGAGATTTCCTGAGAGAATGCGCGCTCTTGGCGCCGCTACAAAGGACGCAAGGGCCAATGGCGCGCAAAGCTCCATTAAAACGTCAACGCCGACGAACAGTATATTCTCCGGGATCTAGGTCTAGGGTTTGAGCCGCCGGGTAGGGTTTTTGCGCTTGGCGGATCGATCGATCGAGCGCGATGGCGTCTCCCGACTTGATCTGGCTGCTCGTCAAGAACAGCAACAAGTTCTTGGTGAAGCGGAATGGCAACAGCAGCGCCTCGGTGCAATTCAGCAGCGAGCCCAACAATCTCTACAATCTCAACACCTACAAGTACTCAGGTGAGAAAGATCGTTTCCAGCTCTTTTAGAAATCCCGATAATCGTCTCTTGCTGGATTGATCGCATTCTCTCTTTTCAGGCTTGGCTAACAAGAAGACCGTCGCTGTGGCCCCGGCTGGAGAGAAAATGGACATCGTTCTCACCACCACCAAGAAGAAGAAGAGCAACAAGCCCGCATCCTACTTGAACCGCTCGCTGCTCAAGTCCAACTTCAAGAACAAGGCCAAAGTCATCATCAATCAGGTAACCTCGAAATCCATTTTTTCTTGGCTTTTGGATCGTGAATGCTTGCTAGTTTGCTTCGTGTTTTGGATCTCTGTGAATGCTTTGCTTCGTGTTTTGGACCTCTGTGAATGCTTGCTAGTTTGCGTCGTGTTTTGGACCTCTGTGAATACTAGTTTGCTTCGTGTTTTGGATCTCTGTGAATGCTTGCTTAGTTTGCTTAGTTGAATGCTTGCTATTTTGCTTCGTGTTTTGGATATCTGTGAATACTTGTTTTCTTAATGCCTTACCTCTGGCTTTAGAGAAGCTCTGTGCTCTCGAGCCTTGTCAACAAGGCAGAAACTCAAGCCGGGTGATCATAACGTGGAGGGCACTTCGATTTTGATCAAGTGTTCTCTAAAACTTTCCTCCCTACAAAACTTCTGCATCGTTGCTTGTCTTTTGCTCGCGAGTGGTTGAAGTGTTCCTCGGTGATATCTTTCGTGTTCTATTTTGTCATTTTTTTCTCTTTTTCTTCCAGGTGGGAGACAATGGCTACAGGCCCGATCTGAAAAGAGCTGCGCTCGCGAGGCTGACCTCTGTCCACAAGAGCTTGTGCCGTGCGGAGAAGAAGAAAAAGCCAGCTGCTTAAAGCTCGAAAGTTTCTCGAGAAAACTCCCCATTAGAAGAAGATCCTCTTTTTGTATTGGCATATTCTAAAGCATCGGCGTCGGTATATCCAGTGGCTCTTAAGTAAGCTGGGTTGGGTAGGCCTAATCCCGGGTTTAGGCTTTGCTCCATCCATCCATGCTTTTCTTTTGCTTCCGTGGAGAGATGCCCGGGAGCTGTCGGTGAATGTGGTGTGCTTGCATCGCAAATCTCCGTCCAGCCCCGAGATCGCGCGCGCTGCTCGCGGCACCGATGCGAGAATCTCGCGGCGCGCAGGAAATCCAAGCCATAGGGTAAACCAAGGGGCTTGCATTCCCCGATCTGGAGCGCCTCCCGGGACCTCGGCTCCAAGGGGCGATGGGCGCTCGCGGCGTGGATTTCAAGTGGTAAGTGCTGCTTCCTCTTTCTCGCGCATTCGCTCACCGCAGAGAGAACTATTTCTCGCAGGTTCGATGGATTTTTCTTGTCAATGCTCGCCACCAGCGTGTATCCTTATCGGCTTTTAGCTCGATTTTGTGTTTTCCTCTTCTCTTGTGGATGGATTCCTTGACAATAGATGATTGATCTCCACAGGATCGTAGTGTCTATCAACTGGGATAGGTATCACGCGTGCATGTATCCTCTTCACATCTGGATCGTGGTAAGCTTTGCAAGACTAGCTAGCGAGCTTGTAGCTTTTCCTCATGGATCTCTTTGCTTTTTTTCGCTCTAGGTGGACTATGCTACTGTTTTTGTGTTCCGGATTCTCATGTTTGTGGACAACGGCATAGCGTCAAAGATGGGCCCGTAAGTGCTTTCACTGTGGAACACCGAATCTTTTTTTTATCTTTCTGATAGGCTTTCTGTGTGTGTGTGTGTGTGTCTGTGCGCAGTGATGCAAGCCCTCAGCAGCGGCTGTTGCTCTTCCAGGCCAGAGTTTTGGTGTTGTCCTGCCTTGCGTTTTTCATGTATCCGTTTCTCTGGGCGTGGACTGTCATCGGGAGCTTGTGGTTTACAAATGCAAGGCAATGCGTAAGTGTTTGGCATTGCTGTTTCATATGTTTCGAGTTGAAGAACACCTCTTTCTTGTTTGTTTTAGCTTCCAGAAGAAGGGCAGAAATGGGGATTCCTTATCTGGTTACTTTTCAGCTATTGCGGCCTGATTTCAATCGCATGCATGTCCGCCAGCAAGGTAAACTACTAGTTTGCTTTCTGATTCAAAGAGTGCAAGAAACTCTTTATTTCCTTCAGTGGTTGATGCGACGGCAGTCTCATTTGCAACTTGTTCCTCAAGGATCTGCCATCTCGGAATTGGAGGTACTTCGCATTCTTTCTCTGTTCGTCTTTTACGTTAGTTGGACATGCAGGTGCTGGCGGAGCTGATCAGGGTTCCAGATTGGACTCTACGTTCCTCCATTCCCGTGCAAGAGCAACGAACTGCTCATGACACCATTGCCTTTCCCGGTCTAACGCTCACTCCCGCGCAGGTGAGTGTTCTTATTCACTGGAATGCCTTTAGGTGTTAATCTCGTGCTGTAGAGAGAAGCAGTGGAGAGCTTGATCCAGCAGCTCCCAAAGTTCCAGCTCAAGCGTGTCCCTACCGAGTGCTCGTCGTGTTCCATATGCTTAGAGGACTTCACTGTTGGAACTGAGGTACTTCGGCTTTTGTCGTCACTCCTTTTGTGAATAAGCATCATCCAGGTGCGAGGACTTCCTTGTGCGCACAACTTTCATGTGGATTGCATCGATGAGTGGCTACGCCTCAACGTAAAATGCCCGCAGTGCCGGTGCTCGGTTTTCCCAGAGGCTGATCTTATGGTGGTTCTCAACCAGCAAGCCGAGCAAGAAGTTCGCCGTGTCATGGTCAGGCTTCACGACATGTTGAGCACCGCTCCTCCCGGTGCCAGTGACGACCCGGCTCAAAGCCAAAGCAGCGGAGACTCTCAAGGCTCTTCTCTTCAAGGGAGAAGCCATAGCTCGGAGCTCACTATCGTGGTAGACAGGCCGGTAAATCCTCCAAGAGGTTAGCAGCTCCATTTTCTTCTAGTAGAGCAGCGAGATAATCTATTAAGTTTTTGGAAGATGCAGCAAGAACAAAACTTGGGCTTCGCATCTCAGGTATAAGAAGTAATGTACAGAGTTTCATTAAAAATATGTTTATGGAAACATGCTTACGAACTAGAGGTTTTGAAGTCCTTTGTATTGTCAGCGTTTGTTTCGTTTTTGACGCTGTGCTTCCCGTGGGCGATTTCTTGGAGGATTTCGAGAGTCGTCCTGTAAGTCTGTTGGATTGGGATTGTCACTCGAAAGATAGACAACCGTAAGAATTTACTCACCCAGTCGAGGTGCTGGACTGTGATTCCAGCAGCGGTTTTGTTATTATACATGCCACCGAGCAACTGTGAAATAGAGATGGATAAAAGATCAGAGGAAACACTAAATACCTTTGTCACAGTCTCGAGAAACATTCCAGGCCGGACGGGAAGCACCATCTTCATTTTCTTCACTTTAACGTTTTTCTGGAGTCCCACGGGTTTAGAAAAGCGATGAAAGAAAGAGCACCAAAAGTTCTACCTCATCGCCTTCTTGTGACTCCTCCATTTCAACGTCCGCGCCTTCGTCCCTCCCCCGCATTACATTCTCGAGCTTCTCGCGTAGAAGAGGCCCTGGTCTTACTGCGACTAACTTCGAGATGAAGTTTACCTGGGACCATGAACGTTTCTTAGGAAAGGAAAACGAAAGTAATCCACTACCTCGGGTGCGGGCAAGCTTTTAAGTCCCGGCTTGTTTCGCTCGTCGAGAATACCTCCGCCGAGCATATCGTGTGCTTCTTCTCTGATGAGAATGAGCTTTGCCAGTAGCTTTCGGTCATTCACTTTCGGTTTCTCCTCCATGTCCTGTAGAAGAAAGAGATCACGTTTAGCTGCAAAGGTGAAAGACAGGCTGGGTGAGAGAGACACGTTGATGAGGTCGTTGGCTTGATTGGCAATGTGGAGAAGATTTCCTTCAGGGACGGTCACCGTGCCTCCACCGGAAGCAGAGTGAATGCCTCCACCGCCAGCAGCAGAACGTAAGATTTGACGTCGATGCTCTTTGTCGGGAGTGTGGCTAAGCATGCTCACGATTTGTAGCTGAAAAGCCAACTTAGAGTCGGAGCTAAAAAGAAGATCTGATAGCGTACCACCGGCGATGCCTTTTCTGTGAGTTGAGCCAACGTCGTCTCTTTGATGACATCCAAAAGCTGTTTTTTCTGGAAGAAGAAAAGCATATAGTCAGCATCAATCGTCACAAAACATAAAACTTCGGCTTTTCGATGGAGCACGACAAGGTGATGTCAATCAGTCAGTCAGTCTCAATCAATCGATCAATCACCTGATGAAAACTGCAAAGGAGGAAGAGAAGCTTAACGCAGCAACCTTGTCATCTTTGTCTTTGCTGGCTTGAGCGATCATCAAGTCCAACGCCATCATGAAGCTGCCATCGAGATGCTCCAGTCTTTGGCCGATGCACGCCAGTGCTGCCATCTGAATGGCCGTGTCCTCGGATTCTTTGTCCAGGCTAGTAACATCGTCCAACTGGAAAGAACAAACTTGAAAAAATCAAAAGAAAACAATGGCAAAACTCGTACCACTTCTATCATGGACTCCAAAATGCTTACGACTTCTTCCCCTCCGTGAAGCAAAGCTTGGTACGATTTGTAGTCCCAAGGCTGATTCTCATTGTAGCTGGGATCCCACTCTCCAAGCAAATCATCAGCAAGATCGTCCTGAGCAGCAGCCGACGTCGATACTGAATTTCGCAAAACTCTACGAATTAAAAAACCTCATCAGATCAACCAAAGCTATAGCTGAAAAACTTGTTACTACATTCTCACGTACCGACTATCAGATGCCTTGGAAAAACTAACAACAGGCCTGTAAAAGAACCTTAGAAGTATACTTCTCAAGAGCACCAGTTACCTCTGTAAGAGCTTAGAAAAATTAAAAGTACTCCTGCAAACGAAAGGAACAAATTAGGACTCCAAAAAACCAAGAAAGAATGTAGAAGAAACCTGAAGAGGGAGAGAAATCAATCAATAGGAAGAAGCAAGCCTACACAAATATTGAAGAGAAATCTAAAACACGAAAGAGCTCAAAACTCAAAGAAAAAATCTGAAAGAGAGAATGCGGGTAAGCTCATAAATCTATCAAGCTAGAAATCAAGGACGATGTAGTGAGCAAGAAGATAGAATTAGAGTCATACCTTGGAGGAAGAAGACGCTGGATAGAGTGTATTGGAAGCGCAAGGTCCATCTAGGACGAAGCAAAGCCCTAGCAAAACCCAGTGGTGCCCTATTTAGCCCTATTTCAAAGATGGCGCCACCGGGAGCGCCTTCCTCCTCGCCCTCCTCCTCCTCCGCCTCCACTGCCACTGCTGGATCGGGATCGGGTTCGGCGACGGCGCCTACGCAATCGCGCATCCTCAAGTTCGTGCCGTGGCAGAGCTCCGTCACGGCTGATTTCTGGCATGGTCTTGCGAATCTCAAGCTCGATGTTCTTCGTCTCGACCGGCGGCCGCTCCAGATCCAAGGTAATCCCCGTAATATCTAGGAATTTCTGTGTGCTGAAGCTGCGGCAATGTAGGATTCTTCGCTCCGTGTAGCCATCCCAGGATTTCTAAGCCATTGCAGCTGACCTACGAGTCTCTGTCGCTGGAGCTCGGCACGGAGAGTCCTGCGAGCGATCGAAATCGATGCCCTGCGCCAGGAACACTATACAATACCAATACGAGTGATGAGTTTAATTCCATAGACAGGGATGCTTTGATGAACGAGGAGACTGCAAAGGTATTTTGCTTTGATTGCTTGCTAAGCTCTCACTAAATTTTCTTCTTTGCTTAAAGGTGTGGGACGATATCTGCTCGGGTCGGGCAGAGGAAGACTCCAACCTTCTAAATCGGTTCTTCGTCATCTGCTATGCCGATTTGAAGGAATGGCGATTCAAGTATTGGTTTTCTTTCCCGGCATTACAGTTTACTCAAGCTGTGAAGCACACCATGTTCCAGCCGGCCTCGGATTATTTTACTGCTGAAGAGGTAACTTGTTTTTCATGTCTTTGCTGTTCCTGTAGTAATGTGGTCAGTTTGCACAGTCCTTGCGAGTTGTTTCAGCTTGTACGGCCTGGAGAACGTCTCCATTGACAACATGTAAGCTTCTGGGATTGTTTTGGTTTTCTGAAAAGAAAAATTGTACAACAGGTCTTTCGTTTTTTCTCCTGCACCTTTCATGTGATGGTGTCACGGTTAGGCCTTTGAGTGACTGGGAAAAATGCCAAGGAAGTGGAAAGGTATTTTTTTTTTTTCTAGTTTTTTATGAGCGTGCTCCTTTTCTCAGACGTGGAGGTTTTCAGATTCTACTGGGCTTTTATGATCCTTCACATTTGCCAACGAATCCCGGATGGCCTGTCAGGAATTTGCTTGTTCTAGCCGCTGTCCGGTGGGGCTTAAAGAATGTGGATATCTTGTGTTGGCGTGAGCTACAAGGACGAACTGACTTAAGACATTGTTTTGTCACGTCAGCTACCTTTGAAGAATTCGGTGGTATGTTTTTTTCTTGCTTTCCTAGACAAGGTAAGCTACTAACTAGAGTCCTTCCAGAAAATACGAACGCCGTGCCTAAAGCAGCTGGATGGGAACCTTCTGCGCGATCAGTCGATCTTTCTTCCTTAATGAATCCTGATATGTACGTACTATTTTACCATGGCTTTCTTATAGTTTTGTAATTTACAGGCTCGCGAAGTCAGCGGCTGACTTGAATCTTAAGCTTATGAAATGGCGCAGTCTTCCGTCCTTAAATCTCTTGCTACTGTCCAAGACGAAATGTTTGCTTCTTGGTGCTGGTACACTTGGGTGTGAAGTTGCTTTGAGGCTTCTGGTAAGTCTCCTCTGTAATTCATCGTACGTCTTCAGTAACTCTTATGTCACCAGGCGTGGGGTATTCGCGACATAACTTTTGTAGACTATGGCAAAGTTGGATACTCGAATCCATTGCGGCAACCTTTATACCAGATCAAAGATTGTGGCCGTTCAAAAGTTGAAGCTGCTCAAGAAGCTCTAAGGACGAAATGTGTCGATGTGGTACTGCAATATCTCTGTTGTTTACTTGGTGTAAATATTTTGATCCTTTTGCTTTTGCAGAGGGCGCAAGGGCATCAAATATCAATACCAATGGCTGGACATAGCGTGAGCGGGAATCAGGTTGAAGAAACCTTTGATAACTTCACTAAGCTGCAAAGCTTGATAGAGGAACATGACGTTATTTTCCTTTTAACCGATACAAGGGAAAGTCGCTGGCTTCCAACTATTTTGTGTGCAGCGGCTGAGCAATCTAAGGTATCTTTGTTTACCTCATTCTCGATTATGATCCTAACCGCCACCATGGCAGATAGTTATAAATGCTGCACTTGGCTTCGACTCCTTCGTCGTCATGCGGCATGGAGAGGGACCTTTCAATTCCACGCAAGACCCGCGACTTGGATGCTATTTCTGCACTGATGTCGTAGCACCTACTGATGTAAGTTTGTGCCTCGAAACTGCTATTTTGTCTCTGCCTTTGATTCCTTGGTTTCTTTTAGTCGACTGTCAACCGAACGCTCGATCAGCAATGCACAGTGAGTCGTCCTGCGCTAGCTCCTATTGCCGGTGGGCTAGCTGTAGAGATGGCGGTGGTTGTAATGCACCATCCACTTGGGTGAGCTGTTTTCAGCATTGTATTTAATTGCTGACTCTACTATATTACAGGCCAGCTGCTCCCGCTGATCAAGCGGTTTCTGTGACGACGAGCATCGAGCAGCCCATGGGAATACTGCCCCACCAGATTAGAGGCTTTCTCGCACACTACGCACAACTCGTCGTTTCCGGGATTGCTTTCGATGGCTGCACTGCTTGCTCACCAAAGGTAGCACCACCGTTTCTCTTTTTCTCTTTCTCTGACACCATGGTATTTAGATCGTCTCGGAGTTCAAAGCAAGAGGCTTCGCTTTTATCCTAGAGGCCTTGAATTCCCCAAATTATCTGGAGGATGTTGCTGGCCTGACTGACCTTTTGCACGCAACGAACTCAATGTCCCTGGATTGGGAAGGTGAGGGGGACTCGGATTTAGGTGTCCCTGACATGGCCTAGCGCACGTTTCTTTTGCCAAAGTGGCTTTATACAAGGTAAAAAGCTGGTAGTTGTGCGCACCGGTGCCTAGAAGATATTTTTTTCCCACTTTTACAACCTCGTGTTTATCCTGACAAGCGAGATCGTCTAGAGGTATTTCGTTCCTTTCAATACATTTTTTATACGTCTCTTTCGTACAAGATTCGTCTGCAGTGCGCCGACTGCGTGTCCGGTAGCCCATTCCTATCTGATTTCCGAGCTAAGCAACGATTTCTATTTCAACTGAACTGTTCATTTTTTGGACCTCAGAGAGGAGCCCGCTTCACCGGCAGAATCTTCCGAGCTAGAACTTTTCAATGGTGGTAATGGCCGAGGTTCTCATGTACGGCATAAGGCAGCTGCGGATGTTGGTCATGTTTCCTCCTATTAGAGGCTCCAGCGGCAGCTTCTCGCAAGTGCACACTTCGATCATGAAGCCATCCGGGTCGTGAAAGAATATCTGCTCCACTTCGATGCCAGCTTCCTCGACGACTCTTCTCACAAATGCGGATCCGGCTTCTACCAGTTTCTTCTCCACCAGATCGATATCCTCGCACTGCGAGAGCAGGAATTTTCGTTTTTATCGCACAAACTCAAAACTTCTTTTTGCGGCTCTCACCTGGAAGGAGATGTGATCAGCTCGGGTGTTGATCTGGTCCGACTTGTTGGTGGTGTAAGTGATGCCGGGCTCTCTCTGCAGAAGATGAATTCCGATGCCGTAATTATACAGCCTTGAGTCGAAGCCGAAGATCAAAGAGGAAACAGCAAAAGACAAAAAAAAAAAAAAGAAGCAAAGCGGTGAGCACCATATTTCCAATTCTATTCTCTGCTCTTTCTGCTCACCATGCTCCTTCGAAATTCAATGCTCCAGGGCGCTTGACGGGGATGAAGCCCAGCACGTTGACATAGAAATCCATCGCCTCCTGGACATTGCTGCAGTTTCGAGATATGTGATTAAGCGACGCGAGCGGCAGCGGAGTCGACTGCCACTTTTTGTAAGCCATTTTCTTCGTTACAATTTGCCTTCTCTCTTGTAGTGCGATATGCTAACTTCTCTCTCTCTCTCTCTCTCTCTCTCTCTCGCTGCTAGAAGCGACACGAACGAACGCAAAACCAACAAAGAAGGCAGAAACGTAGCGTAACGAACGGGAAGAGCGTGAGAACGAGAACTAGAGCTTCGTGCTATGTGTGGGATAAGGAGTGGGGGACTCTGCCGCTTAAGAAGGCTGCTGCCACGCAGCAGTGACGCGTCGCCAGGTCACTGGGCACATGGTCTGACATGGCAATGCCCGACGCGCCACGTACCGACGGATGGCATCTCCTAAAGTGACGAGGTCTGGACAGATTCGGTCTCGCACTAAGCGCTAATTTGTGGGTTGTTTTCTCTATAGGCGTGTGCTCAGCTGGTGGTGGATGGAGAAGCCACTGAAAAAAAAAACTATCCACTCTCGAAACTACAGATTTTTGCTTCATGTCATTCAGTGTATGATCAATAAGAGGTATGTGATTCTATGAAATCTCTCGCAGGAAAAAGAAACGTTATTATTGTCTTGCAGAAAACTAGGCCAGTGCATCGAAGTCGAGCTACAAGCAACTTGCCTGTGAAATCATTTTCCTTGACTGAAGATACAAACAACGAATCGGGGATGGATTATAATAATTTACGAGGTTCATGCATCTAAGGCCACTGCTCACATTGCGTTGGAGCTTATACCAAAGACAGGAGTCTTTGGATCAAACAGCGTGGCAGCTTTTGGTCTTGGCTCGGTCCGGGACTACAACAAGACAAAAGGCCACGAGTTTCACGGGCTAAGGAGAACAATGCCACTGGCTTGGTTTTGAGGATTTCTCCTGCCACGGCAGATAGGAGAATGAAAAGCTGTGCCAACACTAAATACGAGGGTAAAGGGAATTTCACTACGCTACGCTACTCAAATTCCGCGTGCTTGGAGTGATGACTCTGGTGATTGTAACGTTTGAAGAAAACTTTGGCAATACCGGCGAGATAGCTTAGAATTGTATTGCTTGTGTCATTATGGATGTCCTAAAGCTTGATTTTAAGTGTTTTGCAAATCTGAGCTCAGTCATTTATTTTTAAATTAAAACTATTCACTCAATGCATATCTTTTTAACTATTATCACATAGTGCATGATTTGAAGTGCCAGATTGCCACCAAACATCATTTGGAAACTTCATTCTATAAGCTACAAAATTACAATCATCCTGCAAGGTATAAAATGTAAAAGTAACACAACTTGGTTGATTTTTACAATAAATATTGTTAGCCCATATAACATTATTTGAATATGAATATATTACAAAGTTACCATCGTTTTGAAGTTTAGCATAACAATTCACAATATTTTTAACCATTGGAGTTTCCCATATCTTATTCCTTTTAGAGTAAATAACTAAATTACATCTAGATTCTAGTATTAATATATGTTTTGAATTTGGAGATACTAAAAAATTTCCTCTATATAGAAATTGACTTCTTAAATCTCCACTTTCAAGAGTAGTTTGAGAAATATCACAATCATATAGTGATTTTGTTTTAAAATTATATAATAAAATTGGGGGTCTTGATGGACCTAATGCCATAGCATAATGTATTTGATAGTTTCTTGAAGTTATTTTTGCTGAGTTTGCACCTTTAAGAATCAAATGGCCTTGATTATCTGTAATTAATGAATTGAATGACATTCTTAAACTTCTTCCAATCATAAATTTAGTATAAGTGGTTTTTCCTATTTTACAAATATTATTACGCTTTGATTTTTCAAATCTTTTAATTCTAACACAAACAATTCCTCTAGAAGTTTCAACTCTACATACATCTTCATATGTTATTGGATAAACTTCATCAAGATCAATATTTCTTACAAGTGTATAAAAGCCATTAATTACAGTATTAACATCTTGCTCATTTAAGAAACATTCTTCTTCAGTACTTCCCCATTCATATTTAATTGAGTAAATATGTACTAAATATGAATAACTTAGAATGAAAACAGTTACAGTTTTAATTTTAAACATTTTATTTAAATTTTTCTGAAATAATTAAAACTAAAGTTCTTATATAAAGAAATATATAGTTAATATCGTCCTATCGTATATATCTGTAAAGAAAAAACTTTTATTATTTTTAGCTTCTGGTAGTGCTTTTAGCTTTAGGTTGAATTTTTGTTTTGTTTGAAGCTCATTTATAACATAATTAAAGAATTGGTAATATGAATGGGTTGGAATTATATTATCCATTAAACTACAACATTAAATATTTTTTATTTCATAATTTAATTTTGTATAAATTCTTAAATATATACAGTCCAATCTTTGTTTTAATTTATTTAATAGATAATTTAGTGACTTCAAATCGAATGACACATGTTCTTGAAATGGTAGCTTGGGCAATCTTTAATAAATATTGGAACAACCTAAGGTATTAGAGGTGTACTTAGAGGACAAGTCAGCATTCTCATGTGGCAGAAAGATAATAAATACTAGAATAATAATCAAAATAAAACTTAACTATGCTCAAGATTTTTCATATGTCCATAATACTACTTCTAGGTAAAGTTAATTAAGAAAAATGACACTGGCAAAAAACGAGGCAATACAAATATTGATCATTAAGAGGTCATGAGGGCCCTTGATAATCATCTTCTTCCTTTTTCTCCTCCAAGGCCCCTAATCCTATTATAGGTTGTAATGACCTAGAATATCATGATTATTGTAAACAGTGATAATATGGGGAGATCAAGAAAATGACATCATCAAAGGGATTTATATAAATAAAGGATTTTGGCAACAATGTAGTGAAAGGTAATTCAATAAAGCTCATTATCAGGCCCTTATGAACGATAAGTATTAGTTAGTTTTTATCTTCATCAATTTCTTTTTTGTTTAAGTGATTACAAAGAAGTTTAGGTCTAGACCAGTTCACTTGTTGTTGGTGTCATTTTAACCGAATTCCTAGGTGGTGTCATTGATATGTTGTGGCTTTTTTAGTCTAATTTCATCATATAGAAAGTTTAATACTCTACTTATTTGGCATTATTTTTTTAGAGGTTATATCTTGTATGAAAAATACTTATTTGTTTGCTGATTAGTTTTTATCCTGTTATCTAGTGGAAATGTTAAAAATATTCTTATAGTATTATTGTTTTCTGGTTGAGATTATCTTTTTGGTTTGCTTAAGTAAACTTGTAGGGTGGTAGTGGATATACCTAGAATGTTCTTGGATATTGTAGAATATTCTACCAGCTAATTGTTGTTATTCATTTGGATTAATCATGTATTTATAATTTATAAACTTTCCTAAACACTTCCTAGTATATTCTAGTTTATTCTACCATCTAACTTTTAATATTCAATAAGATTATTGTTGTGTTTATAAATTATCAACATATTTATAATATAATTTTTTTATTAATTAAATTAATAAGTAGGAATAACACTAATACTAAGCAAACCAAACATTGCTACATGCAATGCATAGCAAATGTTTTTAGCATAGTGTTGATAATTAAACCATTCATGCTCCATAAGCATCAACATAATTTATGATGTTGGGTGTGTTAAGAGTTATTCAATGTTCTTTTGCTATGAGTTCTGTTTTCCTTTTTGTGTTGGTTGAATTTGTCTTTAATTTCTTAGGCCATATGTTATTGTCTTCATTTATGTCTTTATTCTCTATAGTAATAAACATACAAGTATACATATGTGTTCTTAGAATGGGATAAGGCTAGCATGAGGAACCAATCTATCTTTTAACGATGTAAAAACACTTCAAAATTTAGACAACTCAATTAACTTTGTTAGAAATATATATCACAATATATAAAATTGTTTACAATCCACTTATGCCCAACTAAGAAACATGAGAGTCTATTTACATGAATGCAATGTTCCTCCCCCTCTTTAGTCCCTTAATCTTAGTCATTTTTTCAGAGGTGGTCCACCCTACTACAAATGGCCTCTAAGCATGGAGAAACACACAAATCTAAAAGAACAAGAACACTTATATTACCTAATTTTGCTTCTTACAAGCTTGCTAAGGTTTAGAATGGCAATCCACGATAGTGTTGGCATGTTTGATAAATAGACTAACTTCCCACGTAGCTGGGCATGACAAGCAAATAAGGGCATGTTTAAGATTCAGCATTATTCAACTAATTGCCAGGATCAACTTAACAGAAGCATCTTAAACTTACTATCAGAACTGGACAGACAGAAGAAACGTTCGGATTCTTTGCAAAAGCTCTGCCTTGACATCATCTGGAACCAAAGCTGAAACAAAAACGGAGAGTATGATTTACAAAACCAAAGAACTCGGACGTGTTACCTCGTCCTTTAGGAGTGATAGCCCGGACAAGCTCGTCAATTGTTACGTTTGATCTTCCTCTCTTCCGAGTGAATGCTCTGTAAGAGGGAAAGAGAATGGGCAAGAGGAAAAGGGACTGGGAAATCTACCGGCACTGTGCTTTTAATTCGTCTTTCCATCCACACTCGATCAATCTCTCTCGCAAAAGATCCTTGAGCTTCTCCTTTTCCCCGCTCTCGACGAGCTACTTTCGCTGTTCTTATTAAAAGAGAAAAGGAGGACAATTCCTTCTACCTTAAGATTGATCGCTTCCTGCAGCGACGGCTCGTCGCGCTTGTGCAGATCTTCGCCGGGACGATGGAGCGAAGCTCTCCTGCATTCCAATTCCATGCCATTACAGGATCAATCCCACAAAACAGAGCAAACAAACGCGCCATACATTTTTGCCCACAAACCCTATTTTACTTTAAAAAGAGGGCTGCAAAAGCCCTAAAATCTCGTGATGCGTCCAAGAAAAATGTGCGATTTGATCAAGGATGATAGGTTTTGGATGAATCATTTGAGAAAAAAATATTGCTGGCAAATTTTAGTGTGATTAGTCAAACTATATTTTACTCCTGGGCTAGCCCTAAAATCTCGTGATGGGGGAAGCGAGGCGGCCGAATCTCCTCGTCACTGGCACGCCCGGCACCGGCAAGACGTCCTTCTCGTCTCTCCTCGCCGAGGCGACGGGATTGGCGCACATAAATGTGGGCGATTTGATCAAGGAGAAGAAGCTCTACGATGGATGGGACGAGATTCTCGAATGCCACATTCTCGACGAGGATCTGGTAGGCAAAATACTAGGGGGCTTGTGAAGATAGATTCTCTCTTTGTGTTTTGTAGCTCCTGGATGAGCTCGAGGCGAGGATGGCCGAGGGCGGGAAGATTGTGGATTACCACTGCTGTTCCTTTTTCCCCGAGAGCTGGTTTGATGCGGTCATTGTGCTCCAGACCAACAATTCTGTGCTCTACGATCGTCTTACTTCCAGGTAGCTAAGCTTAGATCTTTTCTAGTTTTTCTCCTTCTTTCTTCAAAACATTTTCTTCCCTCCAAGCCTGTTCTCTTCTCTCGATCTTCGTTTGTACTCCCATGATCGGAACTTCTCCAGAGCTTAGAGTTTTCTGTTTCGACTTTGTCAAACAACTTCTCTCGTATTTTAATTGCAGAGGATACTCCGGGAAGAAGCTTGAGAACAACTTGGAGTGTGAGATCTTCCAAGTTCTCCTCGAGGAAGCCAGAGAGAGCTATTCTCCGAACATCATCCGTGCCATGCCCAGCGACACAATTCAAGACATGAACAACAACGTGGAGATCGTCCAGCAGTGGCTACAAGCTCGAACGCCATCGCTCTAGCTAACTACTAGCTACCAGGTCTGGATGGATAGTTAGGTGGTAGTCAGTTAAGCTCGCTACGTGGTCAGTCGCGAGTGGTTGCAGGGCCTTGGTTAGGCTAAGAGTGTCATACGGTTAGGAAGAGTGACAGTTCTAGGCAGTCGGCAACTAGAAAGATAGCGAGAGAGTTACACAGTGAAGTTCCAGGGAAAGCAGCGAAGAAGTTTGTAAAGCTCGAGAGCTCGATCAATGAGCATGGCCGAGGAGGGCAGTGCGAGGAAGTATGTGCGGCTTCAAGGATTCCATGGCAAGTACTTGTGGGCCGAGGACGACTTTGTGACGGTCTCTCAAGACAGAGATGGGACGAGTACGATGGCTTCGCTGTGGAGAGTCGAGCAAGTCGGGCACAGCCAGCGCCTGAGGCTCAAGAGCTGCTACGATTGCTACCTCACTGCGTCGGACATTCCTTGCCTGGGGGGAGCTACAGGGAAGAAAGTGCTGCAAACGAGGCCGTCGAAGCTGGACTGCGCGGTCGAGTGGGAGCTTGTTGTGGTGGACGAGATTACTGTGAAGCTGAGAGTGGAGCACAGTGGAAACTTTCTTCAGGCCAACAGCTGCTTGCCGCCGTGGAGGAGCTCTGTGACACACGATAGCTTCTGTCCGGAGTGGAGCTTGTGGAAAGTCGAGGTTGTGGACTCGCCTCCATCGAAACTCCAGGTAGAGAAAAACGAAAAAGCTCTTCTCGCTTTGATCCTTGCTCTTGGACAGGTTTCTTCGCTGCCGAAAATGCCGCCGCTCTACGACGGACGCATCGTCTTCTACATGGTGGCCGAGGCGGAGTCGGAGGTGAGCGACGCGTCGCACTGGCACTACGTGTTCTTCCGGGGCCGGAGCCCGGACAAGCTCGCAAAGAAGCTCCGCAAGGAGATCGACGTGGTCGACGACAAGAGCTTCGCGGTTTGTATCCGGCACCCGGCCAACAGTAGCAAGCTCTATCCGCTCCACTTGGAGCTCCCTCCAGGTACCTCTCCCATTTATCTCGTTGTTCTCAAGTCGTCATCTTCGTCCTCGAGCTCTCTAAGGTCCGGTTAATCCTTTCCGAGTATTTATAGCGGAGGGTTTTTCTTTGTCTCTTCAAAGGAAAGAAGTTCTTGCAAAGCGATGGGCTGGTTCATGGATCTTCTCGTTTGTGTGGCCGTGGCGTGCGTTTGCGCTTGCTGTGCCAAGGGGTGGAGCAAAGAACACCATCACGGTGATCATCGCCATCACAGTGACCACCACCACCACCACCACCACCACCACTGAGGAGAAAGACGATCTTAATAATGTTTAATTATGACTAGTTAATTTCATTAGTATCAATCCAGGGATTAGCACGGATACCGTCGATCCTCATCCACGGCCCCCTGTGCTTATAAATTCCTCTTGCCCTTATTTTCCAGAAGCTTGTGCCCTAATCCTCCGCGACGACGAGGAGGGCGAGAGAGCGCCTCTATCGAAGGCGCGCGGCGTGAGATCTCTCCCTGATTCTCGAGGTGAGCCAGCCGCTAGCAGCAGCGCTACCAGCGCCAGCGCCAGCGCCAGGCGGGCGCGCGCGCGAGCGAGGATGCAGAAGACGGTGTGCCCGGATTGCCGGCGCGAGGTGGACATCGTCGTGGATCATGCCGCGGGGGATACGGTGTGCATGGAGTGCGGCCTGGTGCTAGAGGCGCATTTCATCGACGAGAGCTCCGAATGGAGACCTTTTCGGACGATTCCGGCTCCAATGACCCCGTTCGTGTCGGTGGCCCTTCGAATCCCCTTCTCACGGATGGGGGCCTTTCTACCACCATCTCCAGGGGGAATGGCTCGCAGGGCGACTATGCGGCCCTCGGCAAGTGGCAAAACCATGGAACCAACCCCGACCGGGCGCTCCTCCTCGCTTTCAAGACGATAGGCACCATGGCTGATCGGTAAAACTTGCTTTTTTAGCTCGGACAATCTCTTGACTGGAAGTTTTGTGTTTTGTTTTGCAGCTTGGGATTGGTATCCACAATTAAGGTGTGATTTTGTTTGAGGTCTTTTGCGTTTGCCTGGCTGTTTGAGAAAGTATCCGAGTCGTGTTGTTGTTGTGTTGCTGCGAGTTTTTTGGTCTTTGTCCTAGTCTTTGGAGACTAGCCGTTTCTTTCCGGGCTCACGCACAGAACGTCCTTGTTATGAAGGATCGTGCTGATGAGATTTACAAAAAAGTGGAGGATATGAAATCCATAAGGGGACGGAGTCAGGATGCTATCTTGGCTGCTTGCTTATACATTGCTTGTAGACAAGAGGATAAACCGCGAACGTTCAAAGGTATGGTGTGCTCTTTTTTTTCCTCTTGTTCTTTGTCATTGACGGGGCTTTTGTTTCCGCAGAAATTCACTCTGTTGCCAATGGTGCCACGAAAAAGGAGATTGGACGGGCCACAAATTTTATTGTCAAGCGTCTGGAGGAAGAGATGGGAAAATCGATGTCCATGGGTTCCATTCACGCTGGCGACTTTTTGGTAAGCATCAAAAGCTTGTTATGCTGATGATGACGTTTACACTCCTTGTTGCAGAGGCGTTTTTGCTCGCACTTGGGAATGACCAACCAAGCCGTGCGAGCAGCAACCGATACAGTGAAGAAGGTGGAGGAGCTCGACATAAGGTAGATGGCATTTTGGATCAAAGTTTTGGATTCAGTCATTCTTGCAGGAAGAGTCCGATTTCGATCGCTGCCGCTGCGATTTACATGATATCTCAGGTATCGGAGGACAAGAAGCCTCTAAAAGGTAACGTTTCTCGCTTTGTCTTGGTGGTCGTCACATTGTTTCTTTCCGACTACAGAGATATCGCGAGTGGCTGGCGTGGCCGAGGCTACGATCAAGAATTCCTTCAACTATTTGCGGCCCCATGCCACACGCCTGGTGCCCGATTGGTATTGCAAGCCGGAAGATGTCAAGCGCTTCCTCGCACAGTGACGAGCACAGACGAGCCTGCACGACACTCTTCCTCCAAACGAGCAAAGGCTGCTGCTGTGAGAATAAACCGATTGTTCTCGGGGAGGAAAAGGAAGACCTTTGCGTGCTGCCAAACTATTACATTCTCAGTTCACCGCCAACTATCTATGTATGAATGGATTGAGTCTTTAAAGAGCAATACAGCTTTGACTATTTTGTTCTAGGCTTTATAGTCAGCGTAGTGAGACTATGTTGACTTTTTGAAAAAGAATAGTACCAACGTTGACTTGATCTTCCGACTTTGTAGTCAACAACGTTGACTTTATTTTGAGAAGAGATAGTTGACTTATCTTAACATTAGTCAATGGGATGGTCAACAGGGTAGAACAAAAAATGGGGGAAGAGAAGATCCACTTTGATACACTCCTACTTAGTAGCCGCGTTGCTGCTGGTACTCCCTCCGCTTGTTTGGATCCCTTAACACCTCGTACGCCTCGGTGATCCTCACAAAGTTGGCCTTGGCTTTAGCCTTGTTCCCGGGATCCTGGTGCCTGTCGGGGTGGTGCTTGAGCGCCAGCGCCCGGAACGCCGCCTTGATCTCGCTCTCGGACGCGCCGGGCTGGAGACCCAGCCTCGCGTAGTAGCCCTTTGGATCCGGATTGCTGCCGCCACCACCATAGCCAGAAGATGGCTCCTCCTGCCTCTGGCGAGAGTAATCCGATCGCCGGTATCTAGTCTGCTCTTCGTAAAACCTGCGCTGCCTCGCCTCCTCCCGCCTTGTCTGCTGCTTCCGCGCGAGCTCCTCCCACATCTCGTAAGCGTTCACGTACTCCTGGCCCCAGTCCCTCCAGACGTGCTGCGCGCTCTCTCTTACTCGCCACCACTCTCGAAACCGGAGCACCAGAACCGGGAAGAGCAACGCCACGGTACTGGCGATGGTCGCCGCCACCACGCACGCTCCCAGCGGCACGGAGCCGGACATGTGGTACGCCATCGCCGCGCAGGCCATGCCGCCACCGATTGCCGCCAGCGGTGCGTGGTAGAGCCTCTGGCCACCGACGGCGGAGCTTCTCGCGCCGTGGACGAACGTCCGCACCATCTCGGTGAAGTAGGAGCTCTCGAAGATGTAGACAGGCACGTAGATGGGTGCCACCAGCACGCTGTCCATCAGGAAGTCGAGGTTGATCCCTCTCGCGTCCCAAGACCCCGGGAAGATCCTGAGCAGGAAGTCGCGAGCGTTGGCCTGAGCTTGACGGTACACAGCCGTCTTGGCCAAGTCCAGAGCTGCCTGTGCGTTCATTCGGAACTCCTCCAGTCCTCTCACTCCGTCTGGACCCTCCACCATCTCGGGAGTCAGCCTGGTTGCACCGCTGAAACAGCCGACGCATCTCAGCCCGTTGACATAGGCCCTGCGGTACTCGTAGGAAGCGTATATCTGCATGTCGAGGTCCTCGTTCGGATCATGCCTGCGTTCCCAGGAGGGTCTCTCATTCTTCGAGAAGTAGACGAGCTGCCACGATGTGTAAGTCTCCATCCTCTTCGTGGCGAAGTTGTACCTGTGCTTGAGGTAGCCGATTTGAGCGCTGTCAATGGCCACCTTGGCGACGGAGCACACTGCCCAGAATGGTAGAAACCTCTCCTTGACGCTCGGGGACAGCGACGGGACGTAGGAGATGACGGAGCTGTGGTAGGCGTCGTAGTCTGACCTTGCATCTTCTCGGGAGCGAGTGAAGGGCACGGCACGGAGATGCTCCACCGACGGGCCCGCGCTTGAAGAGATCGATCGCCGGAGCTTCTTGCCTGCGCAAACCGCCCTAATCAGAAACATTCCTTTGAGAGAGAGTTTTTTTTCTTACCCGGCTCTCACTCGACTTTGGGTCTTTTAATTTTCAGCTTGAAACCACCTTCTCCGGGCCTCTGAAGAAAGAAAACCATGAGAAGATCACACGCAAAGCTTCGATCATACCTTGATAGCAGGAACTTGTGGTTGTGGTGGTGGTGTACTCGTTGCTGATGAAGCTTGCACCGGCGGAGCTGACATGTTTGCGTCGCTTATTTCCTGCTTCACTTTGAGGAGAATGCTGGGTTGGCGAACGGCGGTCTCGCTTTCGTTCACTTGGCTGGCAGGAACAACCGCAACGTCAGAGCCGGGCGATTGATTCTCGTTCTTAGGCTGCTGCTCTGTTCCCTCGCGCTTGTGCCTGTCCTTGTCCTTCTTGTGTTTCTTATCCTTGTGCTTCTTTTCTTTCTTCTCCTTTCGATCTTTCTTGTCCTTCTTCTCTTTCTTCTCCTTCTTCTTCTCCTTCTTGTCTTTCCTGTCCTTGTCTTTCTTCTCCTTTCTCTCCTCCTTTTGAGAAGCCTCAGCTGCTTGTTCGTCTACAGCTTCGTTTCTCGCAACTGGTGCTTCCGGAACAGGATTTACGTCGATGACTTCGATGAGATCCTTGAACTGCGAGCTGCCAGGACTGTCGTCAATGTCCATCTTTTCTGGACCGACAAGCACCGAAGCTTCGGCCGCCTGGCTGCTCGAGCTCGAAGGCTTCGCTGCCTGCGGTTGATCTATCGTACTTGACTTGGCGCTCTTCACACTTTCAGGAGCAGTAGTCGGAGAAGGCAATTTGAGTAGAGCGTCCGCATTTTGGAAGGTACTGGATTTTAGCCGCAAAGTCAATTTTCCAGCTTTCTGTTGTTCTGGTTCCTTCTTCGCGGCCTGGATCACACGCACCTTAAGCTTTGAAACATCAACATCATCTTTCTTTCCCGTGGGTGATAATAATACGGGTCCTTTTGGTGGGAGCCTACTCACTCGTAGCAACGTTGCAGGCCTGCAATAGACGTCAGCAGTGTAGCACAATTCAACGGGTGAGAAATGCTTACTTTCCCGCGAGAACTTGCAAGATAGAGAAAATATAATGCCTCAACTTGTGATTCACGGCACATTGTTCACTTTCAAAAAACTCCAGGAGAGACGAGACAGTCGAAGAATCCACAGACGACGTTGACGCATGCTTCCGTAGACAGATACGTAAAGCGTAAGACATCACCTTGCATTGAACTGAAAGTAGACAGCATTAGCACGACAATTTACATGAAGATGGAAGCTGACCTCTTGCACATGGATCTTCTCTGACAAAATCAAGGGCGACTCGGAGCGACGAATTTAGACTTTCCGACTGGAACTTCATGTCCAACTGTGCTTGCAAAGCTGCAACCCTTACTTGCCAGGGTGTTGTTAGCACTTTGAAAGGAGACAACAGCGTTTCAATAGGTGCCTACAAAATATTGTGCGGAGTCGTCATCCAAGAATGGACAACAACAAAAACATACCAGGGAAATGACCGTGTTGAACTTCAAAGCAAGGCGAGTTAAAGTCTGAATGCAACTTCGAGTTAATATACAATTGTAGCTCGGCATTAGTCTGTGTACGTGGGTAAGAAAACCAGGACGACGAGCATTCAATCATACCTATCATACTGAAAATACCGATCAATCTGCTTCAAAATTCTTGCGAATTTTGGAATGCTCTGTAACAAGCAAGTCAAGCTAAAACAAGATAGAAAATAAAAAAGAAGCTAAGCTTACCTGTTGACTGATTTCTAGTTCGCCTACTGATTCAATAACAGACGAAAGCCAGAAAGAATCCAAATAAGCATTTCCACTGTTGTCGTTGTGCTGGAATAGATAACAACTCCATAATGTTAAAATTCTAGTGACATCCAGGTAGCAACCTTGAGAATATTAAGAATGAATTCAACGGCTTCTGGTGGACTCTTCCCTTGATTACCACGAACGGTTCCAACTGCCGGAGGGATTGCCTATACGAAAGACGAGTAAGGCTCAAAGCATATTAGCATGAGATGGTACCTGAAGGACGAAGTATTCGGAAAAATCATGGAAGCTATTGGGTCTGATATAGTTCCATGTTAGAGCACGAACAGAAAACTCAAGTACAAACCTCGGGAGTCCAATTTCCATATCAAAGCATCGGCTTTTGTAATACTTCATGAGGTGTCCAAGTCCCAACCAAGATGTCCCCTGGACAAAGAAAAAGTATAGCGGCCGAAAGAAAAGAACTGAACAAACCTCTCCGGCCGTGTTAGCTAGTGCGAAAGCAGCCTCGACCCGGACACGGCAAAATACCTGCATAGCGCCTCCGCTTATAGGCTTCTAGACATGAAAGCAGTTAACAGCTTGCCTTGGGATCAATAAGGCAGCCATTCAGCGCGTTTACTATCGAAAACGACACAGGTAGCTTTTGTAGAGCTGCAATTGCTTGCAACTGTGCCACAGCATCCTTGTCTCTCTCTAGTTGATTAATCTGTCGGAATGCAAAAATAAAAGAAGCTATAGAGAATGCTGAGGTTTACAACTTACCCACATTTGCTCAGGTTGCCAAAGCTGTATCTTCGTTAGGTAGTCCATACCAGGATCAGCACGCAGCCATAACAGCGGAGACTCCACACTGAAAAAATAGAATTAAAGACGAGACATTTCCAAAAAAGCCTCATACCTTGGTTTATCGTCTGCCAAATCATCAATAATTTCCACCTTCCCGGGCTTTTTCGGCCGCTGGGGACGACGATTCGCCATTTTGGAATGGCATGGAATTTCCAAAAGCTGATGCACGTCTCCTGACAGAGATAGATTCGGATGATCATACATGCCGTCGAGTTCGTGTATTTGAATGTTCATCATTCCAGGCCATCCAACGTCAGCGATGGACTTGTTCCCCAGCATCATGACTTCTGGAGCTGTGCAGTCCCGATGAACTGCGAACTCCACAATATTTCTTCTCTTGTTGTACTCAAATCCCATCCTGCACCGCGCGTGAGTACTTACACTTCTAAAGGAAAACAATAGCAGACCTTAGCAACGGGCAGCCTTGTGATTCCACCCATCGAGGAAAAAATTCTTTTAGGAATGGACGTTCGAGGTTTCCAATTTTGTTTGCAAAATGCCTGAACTGAAGCCCTTGGAAATAACTGCTAAGGAAGCAAGCTGGGAAAATGGAAAACAAGCACCTCTTTTGTACTGAGTGTTCTCATGTTACGTTCTCCAGCCCTCGATACAATCCTTTGCAGAACCTGTGTATATAGCTCAGCATATTAGGTCATGAAATTTTTTTGCTTAGTACCTTACGAAGAGATTCTGGCCCCATCTGTTTCTCAAGCATCTGAATTACGGTTACCTGTAAAAACAACAGAATCAAAAGAGCAAAAAAAGTCATGATAGTCATACGGCTTTCCATAGCCGGATTTTCCCAAGAAGCCCCAGCTTCTCCGCCCGGAAAACACCAGCAGGAACGGAAGATGGACTAAGAGGTGGAAAACTTTCAACATCTGCGTCAGTTACAGCTTCGATAGCCTAGTGATACATACGCAAAAAGATAAGAATGCATCCCTTCCATTAGAAGAAGCTACCTTGAATTTCCGATATAGTGCCTCGTTATTTCCCAAAAATTTTCTTATGAACAAATGTACAAGAAAGCCGGATATGCCTTCTAAAAGCCATACTGCACAAAAACAAAATTTTCATATAATTTTTTATGGCAAATTTACCATCGCGATCGGTTTCTGGCGTTATAAAGACTCCAAACCATTGTTGAGCTAACGCTTGCGAGAGTTTGATTTGAGTTATGATTGCCTTCAAGGAGATGAGCGACATTAGTAACTAAACTACAGAGGCACCATTCTTACCTGGTCAATAACCCGTTCGTCTACAAGTAGATGCGAGCTAAAAACCGCCATCGATGCTCCTACTGATAGAGAGGCAACCGAATGCTCGGAGTCAATAAAAACTTGCTTGTAGGATCCAAAAGGAAATTCAGCACCCAAGTACTCCTCGTATAGACTGCAAATGCGGTACAAGTGATGAAACAAAAAAATTAAAAATGATACCACTAACCTGAATAGAGAGTAATAGCAATTTACAGAGCTTTGAAGCTTCGAGGTATAGCCTGGTGGACACATATGTGACACGTTTGCATTTTGTCGCTCAGAAATAACTTCCAAGGGTGTAGAAACCAGAGTCACAAATGAGGCAGGCGTTGGTACATCCAAGTTGTAGACATATGTCTTCATGTTTCCCTCCTTACTCAGAACCTGTGACAGAAAGTAGTCGATTCAAACACCTCGACAAGATAAAGATGGTACCTGATACAGAAGATTTCCAGCGCTTACTGCAACGTAATCAGACTGTACAGTGAATTCTAAATGGTAGCTGCTAGCGAAAGAGAAATGTAAGAAAAAAAAACATCTACGAAATAACGCAAAGTGTACCTGCATCTGCTCGACATCGAGCCAAGGCAAGGAAACCAATGTTGCACACGATGCGTCTGAAATAAATTCGTGGAGAAGAAAATTTTGCTCTTCGATTTTACTAGCGCGAAATGAATTTGTACGAGCTTCACCGGCTGTAAGCAAGCAAGATACAAACAAGTAGTTCAAGCATAGAACTAACAGTTGAAAAAGAGCTTTACCTGCGCTGTGGATGGCTTTGGAACGTCTTGCGACGACCCGTTCTCTTGACACAGATTTTCTGCCTGGGAAGGAGACGCCGCGGACAAGGTGATGAAGAGATCGGGTGAGCTTTCTGCCGCCAAGACAGCCTTGTAGCTGGAATAAGCAGTGGCAGCAGCAGTTTGTAGCGATTGAACGCGAGGGCTGGCCTGCTGAGATGAATTCGGTGTCCTTCGCTTCCTCTCAAACTTCGCAGGGACTCCATCCACAAGCACTTGCAAGATTTCCAGTCCCCCGGAGTGGAACTCCCCCACGCTGTTCCTGGACGCTACTTCCAGCTCCGTGTGCCTGCCCTAGGCTACAATGAGGAAAATCTCCAAGGTTTTTGAGAAAATACCCGACGATTGATTCGTGCTCCATGTCGATCGCGACGCACAGCTTCTGGTGGCGCACGACGACGCCGGCGTCGCCGCCATTCTCCCCAGCGCCATCCGCCGCTCCTCCCTGCTTCTGTTTGCGCGGCTTCGCCATGCTAGGGCTCCAAACACGTGAAGAACCCTAAACCCCGGGAAACCCTAAATTATGGCGATGGCTATGGCGGTGCCAATGCGCAGCGTATTCGCCCAGGCAGGAGGAGGCGATCAGGATTTCAACAAGCGCAGGCGCCGGCGCACCCTGGTATGCTCTTAGATCTAGGATTTCTTCGCGGTGGGATTGATCGGCTTCGACAGACCAAGGTGGATCCACTGATGCACCGGGAGAAGCGGCATTGCTACTTCGCGCAGCCTGCCGAGAGGGATTTCATCGAGCAGGGCAAGCGCGTGCTTCTCCATGCCGAATGGCTGCTGGACAGGGGCAATCACTTCGCCGTCACGATGAAGATCGCCAGGGCGGCGGACGACTTCCAGCGAAACCACAAGCAGGAGGCGCTCTATCAGAAGCCGGTGCTGAGGGCCATCGCCGATGAGATCAACAAGGAGTTTGGCCGCGGGGAGAAGCTCGTCACGGATGCTTACAACGAGGACGTGATGGATTACACGCAGTTCGTGAACTCCCCGCTCGAGGATCCGGAGGAAGTGATCGAGATTCCGGGGCCGAGGGCCACCAATTCGTGGGACTGGTGCGAGAGAACCGACTGGAAAGGCAAGGATTCCGGGGACCCTGGGTGGGTTACACACATGAAGAGGAAGGATATCGTGTGGATTCCAATCCAGGACGAGACCAAAACCTTTAGGCGGTTCTAGTAAGTTTTTCTCTTCGTCTTTATCACGTACTTATATTCCATCTTGAGGTTGACAAAGGACGCGCGAGGATCAACAATGTTCCAGCATCCAACCAAAGTAAGAGCTTCTTTCTTTCTTTTCCGTTCTATGATCTGGCTTCCTTTTTCTTTTTCTCTAGGTTCTATTCTTCCGCATTGTACCTTAAAGTAAGAACGATCTGTCTAAGCACAAGCTCGTATGATGATTCATTCCTTTTTCTTCGTTCCTCTCTCCATGTAAGAACTAAAGGTAAGCACTTGCTCGATTTTCCTACCTGTCTCGTTCTGGAAAGCTCATTTGGTTTTTTCTCTTCCTTTTTTTTTTTAAAGGTTGCAGCAATAACATACAAGAGGGATTGAATGTGCGGCTAGTGGCAGTTGTTGTAGATCCGCAGTACCGTGCTCTTTTCCATAATGTGATGTGATAGCGAGTAGTGGCTCAACAGGGACGGGGATTGATTCCAATCTTTCTCCAGGTAAACACCTCACACACACCTCTGTTTCTCTTCTCTCTCACACACTTCATCATCAAAGTACTGCACAGAAGCTCTGTCCTTTTTTCCTCCTCCCAACTTTCTCTCTTTCTCAACGTTGTCCTGACCAGCTATCATGGTTTCTTCCGCACAGACCAGAGCAGCCGAAGTGACTTACCAAGTCATTCCAAAAGGTCTATCGCTGGAACACCGGGACACATTCATTGTCTTTTTTAACTCTCCCGGGATACACTCTCCATCAACGTCACGGATCTTTGGGAAGATCTCACCGGTTACAATGCAATGCGTGTCTCGGCAGCGCAGGAGGAGATAAGAGGCAGGTCGCCTGGCCTCTATGTTTCCTCGCCAGGATGCGTGTCCATACAGGGCTTTAAAGGCCCCGAAGCGCGCAGCGTAAGTAAGCTCCATATCTTTTCCTTTTGTGAGCTTTGCTTATGCTTATCTTCATCTCAGTCGCAGGCTCTGTCTCTCTCCCTCTCTCTCTCTCTCTCTCGCATCATCGCATTAATGAAAAGGCTGGACTTTTGATTAGCAGCGTGATCGTCAGCCACTATATGTTGGTGATCATGGAACACAAAATCTCGCTTGGATCTTCTTCGACTCGCAAAGAATTCTACTTAACAAGGTAAGCAAAAAATCTTATTAACCAAATCTCGCAGGGTTCTTTGTTCCAGTGGAAGCACCTGGACAGGGGACGACCATTTCCAAAGCCACGGTATAAAAAGTTAAAACAACGTTGCCTCGCAATCTGTTATTTGAAAGCGCCCCGGCCAGCGTGGAAGCGTCAACATTTCTTTTACGTTGTGACCATCGGGGGCCAAAGCAAAAGATTGCGACCGCTACGTGATTAGTGTAAAAGATGTGGAAAGAAAAACGCTCCCGGAAAGATGACCTAGTTTTTCTTGTGTGTGCTGTGTGTGTTATAAGGTCTCGAGGCTGGGACTTTTCTTTGTGTGTGGGAGAAGAAAGAATTGAAGGGAAGAAGGTATGGCGCCGGCGAGGACGATCGATTGCGCTGCGACGAGGAGGCGGCGCTGCTAGGCGCCCGCGCAACGCTGTTCGGGTGGGAGCTTTCGGCGCTGTGGCGTGCTGATCCGTGGAGAGATGGACGATTCCGGGGGAGGGAGGTCGAAATTTGTGAGGATTTGTGTGTTTTGCGGCAGTAGCAGCGGGAAGAAGACGAGCTACGGCGCCGCGGCTGCCGACCTCGGCCGCGAATTGGTAATGTGATGCTTCCTCTATTCCCTTGCGCATTGCATTTCTTTGATGAGCGAGTGCATGAGTGAATGAATGTGCGCCATTGTCTGCAAGGTTTCTTTTTTGGAGATCGGTTTGCTAGTTTCGAACGAATCACAGAAAGCTCTTTCTTTATTTTGGTGGGGGAGTTCTTGGATAGAATGGAAGGCTCTCCTTTTCAGTTTTTTTTTTTTTTTTTCCCTCCTATTATTTTAGTCTCGGTTTAATCCCGTTGCATCGCTTGTGACTTCCACTTAGCTTATCATACGGCGACTTTTGCATTGCTCGACCACCACCATAGTTTACTTTTGCTTCCGCTTCTTTCTCTCATGTGTGTTCTTGCATTGTTTTTGGTTTGTTTTGCGTAGAAAGTGGTCTCTGTCCCGGTGCGTTGATGTTGTCCCTGGTTTCCTTACCTCGATACATTCGCTCCTTATGAGCAAAACCATAGAGTGGTGCATAAAAGGCGATTCATTCCTTGTCTCCTGGAGGATAATTTGCTCGGGCACGAGAGGGGCCAGGCTGTCATGGAATTGATATGTTTGGTGTGGTTGAGCCAGGAGGGTGAGCTTGCATCTCTCTCTCAGCGCGTGAACTCGTTATTTTGGTGGTACTTTATATTCCCAAGCTCTTGCCTCCTCACGCCCGATTTGTTGTATGAGATTTGTTTTATGAGTTTGTTGTGTGATCCCTTTTGTGGTTTGTTCTCTAACGAGCTTTGCGTGTGTTTGGCGTCTACAGGTGAAGAGGAAAATCGATCTGGTTTACGGAGGCGGCAACGTCGGACTGATGGGACTTATAGCGGAAGCGGTTTACGAAGGTGGCTGTCGCGTTACTGGGTACGTAGTGCTTTTTGTTGTGTTTTTTAACGTTCTTTTCGCCCCTCTGACCTTTTGGCTGTCTTCCTCGCAGAGTAATCCCAAAAGCGCTGATGCCTCACGAGGTAGTACAGGTTTACCATTTATTTCCATGTGGCTGGCTCGTCGGGACGGGCACTCATTCCCCAAAGCTCGTTTCATTTCCTTTCTAGATTTCAGGCAAGACGGTCGGAGAGGTGAAAGTCGTATCCGACATGCACCAGAGGAAAGCCGAGATGGCACGGCAGGCGGAGGCCTTTATCGCACTTCCGGGTATCGTTTTCTCGCGCTTTCTAGCCTGTGAAAAGTATTGACACATTCTTCGTTGTCGCCAGGCGGATATGGTACGCTAGAGGAGCTGCTGGAAATGATAACGTGGTCCCAGTTAGGCATTCATGATAAGCCTGTAAGAGATCTCGCAGTTTCTCACATGGAAAGTCTGATGTTTGCGCGTCTCTCTTTTCTCTTAATCAGGTCGGCCTGCTAAACGTTGATGGTTACTACAATCCGCTGCTCGCCCTGTTTGACAAGGGCACGGAGGAAGGATTCATCAAGCCGTCGTCCAGGCAAATTGTCATCTCCGCATCGACTGCGGGCGAGCTCCTTGATAGACTAGAGGTAAGTGTTCCTCGGTTGTGTACAAGTTTCCTCGTGATCTTTTGTTTGTTTGGCAGGCTTATGTTCCAAACCACGTCTCGGTTGCTCCAAAAGAGACGTGGGAGATAGAACAATTGGGGTACTCGGCAGCATCGGCACCCCCAAGCCATACGCTGTGAGAAAATGTTTAAACCAATTCTTTTGTTTTTCAAGATCAGTGGGTAGTAGAATCAGTGACTATGTGTTGGACCCTTGAAAAGCTCAAGGCTTAACTAAACCAAAGTTTATTCCATGTAGAAGAGAGACGCAATATTTTTCAAGTGATCAACCCTGGGAAGACTGGCCAGCCCAGGGACCTGAGGGATAGTCTTGTAGAGCCGATCCCGGGTTCGAACCCACCCGAAGAAGAGGGACCCTCAAATAAAACAAACTGATCACTCCTTTTATTTTCCCAAGCATGTTGGGGCGCGGATTCGAACGCACGACTCCTTCGTACTTTCCCAATTTTTGTAGCGGTGTCGCATTGTTCTTCGGCTTGTACATGGTTTGAATCTATTTAACTAGCGATTGAGTGGAAGAGCTTTTGGATTGTCACTCTAGATTTTGTTTCAAAGACAAAGGTTGGATCACAAAATTGGGACACGAGAGTTGCAGACACCAATGATGAATACGTACGCTATCATCACTAAGTTCCATGGATGTTGCTAATGCAAGGTTGAGAAATCCATGCCGGATCCGGTGTGGCATGAACCACTGAAGACATTGGCCTTCTCCGCTGTTCGGAACACATCCGCATACACTAGGGCGATGTGCTCAGTCACAAACTCAGGCCCCTCCTCCTCGTCACCAACAATGAAACTCGAATCAAACTTAGCCATGTCCTCTATTGTCTGGCATGCCCGTCGCAGCGGCTTTCGCATCGCCAGAGCGTACTCAAGCGAGAAACTGATCCGCGCCATCTCACCCGATGACAAGAAAGTTTCAATCGCCGCCAGCCAGTCCTCCTCGTCCTCCAGGCATGCTACTACCTCTTCCGGACTAAGCTTCCTTTCCGGACCACGCCGGTGTAACCACGAACTTGGTAGTTCGCGGGCCACGAGCTTGCCGAGTGCATAGCTCCGGCAGCTGCTGTCCAAGACGGCCAACGAAAACGGGTGCCTCCCTGTGTAATGCTCCACAAGCATTGAGCGCTTCGGGAATCGCGAGCAAAGGAGCCCGAGAACGCTCAGCTTGTCTCGGAAAGCAGTCAGCTCCTCCTGCCAACCAAAACTTTAGAAATCAAAACACAAAGATCCACAAGAAAGAACAGCTCACCCCGTAGAAACCATCCTCCAGGAGCAAGAGTTCGCACGGACTATACCGCAGCTGCAAGTACTCCTGCGTCATTCCAACCCCACGAGACAGCCCCAAGACAGTCACTGCTGCAAGTGAGAACAAAGCAAACAAATCGCTGTGGAACTTCTTACGCAGCTCCTTGGCGGGAACTGGCACTGGCATTTCCTCTCCAAGAGCGTCAAGCATCTCCCACTGATCGACGACAAAGTAAAACTCGTCACCCGCGGCTGCTACTTGATCGCGGAAGAACTTGGCGATGTCTTGCATAGAACCCAAGCGATCTATCTCATCCAACAGCTCGGCCTCCTTGCAAAACGTGAACCTCAGCGCGTTCTTCACGCACCCGGCCAAGTCCTGCTTAGCGATAGCAATCGCGAGGTCCCAGAGGCAAACAATCCTGCTGTTAGTCCCCGCGGCATCGTGAATCCACCCGCAAGCCAAAGCCCTGAGCAAGCAACTCTTGCCGATTCCACACGGCCCAACGACTAGCAGCGTTTTTGTCTCTTTGGCTGCTTCCACCAGGCTCTCAAGATCACGGCGACCTACAAACTGGAGATCTCCTCCGGGCATCGACGGCGCCTTGCCGATTCCCGGATATGGAATCGCCGTGATCTCACCGGCAGTGCACAGCTTACTCTTGTCGATTGCGGCGATGGCCTCGTGCGCCTTGACTGCCTTGGCCAGATCGTATTCCCCGCCATCGCTCCCACACACGCAGCGCAACCTCTTGACTGGGCGTCGCTGCATCCTCGCCTAAACCCTAAGATTTGTTGCGATCGCGGCCGTCCAATGCTCGTTCGCGCCCATTTTGCTTCCAGCCAAAACCAAAAGGATTCTTTGTATGGAGATTTGTTTGACACCATGGACCAGAAGATTTAAGGGCATTCTCGATCCAGATCGATCGATCTCGCAAATGGCCCCTCTCAACAAGGTTGCAATCTTTGCCTGCGTTTTGATTCTTCTTGCAAATCCATCTCTTGCTCTAGCAATTAGAAGTGCCGACAACATGGAATGTGCCTCGCAACTTGAGAGAATGGAAATCTTTCCCAGGACAATAAACCACAAGATTGGATGCTGCAATTACATCCGGCAGAACAGGATTTCTCTGTGCTCGTTAGTGATCAGTGGATCGAGAGGCAATGCTGTCACAAGCCTTGCAAATGTCTTCAAAGTCTGTAACATTCAATGCGTATAGTTGTGGTGATGAACGAAAAATATTTTAGAGATAAAATGGCAATGGTGCACACCAGGGATAGAAATTCCATTTAAGTCCATGTACAAAAATCCTGTCGATGCCGATTTCATGTAGTAAATCCATGTTTTTTCAGATTTTCAGTTTTAATAGAGCTGCTTCCTTCATCGAATGCGAATGCCCTAAACCGCAGAAGGTGGAATTTTGCGCCTAGAAGCACTCTTTACGCTTGAGTGAATGTTTCCTTCAGGTTAATTTTACTTTAAATGTAATAAGCATCAGTAGTCCAACGGTTAGGATAATTGCCTTCCAAGAAATAGACCCGGGTTCGACTCCCGGCTGGTGCATTTTTAATGCCTAAAGTCTTTTTGCCACGTGTCGGCTCTAGGGTTTATGGAGAGGATGCGCTCCTTTTCCCTGATATGGCGATCGGCGATGTGCACTGCCGCCACTGGAGCACAGCCTGTTGCCGCGTCCTCAAGGTACGAGGAAGAATGCCGGGAATGTGGAGGCCCGATGGAGTGGAAATTATCGCAGGGTTCTGTCTGGAGTGAGGCAGACGAATCTAGCGACTGAGCAGCAACGCCAGGATGAGAATCCGGACCACGATCAGCAGGTGTCTATGGATTTCCGGATCAAGAAGAGGAATCTCGTCAAGGAGCTCGTCAAGCAACAAATTCGAGAGGAGATTCGCAAGAGAAGGGAGGAGGACAAGAGCCGTGCTCCCAAAACCGAGAAGGAGTTTCTCGAAGTAAAGATCCGAAGGGTACGTAGGAGCACTCTTCTTATTTGCTTTTATTTATGTATTTTCTTTCGCTCGTTTCTTCCAGGCTTTGTACACGATCGATCTCAACAGGACGGAGATCCGGCGAAAGCATTCGTCCCATCTTACCGAAGGAAACCATTGCTTGCGAGAAACGGAGCCTCTGAGTGAAAGAGAGGCGGCGCACTACGCAAGGATTGGAAACAAAAACCAGAACTTTGCGTCCGTTGGTAAGCGTGGGATCTACGGAGGTGTGATTCACAACATCCACACCAACTGGAAGTTCCATGAGACGGTGAGGATCAAGTGCCCCCGCCACAACAGCATGGAGGAGACGCGGAGAATCGGTGCCGAGCTAGCGAGATTGAGTGGAGGCATCGTGCTCGATGTCCTTGAGGACAGGACGGTGATTATGTTTCGTGGTAAGAACTACCAGACACCAGAGGAGCTCTATCCTCCAACTTTCGAAGCTGTCGACAGGAGAAATGTGAGTTTGCTGCTTCTCTTGTTCTTCTTTGATGAATTTCCTGTTTTCGTTCTTTCAGGCCGATTCTAGGCACCACATCCAACGGGCTTTGGATTCACAAGTTTACAGGCTGCGGCAATACATTTCCAGGTACCACTTTCTCAAAGAAGACAGAGAGCCCGCTCAAGCCACGCAGCCGATGATAGTCTTACCAGGGGCTGGTAACGAAGACAGAGAAGAAGGTTTAGATCAAGGTTGTCAAGTAGAAGGGGAGAATGGTGATAAAGATCAGGCTAGAGCAGCAGCAGCGGATGTTATAGCTGCACAGGCGAGCCTCGAGCGAGTGGAAAAAAAGATGGCGTCCAGATTTGCGAGAGAACTTGGCCGCCACAAGACCGAGATTGGGAAGGAGAGGAGACGAGCGAGAAAGAACTTGTTTGATTACAAGATTCGCAGGTGTGGGGGGATAAAAGCGTACCTCCGTGGCCTGGGAGTACCATATCCACACTCCTAAACAAATCCAGGGAGATAAGCTTATGATATGACGTGGATCCCACTATCAGGTAGGGTTCTTGCGAGAGGAGAAGATTTTGAAGTACAAGCTCGAAGAAAGAGATGTTTGGCACTCTCGCCACCCACATTTTACTGCTGCTCGTCGCGATCATCGCGATCAATCTCTACCTGAGCTCGCTCCCGGCTTGGTTCTTCGTGATCCAAGTTAGCACTCGCTCCATCGCCGCCTTCCTCCACAACCTCACGCTCCACCCCCACGTCGCGGGGACGCCGCAGGGATTCGCCACCGCCAAGTTCGTCGAGGAGAGATTCCGCGAGTTTGGGCTCTCGACGCGCACGGTCGACTACGAGGTACTCGTCTCGTATCCCTTGAAGCGATCGTTGTCCGTGGTCTACCCAAGCAACTCGTCACTCAGCTTGGCTCTTGACGAAGAGACCGTGGATGGCGATGGCGATTCCTCTGGAGTCATTCCAACTTTCTTCGCTTACTCGCCGTCTGGGGAAGCTCTTGCCGAGGTGGTGTACGCAAACTACGGCCAAAAATCCGATTTTGACGAGCTCAAGAGCCTGGGAGTGGAGGTGAGAGGGAGCGTGGTGATCGCCAGGCTTGGCAAAAGCTTTCGAGGGGATATCGTGTTTAACGCGCAGGAGGAAGGCGCAGTGGCCGTGGTTTTGTATCCGGATCCTCGAGACTACGCCACGAACGCTACCACTGAAGGCTACTATCCATTCTCGCGATGGTTGCCTCCAAGTGGAGTCCAGAGAGGCTCCGTGATCCAGGACCCCGGGGATCCTCTCACGCCGGGGTGGCCGAGTAGCAAGCTTTCCGAGAGATTGGACGCTTCCAACTTGACAAGGCTGGGAGTTCCTGTGATCCCCGCGCTGCCAATCTCCGCTCGCGACGCTCTTCCAATCATCGAGGCGCTGGGAGGCCCTGTTGCTCCTGATTCCTGGCAAGGAGGACTTGCGGTGGACGCGTATCGAGCTGGGAAAGGACCTGTGAAACTTGATCTTCGCTACGAGGTAACTTCTGCAAAAAAAATATTAAAGCTTTTGAGCACTACGTACTTCCTGGCAGGCTAACCTGACCACTGCGACAATTCGTAACGTTTTTGGAATCATAGAAGGCTCTGAGAAAGATAGGTGAGTTTTCGAGCTTCAAATTAGTCTTGTTTTCTCTCGTATTTTTTCTAAAGCTTTGACACATAGATATGTGCTTCTTGGGAATCACCGAGACGCTTGGACGTATGGAGCCGGCGATCCAAACAGCGGAACTGCCTGCCTTTTGGAGGTAAAGCTTTCATGTTATTCCTCAAAGAAACTTTTCATGTTTTTGCGAGTTTTTAGATAGCTCGCATCTTTGGACAGTTTCTGAGAAAACCAGCGAGAACAATCGTATTTTGCAGCTGGGATGCCGAAGAGTACAGCCTGGTAATCCTTTGTATCTCTATTATCTTCGTGTTTACTCATAAAAATTCTTGTCTTAATAGACTGGTTCTACAGAGTGGGTCGAGGACAATTTGGCCATGCTTAAGGCTCGAGCGGTGGCTTATTTAAACGTGGATGAAGCAGTAACAGGCAGTTCTTTCTCAGCGTCTGCTACGCCTCAGCTTGACAACCTTTTATTCGAAGTCACCAAAATGGTACGCAAATCTTACCATTTCTTTTTGCAGCTCATGGCATTTTGGTTCTCTCAAGGTGAAAGATCCAGACTCAAATGGAACCATATTTGACTCGTGGTGTGGAAAATCAAATGATTGTGTAAGAGACAAAAAATTTATCATTATCATCTCCTCCGCTCCGTATTAATGGTTTGATGGACTCAGGTCGGGAGGCTGGGCGGTGGTGGCTCCGACTACGCTCCATTCTTGCAGCACGCAGGAATTCCCTCCACCAGCATGACGTACGAAGAGAAAAACTCAGATTTTCCCGTGTATCATTCACTCTATGACAATTACAACTGGATGAAAAACTTTGGAGACCCTGAGTTTCATCGCCATGCAACAGGTGAAACTTTGCTTTTGATTCTTTTTTATAAGATTTCGAGGCTTTGGTGCCAGTGGTGAAAGTCTGGGGACTGCTTGCGAGGCGCTTGGCCATGGACACGATCTTGCCTTTCAACTATGTCTCGTATGCAAATGTGTTAGAGGTACTAGCGATTATACCATTGCTTTTCATGAGTTGGATTGTTTCTTAAAGGTCGCTGTAAAGGATTTGGAGGCCAGGTTCCTGCTTATTTCGGGTCATCCAGTAAGCTTTTCTCTTTTTTCTTCTTTCGCTTGGTCTCATCGGTTTTTCCAGGTTAATATACTTAGCCTCAGCAAGTCACACGACGTAAATTTCTTCCCACTTCATTCTGCGGTGGATCAACTTCGTGAACTTGCGTCCAAGATCCCTTCTTTCACTGCGCCCAGAAGTAAAAATGATATTTTGATGCTTGGAGAGCGCTGTTTTCTAGATGGCGAAGGCCTTCCAGGGAAGCCATGGTTCAAACACTTGGTGAGTGCATTTATCTGATTGTAAGAGTTTTGATGTTGAGAATTGTGTAGATCTATGGCCCAACTCAAACAAATGTCTATGGTACCTCGACATTCCCTGCTATTGCGGACGTTATATCGAAGATGGCTGTGGGTGAGGACAAAGAAGAGCTTAAAGCTTTAAAACAAGACTTGCAACATGAAATATGGAGAGCTTCGAGAGCTATCCAGTGTGCCGCGAATGTCATAAAAGGTGACATATTTTCCTAAATGCAGTTGAACCGTGCGCAGTTGCTCTTGGTATTTATCCTATCCTTTCCATCGCCAGCTGACATTGCATTGAATATAGTCAACGGTATGGTCAAGATAGTCAACGGTCAGAAAGATAAGGGGAAAGAAAGGACAGAGTTTAGGGTTTAGAGCAAGCAGCCAAGTCCGGTTTCAGCTAGCAAAATGGAAGGAAGTTGCTAAGGTGTGGGCTCAAATTGAAGTGGCTGGGCCCTTCAGAGTGGCAAACAAGATCTGGCGGAACATTGGCGAGAGGAAGAGGAGTAGCTGTGCAAGAGAAGAAAGAGGAGCTTCTTTTCGTCACGTCTAATGGTGTGTCATCTCTTCCATTTTGAGCTCTTGTGGTTAAGGATTTGCCTCTTGCGCTCACTAGGGAGAGGATGGATTTTTTATTTTTTTTAATTGTTTCGTGCTGTTGGTTCTTACCGTGCTCGGATGTTTGGACAATAGTATAGCGCCTATAGCTCCTTTGGCCAAAGAGCAAGCAAAGGTAAGACAGATCCAAAGAGCTGCGTGGCGATGCTTATCCTTGTTTCAATGCAGGAGAAGGTCAGCTGAGACCAATAAAGTCAGCGGTAAGATGTCACTTTCTTCTGATTTCTAGCCCAACGCAGCTTAAGGCTCGCCAGCCCAGTGTCCGATGGAGCTCTACGTTTTCAGAGACGGAGCGGAGCGTCTTTGGACAGTAACGCTTTTCTGTAAATAATCTTAGTGATGACACTGATATACATTCGATGTGATGGTCTGATCGAGCAGCGGATGAGCATTTCGAAATGTTTCAGCTTGAGCACATGAATCAACCCCTAGATTCGGTTCAGGGACCTGGGTTTACTGTTATGACCGTCTGACCATCCGTTTTAGTCTGACCATCCGTCTGACCATCCGTTTCAGTCTGACCATCCGTCTGACCATCCGTTTGAGTCTGACCATCCGTCTGACCATCCGTTTCAGTCTGACCATCCGTCTGACCATCCGGAACCAGGGAATCCAAACCATCTTCCCAAGGTCGCTGACCACGCGCATACCTTTTCCGTTTCTGAGGTGAACCCTGAGAACTTAGAAGCTCTTCAAGCGTTTCACTGCCGAAACTTATGCCCCCAACCTCCGAATGATCTTGCACTTTAAAGCACCGTTTCAGAGCATCAACAAGCTTCGAGATGGTATTTTTCTGACCGTCGCTCCCCTGACCTGCTTTGCTGCGCTGCGAGTCGAAGAACCTGAGCTTCCGGGAATTCAGGTTGTAAACTGCGTAGATGAACGTGCAGAGAGGACCTAAGCAGACCAAACCCCCGGGGACAGAAGTGGCGATCATGCTGGTCGGATACTTTCCCGAAGGTGGCAATTCTGAGAATCCTGCGGCTCCAAATCCCACGAGGACGAAGATGATGGAGATGACGAGCATGACTGCTGCGGCAATGAGTATGTGCCGGAGGCGGCGAAGGAGTCTCAGGTTGAATTTGTCGGGAGAAGGCAGGACCCCGGTGACTCCTGCCAGAGCACTGGCCATTGCGAAAAAGAAGGACAAACTGTTGGCAACCCAGAACACAACCACACCTGGTCTGTCGATGGACACATACTCCCTGTCCTTGAACTTAAGTTTGTACCCCAGTGGCGGATTCAAGAAGCCTCCGAACGTGACACTGGCAATGAGAGCTGATCCAACCAGTATCGCGTTTAAGCCATCCACGAACATCTGCCGGTCCTTGTGCAAGCTCTCAGTGTAGCTGCCCCACTTGAGGCAGTTCAGCATGACAGCATCCTTCTCACCCACCCATTGTGCGTCCCAGTAAGGTGGCTTGCCGAAGTTATCGCAAATGTCTGGTTTGCAGCCTTTACCAGACAAGGCAATCACTGTCTCGCGCTCCATGAAGATGGCAGCCCAGTGCAAAGCAGTCCGACCTGTCCGGTGGCCTGTGTCGTTGGGATAATCTTTGATGAACTTTTCCGACAACTGTTTCAAACGTTGAGCCAGCCGTTTCCTCCTACATTCTTCTTCGTCGTTATATTTCTTTTCCGAGATGTTCTCTTGCGAGATGGCCTTCAGGTCCTTGCTTCTGTCTTCTTCAAGTTTTGCCTCCCAATAAGCCACAGGAACATCTTTCACCAGTTCACTCACGTCGTCGAAGGCATCCTTGTACTTGCTTGGCAAATTTCGATATTTGTCTTCAAAGTTAATGTCCAGTTCCTTCCACACAGCTTCCTTGATCATATCGGGTAATTCCTGGGTGAAGCACTTTGCCATGCAGGTTGCGAAGGTCTCCCTTCCCCGCAGCTCATCCTGTTCTCCATGCAAGAAAGCAATCTTAAAAGCTAACCTGAGTTGATCATTGATTCCTTTCACGTTGGTGTACTTCTTCATCATGAACTCCATCACAGGCTTTACTCTGTTGAACAGGCCCTTGCCACCGAATTCTGTGCTTCTGGTAGTGGCACTCAAAGCAGCCCATTCCAGTAGCCGTGATTCCTCCACAAGGTCATGAACAGAGTCCTCTGGCCCTGACCCAGTTTCTCTTGTACCCAACTTCTTCGCTAAGAGCCTATTCGTTATACTGTCTCCATATGCAACAGCAGACGACAATATACCAGGCTCCAACACTCCATCGTTACACAGGACACACCACGGCACCAAATCAATTATGTCGGCTTGACCATGATCTTCAATACGCTGGAATGCCCGCTGCCAGTCCTTGTGACTTCCTGGAAACACCTGTATATTTCTTTCCACATGTTCACGTATGAGTATGCGAAGACAGTATGTGTTGCCACCCATAGCCGCCCAATGCCATGGCAGTCCTTTCTCAACCTTGTCCTCCGCATCTAGCTTGATGTCGTTAATTTTCAGCAACCACTCGAGTGCAACAGTGTTCCCATTCCAGGCAGCAAAGTGCAACGGAGTCAGACCTGCTTTAGTAGCTCGGTGCACTTCCGGGCCCTTCGGATCCAGCAACGCGAAGATATCTTTACCCCCTCCTCTAGCAGCAAAGTGCAATACTCCAGCTCCTGTCTTATCTTTTAAACCAAAATCAGCACCTTCGTCGCGTAATTTACGAGCAATGTCAGCTCTGTCTTGTCCAACAGCAAAATGCAAAGGAGTGTGCCCAAGCTTATTCTTTTTGTTAATGTCCGCACCTGCTTCCAGTAATGCTGTGACGATTTCGACTTCCGCTTGGCCAACAGCAACGAAATGAAGAGCAGTGTTGCCGAGTTTGTCTTGCTTCCGTAAGTCAATCTTGCTTTTTTCATGGAGGTTCAGCAGCGCTTTCACCAGACTTACATTTCCAACTTCACTTGCAAGGTGTAGTGCGGTCTTGTCAGCATAAACACTGTGGATGTTCCAACCATAATTTAGAGCTTTCAGTTTGTCGCTAAAAGCTCCATCTTCTTTGTTCCGCAGCTCCTCTAATGCATCTGCCCAAAAATTTCAGATGTTAGAAGGACTTACTCTCTACGACTTACTCGTAATATCTTCCACTGAGCAAGCCTTTTGGAATCGTGGCTTCAAGGCTGTGTGCAGTAGCAGTTGAAAAACCGAGTCATTCCATTGTAACGCCGCAAGCTGCAATGGAGACGCTCCCTCCTTGTCTTTTCGGCACGGATCAGCACCTCTGGCAATCAACCGAACAATCATGTCCTGCTGGTTGCCATGTTTGACTGCAAGGTGCAGAGGAGTCTGGCCCTTCTCCAAGTCAGGGGTGTCCACCTTGTTTTCGTCTACCTTCTCGAGCAACACCTCCAGAACTTCAAGGTTGCCACCTTTTTTGACTGCAATGTGTAACGGCGCCTCCCCCTTGATATTCTTTTGGCATGGATCTGCACTTGCGTCTAAGAGCGGTTTTATCACTTCCACGTTCTGTCGTTTCACAGCGGTGTGCAAGGGAGTATTGCCATTTTTATCAACGACATTAACTTGCTCTGGATCACTCAGCTCCTTAAGCAGTATTGAAACAATGTCTGGGTCCTCAATAGTGGCAGCTCCATGCAGAGCCGTGCTACCATAATTGGATGAATCTGCTTCTAAGATGTCTTTTACCTTAGTCGGAGACCATTCGAGCAGCCAGGATATTGCAGAAGTGTTCTCAGCCTCCGCGGCGAGATATAGTGCAGTTGTGAAGGTACCTTTCTGCCTATCATAGACAGTATGACCATCCCAGTCTTTGTTATTGATCAGGTCCGTCAATTTGTCTTCAGGGCTGCTATCCATGAGAATCGGTCGAAATTGATCTGAAGGAGCAAAGGTAATGTATACACATAGTCCTGAAAGCATCACTTACGTGCTTCAACATGCGTGGAGGGCAGTATCTTTGGGGCTTGTTTCGTCGCAACGCTATTCGACAAGGAGGCGGCGGTGGGAGCGCCACCACCACCACCATCGCCGCCGCCAGACTGAGCGCTACCACCACCACCAGCACTACCATCACGCGCGTTCTCTGCTGGCACCATCAGCCTACGCTCCAACAAAAACGATGCAATTGATCAGGCACGATTTCTTGTATATATATATGCCTAAATGCTTTGCTGGAAACGTAGATGCCTTGCTGGAAACGTAAGATGCAGGCAAGACCTGTAAAAGGGATTGTTTAGATTCCACATAGGACACTGAAACAGTGCGATGGGATTCTTTAAGATCTCTTTATCCGGCACCAAGGCCTACAGGGAGTCTATTGGACGCAAATTTATAACCACTGCAAGCCCTAAAAAGAAAATCTACTCTATCTACGAATATGCTCGAAGATGCGTTATTTTAGGGCAAGATAGAGCATGGCGAGTCCAAGAGTACAGCGGTCGCGGCGGAGCGAAGGGGACGCCCATCGCCGAGGTAGGGAGCATGGGCGCAGCCGGAACAGCGATGGCGAGCGTGACGGGCGTGGAAGAGCAAGGGATTCGGACAGGGATGAGGCTGCTGTGAGACGTAGGAGCGAGGACGATGGCAGGGATGGAGCTAGGCGTGGGGGGAGAGAGAGGTCTAGTGACAGGGAAGAGCGAGAGAAATGGGAAACGAGAACTAGAGTCAAGGATGAAGCAAAGGAGCCCAGGAGTGTAGAGAATGTGTTTAAAAGGGAGCGTGGAGATGAAGCGGCGATGGAGGATTTGAGTAGCAAGCGTGTCAAAGTGGAGCCGGGGGACATTGAGAACGAGGTGTCTGGTGATTTCTATCGGGCCTTATTCTCTTTCGATCTTGCGAATGCTTCGAATGCTTACTGGGTGTTTTGTGCGTGTAGGATAGAGATGGGGATGAAGCTAAAGAGATCCCTCGCAGGTATGGCTTTGAGTTTTCTCTTGTTTCTTTTGGTTCTTTACCGTGCTTGGATTGTAGGAGCAAGGACGATAGTATAGCGCTCATGGAGCAAGCAGAAGCTGCTTTGGAGGCCAAGGAACAAGCAAAGGTAGGACAGATCCAAAGAGCTGCGCTGCGATGCTTCATCCTTGTTTCAATGCAGGAGAAGGCCTCGTTTGAGTACACTGGGAAGCTCGCAGCTGAGACCAACAAAGTCAGTGGTAAGATCTCCTTTGTTTTTCCTTTGTTTCTGCTTTCTGATATCTAGTTTCCAACAGGTATTGCGTTGCAGTTTACGGAGCCTCCCGAGGCTCGCCAGCCCAGTGTCCGATGGAGGCTCTACGTTTTCAAAGACGGAGCGCCTTTGGAAGGTAAAGCTTTTGTATTTGTTCTCGATTTTCATGTGAATGATCTGAGTGATCTTCCCGAGCAGACCCGCTTTTCATACATCGGCAGAGTTGCTATCTGTTTGGACGAGAAAGGAAGGTTGCAGACATTCCGATCGATCATCCCTCTTGCAGCAAGCAGCACGCGGTCATCCAGTACAGGCTCATCGAGAAAGAAGTGGATGGACTTATGTCGAAAAAGATCAGGTAACGAAATCTCGAGGCTAGCGCTACATCTTTCTCATTTCCCTTCATCGTTCCAGGCCCTACGTCATGGATCTGGGAAGTACCAACAAAACCTTCTTGAATGTAAGTCGAAGCCATTGTTTCGTTTCAAACTGTCCCTGACTTGCTTTCGCAGGGAGAAGCGGTCGAGCCTCAACGTTACTACGAACTTTTTGAGAAGGACACTCTCAAGTTTGGCAACAGCAGGTTGGTTTGGGTTTGTTTCATCATCTAGAACTCGTTTTTAATCGTTTTTCCTCGTCTTTCCAGCCGCGAGTACGTTCTTCTTCACGAAAACTCAGCATAGATTACGTCTCTAGGCCAAATTTTCTAACATCTTCGCGAAGAAGAGAAGCAATGTAAGCTGTTTCACTTCGCGAAATCGTGTTTCAGCACGATGTCCATTGAATTGTTTTCCTTTTTTTCTCCCATAGGATTCCATCCAACGGCTGTGGTGAGCGTTCGATCGGACCGCCAGGTGTTGATGCCCGCGTTCGAATCCTGCGGCCACCTCAATTTAGGTCTCCATTCTTATTCATCTCCCCCATTTTTTCTCTTTCCATGAGAAAAAAAGAGAGCAGCGAGAAGCCATGTCCAATGACAAAGTGACGGTCAGCAAGGAGCAAAACGAGAAGCACAAGAAGGTACTAAAATTCTTCCTTCCAATCGCTGGATCCATTGCTTTTTCGTTTGCTTTCTTTTTTTCTTTTACTCAGATCTTGGAGGCTTTGATGAAATTGCCAGATAACAGGGAATGTGCTGATTGTCGAAGCAAGTGAGTAGGAAAAAATACATTCTTTTTGCTCGCTTGTGTGATCCGATTTGACAAAATGGCATTGTAGGAGCCCGAGGTGGGCGAGCATCAACCTTGGAATTTTTATCTGTATTCAATGCTCTGGAATTCATCGGGGTCTGGGAGTTCACATTTCCAAGGTGACACCTTTATCTCTTTTCTTTCTTAAACCTTGTAGTTGAGCTATGTAATCGTTCATATTCCAGGTGCGATCGACTACTCTTGATACATGGCTGCCGGAACAAGTCAAGTTCATGCACGGTAGAGCTTGTTTTTTTTGCTCGACTGCAAAAAAATTGCAATTTTGATGATCAGATATGGGGAATGTAAGAGCGAACAAGTACTGGGAATCAGAGTTGCCACAAAATTTCAAGCGCCCTCAAGAAAACGATCGAGCAGGACTAGAAGCATTTGCGCGTGCCAAGTACGTCGGTACTCACATATCCTTGCCACTCGGCGAGCAAAACTTTTGTGTGGATGCAGGTACGATGAGAAGCGTTTTGCAGCGAAAGGTGTTCCTCAGCCCCAACCGGCCGCTGTTTCAAACGAAACCATCGAAAGCTTGGGAGCTGCTCCTAGAGGCGGGAGTCCAAATCAAAATCCGCAAATCGCTGGTCCGCAGCATATTGTGGCTTCTGCATCAAGTCCTCCAAGATTTGCTGTAAGAATTCCTTTGTGCCATGCCAAGCCAACTTTTTCTTCTTCTTTTTTTTTCCAGCCTCCACCAGCAACAGTGACTGCTCCACCACCAAAAGAATCACCGTTCAACACGACCTCTCACAGGGAGTCCCAGGATTGGGCTGTCTTTCAAAGTAGGCTCCTTTTCGTTTTCTCGTGTCGCTAAGTCTCTACTTTTCATTTGTAGCGGCCGATACCTCTCCATTACCTCAAGTCAGCATCGGTCCCACTGCCGAAGGCAAGCATCAAACTGACGCGAGGCGAAGCATCACGAACATGTTCAAGAATGTAAGTGCGCTTTCAAACTTGTCCTCGTCGATCACGCCTCGCGTTTCTCCAGTGTTACAAGGTGATCAACTAAACAGCACTAAGCGCACACATACCTTATCTAAGTTTTACTCTTTTCAACAGGTAATCGATCAAAAGTGGCTGTCCCGAAAGCTTACAGATTCAAATATGTTGTTGTTGTTGTCGCAGACCGGAGCGTCCGTTCCACAGTCGCCGAATTTGACAAGCTTCCCTCGAGGGGCTACAAAGTACTGTTTGCTCTCTCGCGATAAGTTTATCCAGCTCGTGGTTTTCACCATTGTTTTTTTTGTTTTCCTGTTTGCCTGGATCATCGCGCAGTGCTGTCGGCAGCCCGGAGCGTCCACACAATCGAGCCACATACGGGGCCACCTCCGGTCCGGTCCCCGCTCAAGCACCATCTGGAGCACGCGCTGAAAGATCCGGCCTCGTGACTCAACTGGGATCCAAGTCGCCCGAGTCACTCTCGGCGGAAGAATTGTCTTGGCAATAAGCTCAGCTAAGTTGTCGCTGCTCTACACTCCCAAGCTCTTCCTCTTTCTCTTGCCAGAAGTTTACAAGTTTGAGAGGATTAGTCTCACAGAGGACATCTCGCTTTTTCTTTTAAAAGTTTGCAAAGTCGAGTGATTCGATTCTCTTGTCTAAATCTCCCACCAGTGGAAGGCTTTCGTTTTTCTTTTTTTTCTTTCTTTCTTTCTTTCTTTTACAGCACATTTCGTGTACACATTTCTACGGTTTTTTCCTGGCAGGATAACTATTCCAAACATGTCTACCCCTGTGGAGAAAGTAAGAGCTTTTGTACAGCGCATCTTCGACTTTGTAGGCCTAGTGATACTGACTAAAGCGGATCAAAGCACTAGAGAGGAAAAAAAAAGAGTGTCCGTACCCGTGCTCTCTAGAGCATCTCCTTGACGCTGGAGCGCATCCACGAGAGCGCAATTGCCACGACGAGGAAGCCCGCGAGCGCCACGAAGGAATCGCTCATCTTGAATTCGGGCAATCGCCAGTGTGTGACTCGGAGGGAATTCTCGTACGCGCCGTAGAACTGGAAGAGGATGAGGATGATCGCGGGGATGAGGATGAGCACCTCCGCGGGGAACATCGCCCGCCCGTTGGATCGCCTCATTCTGGTCATAGCCTCGTCCACCGCCGGCTGGCTGCTCATGAACCAAGGACCCACTGCCATGAAGAGCACCAGGAGCAAGAGCAAGAGCGGCAGCGTCGGTGATGGCGATTGGGACGCCGATGAAGGCATTGTAGCCGAGCGAGAAAGGATTTACCCAGAGCTTGGAGCGTGATCGGTAGATTGTTCTATCCGGATCGACAAGAAGAAGTCGCGAACTATAAGCAGAGGAGAAAGAGGAGGAAGAAGGTTATAGCGCCAAATAGCACCGTGCCAAATGGCTTTATCCTGGCCGTTGATGACGTGCGGCTGACATTAAATTACGTGGCGGCGAATACTACCTCCACGTGTCTTGAAGAAGACAGTTGACACGTGTATACTTTTGAATGTTAGGGCTAGTTCGTTACTTTGTTCTTCATGGCGCCCAAGCCCAAGGGCGAGGAGCCCCCGCCGCCGCCGCCAGAGGAAGTGAAGGAGGATCCCAAGATCGCTCTGCGGAAGCAGATTGAAGCGCAAGAGCGCGACATCTTCCATCTAAAGTGAGTGAAATCGGGAATGTAAGTCTGTCGCGCGTGGTTACACTGGGTTTCCAGGCATCTGTTGGAGGCGTTGGTGGATGGAGAGGGCCACAGCCTTCGGGACGCCAAGATTTTGGAGCTCTTCAAGAAGGTGGATTTTTTTCTAACTCTCGCTTCTTCAAGCTCGTCTGCGCTTTCTTCCAATTAAAAGGGAGTGCTAATGCAGAATCGGGAGCTTAACCTGGCATATGAGCGAGAGAGAAATTCCTCGTCCAAGCTTAAGTTTCAAGTCGGGCAACTGCAGCAAGAGGTATTGTCTTGTTTTGTGCCTGTTCTTTAGATACCTTTTCTATCTGTCCTGTTCAGGTCTTGAAAAGAAGGAACAAACTCTACAAATGCAATGCTGAAACTCTCCAGAAAACCAATGCAGAAGTTCCCGAACAAACAAATCCAGAAGTGTCTCAGCAAACCAATCCGGCAGATGGTGTTAAGAACGCACAACAACAAGACGAACAAAAGAAATCAGAGCAACCGAAAGGACAACAGGGAGAACAACAAGGGACTGTAGAGGAATCAATACAAGAAGCCAAAGCCGAGATTGCAACACCTGAGGAACCGTGGAAGGAAAAATTCGATCAGGTGTGTAGCTTTGCACTGTTTTTTTTAGTTTCTAATTGTCACTTTTTCTTTCAGGTTGCCCTCAAGCTTGCCGAGGCCCAATCTGTACACACAGGCCTCACAATGGAGGTTTCTAAGCTTCGCTACGCGCTGCAACGTGAAGTTGGCGAACACATACCTGTAGCAAAGGTCTTTGCACTTGCACATCGGTATGATCTCTTCGATCCTGAAGATGCTCTTTGGTGTTAAGTGTTGAACAAGGTTTTGGAAGAAGGCGGTGAATGGAAAGGCCGAAGTCAGCAGATTTCTCTTCTCAAGGTAAATCAGAAATTGACATGGCTGTGCGCTAATCTTACCTCTTTCATCAGGACAAAGTGCGCGAGCTAAAAGCAAAGCTGCACCGGTCGGAGTCCGAAGAGTTTCAGCGTTTTCAAATTGAAGCTTTCCATGCTGCGCGCAGGAAAGAGTTTGAGAAGCTGGCAATCGAATTTTTGGTAATGTATATAATCTTCGTCTGTCTTGACTGGTTTAAAATACCCCAGGCACTGAGAGAAGATTTAGCGTGTCAACAACGGAAGCTGGAAGGCATGATAGCAAGGAGGAACTATCTCGAAAACGAGGTTCAGTTACTACCGTGCTTCTAACCTTTCTCACCCGTCCTTTAAAACGTCTTCCAGATCCGGTCTGCTAAAGAGAAGATGGCCGTGCTTGTCAGAAAGAGTGAAAACGATGACAGATTGATAACTGCATTACGGCTCGAAGTAGAATCATATCGACAGGTGCCGAACTTTTTTCGAATGCACTGCTAAGGGGTTAACATTTTACTGAGCTTGCAGATAACTGGACCTGTCCAACTTGGATCCAAAGTCGGTGGTCCAATCCAGCTCGATTTACTTCACAAGGAACACAAACTAGCAGCCGCGTTCAGTGATCTCAAGAAAAAGTGCCACCAACAGGTCAGCGTTGCAAGCATTTTCTAAGAGATTTACATCAACTCGTTCTGCAGGAGCTGGAGATCCAAGCACAGGCAGAGCTTATCTCGTATCTTCGAGCAGTGGCATCAGCTCCTTTTGAGAAAGGTGTGATCTTTTTGTTTTCCAGGATTTGTTCTTCTTAAACCGATGCAACCGTGTGTTTTTTGCAGAAGTGACTTCCAACAGTCCTCGATCATCAGAGCCTGTCAAAGTTTGAGCAAAGAAGATTGATGGAAGCTCTTGACTTTAATCGTGTTTGGAGCCACGAAAAAGTAGCAAAGAAAATTCTTTCTTTCTTACGATGCGCAAGGGGCCACATACGCAAGTAACTTAGCGGCAACCGACAACGAGCAAAAGAGTGACTCCACGGGCGCCACGTCACCACCTTGATTTAGTGTTTGCTTTGGCGGTAAACGCTTTTGAATTTAGGGTTTATGAGAACGATAGTATTTCTTTAGGGCGGTCGATAGCGCGATGCTTGGCTGGGGCGCGACGAAGACACTAGATTGTCATTCCAGAGGGAGCTCGGCTTGACAAGGTAAGCGATGAATTTCATTCCATTGAGCGCTAGAAAAGAGGTAGCTCATTCGAATGGTAGAGTTTCCAGCGATAATCCATGCTCGAGTACAGAGCTATAATGTTATCAAGCCTGTGTGGCTTATGTCCATTGAGGTATGGAAGTGTTTTTCTTTCTGGATTCTGTGTGATGATCCTTTTTCTCTCAGGTGTCATGAATTTTTTTCGCGAAAGCCAGCGAGAACACATTCTTTTATTTCCTGGATCCAGTATAAGGTTGTAACGTCGGAGCTCACGGTTTTGAATTAACTTGAGAGTTTTTCTGGCAGGGAACTTTTGTTTAACAATGTTTTGGTTGGGAGGAGCAAGAGGAAGGTAGCGATGGCGGTCGTAGATGCCAACGCCTCGCTCGTGGCTCACGAAGAGATATCTCCAAAGTGGAGCAAATTGTTGCAGAGCCTGGTATGTAGTTTGATTCCAGTGGACGACTTAATCATCCAAGAGGACAGGACAGACGCTTTCTCGTGGCACCGCCAGCAGCTGTGAGAAATGCGGCAGCCAGTGGCACAATGCCCGAATGTGCTCGGAGGGCAAGCAGTGCAAGGATTGCTTTGGAGGCAAGGAGTGCTCGGCAGTCCGGCAGGCAACGAAGCTGATGAAGATTTACTACGCGAACGGAGGTAAGCAACAGAAGGCCAAGGTAAAGAAAAAGGCTGCAGGAGCGATGTTTGAACGGTAGGACAGAGTTGATTTGCCACATTTCTCAGCTCTCTAATGAACTTATCTCCGCAGGCTAAAGAGGCAGGGCCACCGGCCGAGCGTCGAGTGCTACACGGTGGCCATAGCCGAGGTGGTGGCGGAGAAAAAGATGAGCGAGGCACAGCAGCTTCTCAAACAGATGGAAGAGGAGGACGGTCTAGCACCCGACAGCGTGTGCTTCAACACGGTGATCAACGGGTGGTGCAACGAAGGGCAGATGGAGGAGGCCATGAGAGTGGTGCAAGAGATGAGACAGAAAAACTGCCGTCCCACCACTTCCACTTACAACACTCTGATCAAAGGCTACGGAGTAGCAGGACAGGCAGAACAGGCGCAGCAGCTAGTGCTCCACCTCCTCAACAAGACGAGGAACTCTCCGAGCAGCGAGGACGGGCTTGAGCCGGTCGCGAGGCCAAACTTGCGAACCATGAACACGCTGCTCAATGCGTGGTGCCGGGAGGGGCGGCTGGAGGAGGCGTGGAGGGTGGTGGCGATGATCAAGTCGGCTGGAATGCAACCGGACGCCGTGACTTACAACACGCTCGCCAAGGCCTACGCGGCCGCCGGCAGGGTGGCGGAGCTGGAGGACCTCATCGCCGACATGAAGAACGCGCGGCTGAAGCCCAACCTGCGGACTTACGCCATCCTGATCAGCTGCTACTGCCAAAACGGCATGCCCGAGCGCGGCCTCCAGCTCCTCTCGCGCCTCAAGTTCGAGGGCCTCCATCCAGACGTGGTGGCTTTCAACACTCTGCTCAAAGGCTACGTGGAGCAGCAAAGCTCCCAGCAGCAGCAGGACTTCCAGAGCCAAGAGAACGACCAGCAGCTAAAGCTCGAGATGGTGCTGGATCTTATGGCGGCCAACGGCGTGAGGCCGGACGTGACCACCTACAGCACGATCATGAACTGGTGGAGCTCGGCCGGGGTGGCGGACAAGGCGCAGACGATACTGCTCGAGATGCAGCAGGATCGCGTCAAGCCGGACGTGCGAGCGTTTGCGATCCTGGCCAAGGGGTACGTCCGATCCGGAAGAACACACGAGGCCGAGTCGCTGCTCCAGGACATGAGCCTCCACGGCGTGGCTCCAAACGTGGTGGTGTACACGACTATCATCAGCGGCTGGTGTAGCATGGGCCGGATGGACGACGCGCTGCGAGTGCTGGAGCTCATGCTCGAGAGAGGCGAGGCTCCCAATCTCAACACCGTCCAGACGCTGGTGTGGGGATTCTGCGAGGCCCGTCAGCCCCGCGAGGCCGAGGAGATGGTCGCCGCCATGGCCGCCGCGGGGCTTCCAGTCGACTCCAAGTGCCTGGACATGATCGCTAGCGCGTGGAGTGCCTTGGGATTTCCATTCGAGACCGACAGGATTCTAGCGTCGGATCGTCGTCGCCAGCTCTCTCCTTCCAGCCAGAGCTCTCGCCAGTTACTCCCCCTGGCTAGTTCATCGCCATCGCCATCGCCATCGTCTTCGTCTTCCATGGATGCTTCGCCATCGCCACCTTCGTCAACTTCTTCTACGTCGTCTTCGTCTTCCCAGCTCATGCTGGAGCTCCGGAGTAGAACTAGCCGGCCCCAAGTCGCGTGCTCCATGGTGGCCGTCAATCACCTCCTGGCGAGGAGATACATTCCAGCCAGCGTCGTGGACGCGACGAGGAGGAAAGTGTTTGACACTCGCTTCTTGGTAACAATCCGGTGTTGATCATAAAAAAAATCCATCTATATATCATCCAATTTATACACACTCGCCAAGTAACAAAACCGAAACGTAAGAATCAATGCTGCTTGGACAAACCTTGCTGCCTTCGTCGCGCTTTGCTGCTCTCCGAGGACGAGCTATCGCTGCTGGATGGAAATTCTTCCATTGGGACCTCACGGTAGACGCCGCTGCTTCCCGTGGTTGCTTGCTGGCCCTCTTCCACCAGGCGCTTCATTATGTTCATGAACGTTGGGAGCAGCTTTGTGGAGATCGAGATCATCCCGGATAGCTGAGAGAACGTCGAGCGTGAGAACTCGGCTATCTAGAAGACAAGGAAAATACTTACCATTCCATTTTGGAACTCACGGCCAATGTCGAGTTGCACCCACACGGCCTTACCCACCAAGTAGAGAACGAAGACAACTGCCAAGTAGATAGGATTCCTGGGTATAGACATCTCAGTAAAGATATATGACGCGACCATGTATCACCTTAGTAAAGCCATGAACTCGTTGAATCCGAGAACCACCATGGCGACAATCGCCCAGGGTGGAGGTAGCCAGGAAGCACCGCGCTTGTTTGCCTCCTGCGAAAATATAAGAAAGAAAAAATGAATCATGAAGGTTGAGAATACCAACCTGTGCAGCTAGAGCTTGACTGACAGTGTACTCAGTCTCAGCTTTGAACTGTCTCCATAGATTTCGACAATCTATTGGACTCAACAACATTTTCTCCGATGGAACCTGCAAAGGTAATCTCGCAGTTAGAAGAAAGGCTTTTGATCTCCCAGCTTACTCCATCCCAGGTACTTGCAGCCAACGCGCTGGAAGCTGACGTTGCCAAGGACCTGTCCACTGCAGTTGCATTAGCTGGAGATTGCAAGCGTTCTGGAATTTCTCCGAGCAACCCAGTCAGTGTTTCCTCGACGTTATCAGAAGCATCTTCTTCCAAGCGTATCACAGATAGCACAGAAAGAAGCTTAATAGCCTGCCATCATATACTTGTTTGTTAGTGCTGTGGTTGATGAAACGTACATAAAACGATTACCGATAAACGAGCGTCTTTCGTGATCATTCTCACGTCTTCTTCACCGGTCCATACCCTTGGCATCAAGTCCTCATCGTGGCTAAAAACTGTGTTGAATCTGTAATCCAAACATATAAGACCGACAGAGAAAGTTAGAAAGGCGGTACCTATCCTTCATGCGAATTAAAGCTTGACTTGCTTCTTCTCTGGCTCTTTTCTCAACCACATTTCGCCCAAAAGCTACAAAGTCCTCTTCGATCCTCCTTAATTCCGCTGCATCTAGCTCAAAGCCCGAGACAGCTTGCAGTAAAGCGTCTTTAGCCAAATTAGTTTCATGAGCCACCAAAGTTCTCAGCGACGGCCAAGTATCTGATGATGCCGCATCTAGTAATGTTGACACAGAGTTCCCCAAAACGTCCTCTAGTTGCCGCTGTACAGTTTATACTGTTAATTGAAGATATTAAAATCCTCGATGTTACCTCCGACTTTCCCACTATTTCCGCAAGCCGTTTCGCTTTCAGGTTGGATGCGTGAGCATCTACATCTCTACGAAGCTTTTCCTTGACCTTTGAAGAATCCCAACCAGCAAGTTTAACATTTGCATCTGCAACATTTTGTCAAGATGAGAAGAATTTGGCCAAAACAATAAATTACCTTCGCAGCCGCGGTCAAACTCGTCAAGACATTCTTTACTGCATCTTCTTATTGCAGCTGCAAATCCTTCTGTTTCCGACGATGCGGAGCTTGCGTCAGCAGCCTGCTTGAAGGTTGCTAACGCTTTCGCTCTATAGTGAGCTAGAACTGCTTGATAGGACGGTTGAACAAGCTGCATCAAATCAACATGAAACCAGTTTTAGAAGTAAACCTGGCACCATAATACCTCCAAGATTCGATTCATCAAGAATTCTCTTTTATGGTCTCGAACTTGTGCATCGAAGTATGCTGCTTCTGAATCGTACCTGAAAAACAAACATTTACTTACATACAACGGGGCAAGATGGGCATACTTACGAGCTAACATACTGATCCAGTAATGAATCTAGTCTTTTTCCAAATCCCGCAACTGGAACGGACTTTGCAGCCTCAGAGAGCTCCCTCCATTCCTGATAAAAACGAGTGTATTTCAAAAAGATTTTTCAAAACAGTATGAAAAAACATTTCTTCGTACCTCATCAGCTGAAAGTGCCAAAAACTTCTCGTTTGCAATTTCTTCGCAGCGCACGGTAGCTACCATAACCTGAAATATAAATTTTAGACATTAAAAATTAAACACCGACGTTTCTTAAAGGACCTTATGCGCGGGAAGATCCAAGTCCTTGTTTTCCTTGATGACCTTCCATATTTCATGTGTACTTAAAGGAAATCCCGATCCCGGAATTACTGTCGTCCGATCACCTGCAAGCCCACCAGGGGCTATAGAGTGCATAAATCTTTGTCGTAGTTCTTCAACCTGGAAAAAAACAGAGGGTAAGAAAACAAGAGAGAGCAATGCGTAACCTGCGCTTTGAAAACTTCTTCCTTTTCTTCAAAGCTTGCCAATGCCGTTACTTCGACCTGTAAACATATTAAGAATCCTAGTTTATATCGTACTTCCCGTATGCTTACTTGAAAAAAATCAGAAAGTGGAGTGTTCTTGTATTTTTCAGGCTTTGCAACACTAGACCAAATCTACAACAAAAAGCAAGCATAACAGTACGTTTTTGACACAGAAAGTCTGTCTACCTTCTCAACGTCCACTCTGAGAATAGGCTCCAGAACTTCCAAAGGCGTCTGCATGGGTATTGTGATGTGAATATAGACTTTCTAGCAGCATACTGGATGCTACCTTCGTTTTGTCCCGGATGACAAACAAGAGCGTTGTTTTACGGGGTGTGAAGAGCCGCATCATAACCTGAAAAAAAATAGGAATCAGGAATTGAGAGTACGATGCTTCAAAGGATGATCACCTGAAAGACGGTCTTCAGCAAAGGTTTGTTGGCTGCGTGCTCTCGACCAATATCATGACACCACCTTTACGAAAGTACTGACGAACATAAACAGACGAAGTACTACGACAACTTACATGTTTATCAAAACAACGTCCGAAACAGCTAGCGCAAACAAAGAGCTCTGCTTTTCAAAAGCAGTGTCGTCCTGCATTTTGGAATGTCAGCTATGCATAAAGATAAAAACACACAATACCTCTCCTCTCTCACGACCATCCGTGCCTTCAAGATCCAATATCAGTGTGCACGGCTCAATACCGCTGGCCTTGGCAAGCCACACTCCTTGTGTTGTCTGAGACCTACGCAAAGCATAAGGAAGGAAAAAGCCTAGAACAAGCAAACACCAACCTTCCCTTGAAAGCATCCATTTCTCGAAACCTCGTACGAAACAAATGGTTCAAGAGCGTGCTCTTCCCTGTTCACATCAAAAGAAAGGAGAGAGAGAGAGAGAGATTTTTTTGGATATGATCTAAACACACCAACCGCTGCTTTGTGGACCCATAATCGACACCACAGCATAGGATAGCCCACATTCCGGCAGCCTCACGGATTTCACAAACTCTTCCAATCCAGCCTCGTTAAATTTACCGCTCCCGTCAATCAGCTGCATCGTGGGCACCGTGAATCCATTCTCCTGAATCGAGCAACAGACGATTGGAAACAATCGAAGAAGAAAGAAACAAACCTGGCTATGCATCTTGTGGAAGGATCGGGCAAGAATGCTGGGAGAATGGATCCAAGAACCCTAGAAGGCACTAGGCAATGCTGGATCGATCGATTCGCACAAAACCCCTCAAAACCCTGCTCGCGATCAGACGCACGCCGATCTGTGCCGATGAATGCTGGCGACTGGATCGATTTCGATCGGAGCCACGCGCCTCACGATCGGCGCTCGCTAGGGAACGGGAACACGAAATAGGGCAGAGCGACTGCTCTGTTTCGTTGCCCACTGTAGGGCATTTGTGGGGAAATAAAAAAACTCCCAATTGCGTGTGAGAAACCCAAACCCTTTCTCTTTGGACGAGGGAGACATGGCGGCTATGGCGCTAGGGCATCATCACCTCTCCTTCGCGGCAGCTCCTTCGTCCGGTCGCCCTGCCAGGTAAGAATTCCTTGCAAAAATGCGACTGCATTTCGATCGATCGACACGGTTTTCCATTTCTTCCGATCACGATGTGATTTGCATGCGCGATTCAAAAGAATAGCTCGTTTGCCTCGCAAAATTCTTTAGCTTTGTGGCTTAGCTTCCATCAAAGTTTCGTGTTCCTTCTCTCGAGTTTCTCACCTCTTTTTTTTTTTTGTAGAGATTCCTCGCTATTGGGTGGGAACTTCGCTTCTTTGCATAGGATCCTATCGAAGAGCCACGCCCGTGTTCTTCACTACAGTGTAAGCTGTGCTGCCGCGGTCAAGGAGAAAGAGGCCTTGGACATCCAGCAGTGGAACGATGAGGCTTACGAGGCAAGGCTACAGCACTTGGAATCACAGGCGAAAAGTGTTCTCCAGAAAACGATCGAGTGCTTTGAGAGACCAGCTTTTCCCTGTGCCTTGATCGCCGGTGATGTGGTAAGTCCATACATATTTTTCTCGAGCGTTTCTAGTTCTTTGTTTTGTTTTGAAGATTTCTTCTGAGCTTGCAGGTGATGTTAGACTTGCTCCACAAAATCGGTGCCTTTGAAAAGGAGGCCGTGAAAGTCATATTCATTGACACTTTCCATTTGTTCCCGGAGACGTACACCTTTCTGAAGAGCCTCGAGGTATGGAGAACTATCTCCTGACGTTAGAAAAATTCATGTATGGCATTGCAGGATAAGTATGGCTTCAAGGCCCGTGTGTTTCACGCAGCGGACTTTAACACCAAGGAGGAATACCTTGCAAAGCATGGATCGGACCTCTACATTCGGGTAAATCTGTCAGACAATCCCTCCGCTTCATGTGATTGGGAAAAACGTTGTAGGATATAGACGAGTATGACAAGATCTGCAAGGTGGAGCCTTTCAATCGAGCCTTGTCGAGTCTCCAGGTAAGGGGAGAGATTGAAGCTGCCGTTTTCTTCTAACAATTTCTCCAGGTTGATGCGATGATAAATGGAAGAAGACGTGATCATGGCGCTGAAAGAGCTCATCTGGAGGTAAGCCGACATAATACTATTTAGTCAGTGTATAAAGTTGAGGCCTTTCAGGTAGCTCAAGCTGGAAAGATGGTGAATGTCCAGCCACTTGCATACTGGGAATTCAGGCGAGTTTATTTCTTGTTATTGCAATCTAGAGATAGTTGAGGTTTGTTTTCTCCCAGGGATTGCTGGAGCTACCTGAAGAAAAATAGCGTTCCCTATCATCCACTTCACGACAAGGGGTATCCAAGCATTGGAGACGTCCAAAGCACGCTGCCAGTGCCTAAAGAGAAATGGTTCGAGTATGGTGGAGAGCGATCTGGCCGCTTCCAGGTATTGCGAATAAAGATAGCACTGAAAGAGAAACTGATTTTGCTTGAATATCCAGGGTCTCAGCAACAAAGATGGCTCGCTCAAGACTGAATGCGGGATACACTCCCAAAAGTAGAAGTCTGTTTGTAGGGACAAAATCAAAGGAATAAAACACCTCTTTCCCAAAAATATGTAATATTGTTTTTTTAAGCAAACATGTAGGATATAACTAAAATATGCCATCTAATGGTTGTTATTCATTTAGATTAATTTTATATTTATAATTTATAAACATGTTTATAATTTATAAGTTTTTCAGAACATTTTCCAGTATATTTTTGTTTATTTTACATCTAATGGTTGATATTCAATAAAATTAATCTTGTGTGTATATATATTATAAATATATTTATAATTATAAATTTCCATTTGTGAGTGCATGGAATATAGAAATGGAATACAGAAATGTGTATATCAATTAGCCCAAGAAAAACATTTTAGCTTATATATAGAAGTGAGTGGTCCAAATTAAAACTAATCGAACAACTATAAAAATCCCACTATACTAATATTAGTATATGGCATTACAATTGTACACTTGGACCTTACATCATTCTTTCTTCTCAAAAGGATAAAAGGTAGTTAGGGTTCTCTAATTAATGGGTTAAAATCTGGAGGAACATCAAGAGGAGGCATTGATGAATTTGTAAGTGGAATTAATTGCTCTTGATCTCTTTGTACAAAATGTTTTAATTGTTATATATGTATAAATTTTGAATGATTAATATATTGAATATCATGCTGAATCTTATAAACTTGCAATCCAGCTTGTTGTAACACTCAACATAGTCATTTCACTAAGTAAAAAACCCTTTAGATAAACCATGTACCATAATATTGGGAAAATAGACTAACAATATCAATAATGGCATTACAATTCCCATTATTGTCCACTAGCAAAGTATAAATTATACATAGCCCTAGTGTTCAGTAGACTCCACTTGAACAAGTGGAAAAATGCTCTTCAAATGTTAATACTAAAATTTAGCATTAGCAACTCGTGGTAATTGTGAAGGTAAACTTAACTTTATTGACAATATCAGATCATGGCTATAGATGAGTTTATATAGTAAAGCATCAATGAAACTCTATACCTTTATGATATATGCATACTAAATAGATGGTAATTAACCATCCCAATTCAAATACTAAAAATTCATATATTTCATGATTATCCTTTTGAAAATCCAAATGAGCCATTCTATCAAATAATCTATTTATGGATGATAAGCATTTGTGAAAGTGTGGTGTATCTTTGGTCGAAATGTTAAAACGTGAAATGTTTTAGCCATAAATACGGGACCATTATCTGAGAAAATTTGCTCTAGACAAGAATGCTAGAACACCACTTGATTAAGGAGGAAGCATTTAATAACAGTTGCAAACACATTAGTAAAAGTAACAATTTTTATCTAGCGAATTAAATAGTTAAAAGCAATAATGACATATTCATTACTAATAGTCGACTATGGAAAAAGCCCCATCAAATCAAACACCACTAACTTAAATAGACAGGAAATTGCAATAAACTCCAATTGTCCTTGAGAATTAAAAGTTTGGCATAAAATATAGATACACATATACTAGATAACATCACATTATATCTTTAGCCAATAGAAAGACCTATGCAACTCCTTAGTCATACACCAATGTCTAATATGCCACATAGAATAGGAAAATCATGATAAATATAGAGAAAATGTGGAATAAATATAAAAAACAGCACTAATATGTTGCTCTAGTTGGTGGGAGTACCTTCCTCCTTGCATTAAGCCATTAATATGCTAAAATTGTGCTAAATGAGGATCAATCCCAATAAAATAAATAAGGTCATCCTCAAGGTGATATTAAATATAAAAATGCCGAAATGACAATTCATCAGCAAGTGATGTAGGATTTTCAAACCCTTATAAAGCCTTTGGATCCATGGCTCAATTGTTTGAGTCTCACGAACTTTGTCAAGAGATAGTAAATTTTATTCTACATCTTGTGGACATTAAATATCATGTATATCAACACTGATGGCATAGAATCCTTGTTTAGAAAATCAATTACTAACTTCATCAATAATGTTTTGATCCATTCAAAGGGGATATGGGAGGAGCATATTAATGATGTTTGTAAGTGTTGGATGGGGTTTAAAATGTTGGTTTAAAATTGAAGCGGTTAAAGTGCATCTAAAAACATAATTTATCTTGGGTACTATATTTTTTGTAAGGTTTATAAACTAATGCCGATATAAGTGGCAATATAAACCTTCATTGGAACAAGACTATCACCCCTAGGAAGTGAAGCTAGAAGATGTACAATGAAAAATGAAAAAAACGATATCTAATAAGATTTTGAGAATCAAAAAACATTTTTAAAGGTGGTTAAAGCAAGTGTATATATAAGTCCCATAATATCTTGATAAAGTATTAGCCATAATATTCCCAACTTGATCCACTCTAATATATTTAACTCTATATGAAGTAAGAGGTTCTAGAAGTAAACACTAAATTCCCTCACTGACTCAGATGGCCCAAAATGAATATGATGTAATTGTTAAAAAGCAATTAATAAATCCAAATACATGTTTTGAAAAAATTTGAGAGAATGTTCTAATTTACACAAAATAAATAAATATTATTAAAAATTTTGCTCTTCAGGGATAAATTGTATGCCCCTTATACTATTAATTTTTGAAATTAATTGTATAAGGTTTTTAGAAGTAACATTTAAATATTTTACAAAGTAATTATGTAAAAAAGTCATTTAAATAAAAATCATAAAATTAAAGATACTAATAATTTTTTTTAATTTAGGATTTAGGTTATAATACTTTAGATATTAAAACATCAATATTAAAAAATATTTAAATTAATTAATTAATCAAATTAAAGAAACTTGAAGAGTCACAAATCATCATTACTCCTCATGATATTAGTTTAAGAATGGTTTAAAAATTAGCACTTTGTGATAAAAAGAGTCTAAAAGTTTTTCAAACAAATATTAAAATGTCTATTTTTACTAATTAATAGTATAAATTAAATTTAAAGGTTTAGTAGCATGTTTATTTATATTTATAAAAGTATTAATAAATGGTAAATGAATAAAAAATTATAAAACATAAATAAATTGAAAGAAAGTCTCTTCAGTAAAGCTTAGTCTAAATCATTTGCCAATACCAAACTTATAAAATTTAGTTTTTTTATTTACCAAAGAAATTAATAAAAATTGTTAAAAAATATATTATTTTATAAAATAAATTTTTTTAAATTTCTTAAAAACTATATTTTATTTTAAAAAATATGGCATTAATAAAAAATATTATAGTAAAAATAAATAATTGGTATAGAGTAATACCAAAAATAAAAATAAATAATTGAATACTTTTTAAAAAAGTTTATAACTTTTTATGTGGATTAGGATGATTCTCTAGTTTGAAAGTATTTAGCAAACAATGAAGTAACATTGTTTACTATTATTATATTTTACAAAAACAAAAGCCTTATTTGTTGTTTTCATGTAAATAGAATTTTTCTTTTTATAAATATAATTTAATATTTCTTTAAAATTTCCAAAAACATTTATATGATTTAAAATATTTGAATGCATTATAATGTTTATAATAACATTAATAATGAGGTAAATCTAAAACCTAATATGGTTAGGGTTTAGGGTTGGAGTTGAGTTAAACAATTTGGCCACTGAGCAAGTGTTAAAAGAGAAACTGATTTTTGCTCTCAGATTGGGAACCGCTCGAGAACAATGCTCATTTCCAAAAATCAGTTCCAGAACTGAAAGCTCTGAAAGAAAGAATGAAAAACTTTCTGAGGCTCAAGTTAGAACTGTGTATAGTCTGTGGGCACAAACCCGAGCAGAATTTCATAGGCAACCTGGAAGAACTCGTCATAAGGATTAACAAATTCGACAGGCTCTACCTTCCTCCAGTTGCCAGATTAAAAGCAGTGCTGGAAGCAACCGTGGAATCCCATCTGGAAAACAATCCTAAAATAAATGGCATGGTAATTTCGTCTGCAGCGAAGATCAATTTATAAAACCAGAAAAAAAGAGGAAAAGGATAATTACCAAAAGTGGCGAGCCTGGAGTGGAGCCTTGACACTGCTACCTCGTTACTCACAACTTCAAAGTGGAACTCCAGGCCAGATGGAAGCCTCTGCCTTGCAACTATCCACTGCCACAGTTCAACATAAGGAAACGTCTTGATGAGCTCAACTGCGATTTGCAGTAGAAATCTGGGAACGGTGAGAGACGCGTGTAATATCGTGAAAAAAGTGTAAAACACCGACATTGTGGGAAGCAGCAGGAGGAGCGGCGTAAACATTAGAGAAGCAACCACGAGCTCTTCCACTGAATACTCGTAGCTATCAATCCGGTTTCTCAACGGATTAAACTTTCGACCCCTGAAAAAACGTTTGTCAAGAAAAATTAAATAGAAAAGTTGTCTTGTGTTACCTGAACATTCGCCACAACGCTGCGAGTACCTTGAGCTGGTTCCCATATATGAAGGCGGTCACTCTTTGAAGCATAGTTATGTGAGCAGTCGCCATAAAGACAGCGTCCACCATAACTGAGGTTGAGACGCTGGCACCGAGTAGAATCGAGACTGCTCCCAGGCATTGTAACAACCGAACAGAAGCTGGGAAAAGCTCCAGAAATGTCAAGAAAGCCTGGGTGACGTTCAAAGCGGCAGTCCCCATAACCTCGGCAAGCTCGTTGTTAAGCTTGAAGCCGGCTGGAACTCCCATGAGCCAGATGCATCCAGTTCGCAGGACGTCGTTGGTCAAGAAGCAAGAGAGAGTCACGACGAACATCGCGATGGCGTTTTGGAACATAAGCACGAGGACGCCAAGCACCGTGCCAAGCACTAAATCCACGGCTATCTTGAACCATAACGAATGCCTCAGCAAGTCAAGTCGATGGGAAACGGCTGCATTTGGATGTTGAGGCCTGCAAATGCAAATGCAAACACAAACGTCAAGTAAAAAAAGAAGCCAAAAACATACCCGTCAGTGCACCAGAAAAATATCGAAGGCCACATACTAAGCTCCTGGAATCGATTCTGAATGCTTTGGAACGTACTGCTAGAACGCAGTGCACAGCTCACAAGTGGCATTGAAAGAATCCAGTTTGAAGCCAGAAACCAGACCCGACTAGCAGCAAAGTATAGTGAGGATAAAATAGCAGCCACTCCGGCCAAGACACTGCAAAATTATCAACATGAGCAAAAAACTAAGCATCATAACAACATACATAAAAAATGTGTCTCGGAACATCGAATGAGAAACTTTGTCAGTCGCAGCATCCAGAAAAGCAGCACAATTAAGCTGCCGCGTCACCATAGCCTGTATAGCAACCACAATATAAATCCTGCTTCTCGCGTTCAAGTAACATCAAATGACTTCTTACCAAAGAAAACTTACGATATCTGGACCTCTATTTTGCTGCTCAAGCTCTAGAATCCAGTAAGGCTTCTTGTCAATGTTTCCTGGCTCAAAACTTTGGAGCCTGAAACACGAGGGGAAAAAATCCCACTGCTGGAGTGAAAAATGGTGGCTCCGGAAGAGAGGGGGATTGTACAGAACAAACTAAAATCACGAGAAAACTTAAAAGAAGAAGGAAAAAAATCCGAATGACTTACGTGAACTTTCGGTGAGCATGGCTTGCCTTCGAGAGTGATGGAACAATGCGTGGGAGTCGAAAATCCATCCCGGGCGGCAGCGCAGGAGCATGTTATCCACAACTTGCTCCTCGATTCCGGCATGGCAAGCTCTCGCGGCTCTAGCTCGTTGGCAATACACAAGCCAAGCACACAGACATCCCCGCAGCATTCTTCTAGCGCTCGCAAGCTGCGCCTTGTGAAGAATCCCTACACAGAGAGACAGAGAGAGGGAGAAAGGGATCGCGGAAAAATCTCAATGCTGCTCACCTCCAGATCAAATGCCGGAACCGCCGCAGCCACGACGAGATCAGCACAGCGCCTGTGAAGATTGATCCATCCCAGCAGCGCCAGAGGCCCGCCCTGGCGGAGGCGCGGAGGCCACCATATCCGACAAAGCTCCATTACAAATATTTGGCCTAGGTTTAGGGTTCTACCACTTTACACCTTTTAGAGGAGAATATAGAATATGCTCTGAGAGCTAGGTTTTGGGGCATGGATTCTTACAGGACATGGGATATAGCGCACTGGCCAGAGGACATCGTGCTGTGCGTGGATGTGGATTTGGAGATGGATTCCGAGCTCAAGAAGGGCCACGCACTGACGAGGATGGATGCGATCAAGCAAGCGCTTCTAATGTTCGTGCATTCCAAGCTCCTCATGTCGGCCGATCACGCATTTTCCATCGCTACCATCGGACAGGGGGCTTCTTGGGTGAGTGGCAGGCTCTTGACAGCAGCAAAAATTCTTTCGCGATCTAGTCTCTGGTTCTCGAGAATTCGCTGCAGAGATTTTTTCATTTGGTCCTCTGGAAGTTTTGGCTTAAGATTCTCTTTTCTGTGTAGCACTCACACCAATATCTACGCGACTTCGATGCAATCTCGACCTCGATTCGCAGCTTGGGCTCTCAAGGCTCTTACACAAAGTGTGACCTCTCCAGCCTCTTTCAGCTCATACTTCCCGACGCCAGAGCCTCCAAGAAACGAAGTCGAGCTTTTCGAGTGGTAAGAGCATTTTTGGTTTTCTCCTTAGATGAGCTCGTACCCAGCGTCTTTGTGTTTACTTCGTATCCAGATCCTCGTCTACTGCAGATCAAACACTGTTCCAAAGTTCAACATCCACATTCCGGATCCAAGCCTTGTAGTTTTCGACGCTCTCTACCTCCACGACAAGCCAAATCCCAGCAACTGTCCCCAGCAAGTGTACGATGCTCTGGTGGAGATTTTGGAGAGGGTTCACGCTCACAGTTACATCTTTGAGAGTGGAGGTGGTCTCACGCGCGTGCTCTTCAGACACATTTGTCAGCTCTTGGCTCATCCCCAGCAGCGCTGCTTGCAAGACGATTCTCTTCCTGTGGATCTTTCCAAGCCGAATGCTCCGGCTGCTGCTACCGATGGATCCGCACAGAATCAAGTGGATGAGAAAATAAACTCGTTGGCGATATGATAGTTGAAATTTACTTTTTGCCTTTATCTGCTAAGTTTTGGGATCTCAAGCACCAATAAAACAGCAGCGAAATCCGACCTGCCGGATTCGAACCAGCGACCTAAGGATGTCTGAGCAACTACAGTCCTCCGCTCTACCAACTGAGCTAAGGTCGGTTTTATGATAAACCCGTTTGCTTAGGTATCTTAAAAATATTCTCTTTAAAAAACTATTCAATCCATCAGGATTTTACTTTGGTTTATATATCAACATTTATTTTATAGTCCTCTTTTTTTTATTTCTTTATTTTTTGGATACTCTACAGTGGAAAAATATGGCTACAATGCAATGGTGACTGATGTGTTGATGGACTATCAACAGCTTCATGCATAACTAAAGATCAAATACTGTGTAAAGGAACTCACAAGTTGTAGGGTGAATTTGGTCAAATAACTTGTGTAGATGCAGGAGACAATGATATTACTCAAACAGTATATTGAATAACGATGGACATATCCTGAACGTTCACCAGAAGAACCTGAACCATTCATATTACAAAACAGCATAGATAACAAGGAACAGCTTGTTAGAAATCAGAAATCAGAAGAAAGTATCAAGAATTGTATAGCTTTCGTGGTCCAAAGTCGGCTTATATTGTTAAGGCTCTTCTTGTTTTGGCTTGAAGTACCTGGAAGATCACATATACATTCCAAGTAGACAACTTTACCCTGGGCTTAAACAACACTAAGGATCAATTCCTTCTTCTGTGTATCTAAACTCCACGACGAGGCCGAGATTATCCACAAGCTGATGGTAAACTTCACATCCCGAGCACTAGAGCAAAAGTAGAAGAGGAGGAGAAAAAAAAGATTAGGATGAAATTCCAAGACCGTGATGAGAGCTATGTGCACCTGCACGTAGACTGTTCCTCGCTCGTAAGCGTGAGGATTTATCAGCCGTGTAGTTCTTGTCTGGCAAGCATTGCAAGTAAACTCGGCTTGGAGCCTTCTTCGCGGCAAGTGGAGATCAAGCTGCGCAGTCTGCCAGCAATGGACGAGAAAGAAAGAAGCAAAAGAAGAAGCTAATTTAGTGGAAAAGAAAAAGAGGAGGATGATCTACCTGAGAATTCTCATCAGAGGTGGAAGGAGACTCGCCATTTTCTGACACTGATCTCACACCAAATGAGACTCACCACGAGATTCGATTCAGTAACTTACATTCTGCAACGCATCCAAGGCGCCGCTCACGATGCCGCGTCCTTGCTATCGCAATGCGCGGCCCCGGCGACGCGACCAAACTTTTCGCCAGAAATCTCTCTCCTGACCTGGAAAATCGGATGCGCCGCAATGGCGGGAGCTCCAGCGATCGATCCGACGCTGCTGTTGAGAAGAGATCGATGCCACAGGCGCAAGAAGCGGTGAGCGCCATTTTTTCCAGTCCCGGAAGAACCCTAAAAATGCCAATGCTGCCAAATATTATAAACCTAAACCTCCGTGTTTGGCCTGGGCAGGAGAAAGCATGCCCGCCGGCATTTGCAGCGCGCCACTCTGGATCCACCGCGCGGATGCTCCAGCTGCGGCGCTTCACATCGATCGGCTTCTCGTCGCCAGCAGCAGCGGATTCGATGGCTACTCGGTGAGGCCTCGCAGGAGGCGCCAGATTTTGGTAAGGGAACTAGCTAAGCCTGAGCTTGTGATTGGATTGGAGGGATTGTTAGAGGATTTGGAGTGGATGGATTGTGCATGGATGGATAGAGACGGATTGGCGGCTTTTTATTTGCTTCTTTGCTCAGGGTCTCCCGTGTCTTGGTGGATTTTCTATAGAGGGTAGCAGCAGAGAGTAGAAGAGGGGAAACTAGAAGAAGCAGTGATCTGGTGCTTGGGTATGGAGATGAGATCCCGACTCAAGCTGAAGCTATTGCTGCTGGAACCACTGTGGCAGAGCAACCGAGCTATAAATCGATACCAGACTTGGACTACTTGCAAGTAAGTTCTTAGTTCTCTCGAAACTCTTGTTCCTTCTTCTTTGTTTTTCGGGAGTTCTTATGTTTTTCTCTTCCTTTCTCAGGAACTTCTCGCGATCCAACAACAAGGGCCAAGAGCTATCGGCTTCTTCGGAACGCGAAACATGGGATTCATGCATCAACAGCTTATTGAGATACTTAGTTACGCGATGGTAATCACGGTGAGTTTCCTGTTTCGCGACGACGACGAAGCAGAAAATCGAAAGGACGAGAAAAGTCTAACCGTCGGCTTCACCTCTTCCAGAAAAACCACATCTACACGTCTGGAGCCTCCGGCACAAATGCCGCGGTTATCAGAGGAGCATTGAGAGCCGAGAGGCCCGAGTTGCTGACGGTGATTCTTCCCCAAAGTCTGAAGAAGCAGCCACCGGAGAGCCAAGAGCTGCTAGCAAAAGTAAGAGCTTTTCTCTTTCTCTCTTGGTTTTCCACTCAAACACAACAACACCAGGTGAAAAACGTGATGGAGATGCCGCACAACGATCATCTCCCATTGATTGAAGCGAGCAGGTGTTTTCGTCTTTCCATTTTCTTCTTTGCTCAAGCATCGATGTTTTCTTTGGCTTCTGACCACCGGGCTTGCTTTCCAGATTGTGCAATATGGACATTCTTTCACACGTACAGCAGGTCATTTGTTTTGCCTTCCATGACAGCAGATTACTCATGGAAACATGCAGCGAAGCCAAGAGTCTTCGCAAGATTGTCACGCTATTCTATCTCGACTGATGATGACGAGAGCACGTTTTGTGGTAAACGATCATCAAACCATTCGGCTGTTTGTTTAATTGATCGCCCTTTGTCAAAACTTGTGTCTGTCAGCTATTTTCTTTTGTCTTTTTTATTAGTCCACTGCATTGTCTTTGTTGTGTGTCGCGTGTTCTCCGTGTTTCTGTAGGTTTCTCTCCTCTCATGGCGCTTCACCTTTACATCGATCTGCTCTCACAGCCATCGCGAGCAATCTACATCTTTTGCCGGTGAGATTGAAAGTTTTCTCTCCTTTCTTCTTTGCTTTTTCTTTCTCCTAAAGCCATGATCTTGCTTGAAACGCAGGGTGAACAACATTGAAGCCGAGATCCATCACTTAGACTTGATGAAGAGGGAGCACCAGACGCCAGAGTACAAGGGTACTTCCTGGAATTCAATCATTCTAGAAAAAGCCACTGTTTCTCGCGTCTTTTTTGCTCAGCTGTGAATCCAATGGGGCAAGTGCCTGCTATTGTGGACAATGGTTTCAAACTCTTCGAAAGGTTTGGACTCTGGCTCGTCTTTGAGTCTGACTTAACTTCTGCACAGCCATGCTATTCTTCGTTATCTGGCAACAACGAAGCCTGGGGTTTCTAGTAACTGGTAAAGCACCACGTTTTTACTTATGTTCTGACCATTTTAAAACCGCAGGTACCCATCGGATCCATTACGAAGAGCTCGGATCGATAGCGTCCTGGATTGGCACCATGGAAATCTGCGTCGTGGTGCAGGTAACTTTCCCTTGTTTACTGTTACTTCCTCATTCATTATTCTCTCCTCATACAGCGGGCCTGTTTTTCAACGAAGTCCTGGCACCATATCTGGGCATCCCCAAAGACGAGAGCAAACTTGCGGAGTTTGATAAAACACTCCAAGCTTCAGTTGACACCATTGAAAACGTGTGGCTCGAAGAGGGCGGCAAATTCCTGTGCGGCGAGTCCGAGATAACCATTGCGGATCTGATCCTGGCTTGCGAAATCATCCAGCTCGAGGTAAAGACATCACAGTCAGCTTTATCCTCTCATCTTCGTGAATAACGCTTTGGAAAATCCAGGTTCTGAAGGACAAGTACGCTAGTCTGGTTGGTCCAAGAGACAAACTTAAAAAGTGGATGCTTGATGTTGAGGAAGCAGCCTCGCCTTACTTCCGTGACGCTCTCTCTAACTTAGCAGCGGCAACGGCCAAGTGAAAGGCATAACAGAAGAAAGGTTTGCTTATATGTTTTCTTAGTCACCAATCGGTGATAAACATGGTGTGTGGCGACTGAAGATCGACTGAAGATGTTAAGCAAGAGGGCTGGGAGATTAATAACTGAGTCCTTTTGCTATTCCAAAGCTATAAACTAGAAAATGAATGGAGGTTTCCCTGGGAAAAAATGGCAACGCTGCACAACAAACCATGCGAGATTGGATATCAGCAAGGAGAGCAACTCCGAGTCTTGGCTGTGCTGTGCTCCTGCTGCTGCTGCTGCTTCTCCTGCAGGAAGCGGATGTGTTGCGGCCTGCATAGCAGGTGCACCAACTTTACGTGGTGGGTGATGTGGTGGTAGTGCACCTGCAGCAGCGTCGGGTTGACCGCGTTACTGGCCGACAGGTACGGGTCAACGTCGCAGTAGTCAACGATCTCGCTGGGCCGAAAGGTGGTAGCCCAGGTCTGCAGCTTGGCGTGCGGGCAGTAGACCCGGATCTTGTGCTGGAACCTGTACAGGTACTTGTTCTCCGAGAGCTGCCGGTCCTGCTCCGGCGACACGATCTGGACGCTCATCTCCACCTGTTTCTCGATCTCCGTCTTGGGGCGGTAGTGGATGTCCACCCTCGCGCCCGGGTCCGCGTCCTCGTACTCGTGCGAGAAGTCGTACGCGTTCTCGAAGGAGATGATGTGGTTGACGCCCGTGTTGGGGTCCTTGAACGCGATGGAGCGGCAGAAGGTGTTTGTGTCGAGGATGGCGGTGGCGTTCTTGGTGGTCTTGAAGTCGGCGGTGTCGAACGAGTGGTGGGCGACGTGGTTGACGCGCCGGGTCATGACGGGGCGCTCCGGGAAGAGGCGGCGGATGTAGATGGAGTCGAGGAAGTGGACGCGGTTGGGGCCGGCGTCGCGGTTGGGCACCATCTTGGGCGCCACGCACACGATCCGCGGGGGCTCGTTCCATTTCGGTGGGGGAGGCTTGGGCGATCGCCCCGCACGCGCGCCCACGGAGCGCGAGCGGCATTTCTCCTGGGATTGCTGCGATTGATCGGAGGGATTGGGTCTCCGGACGGGCGAGCTCGATCGCGGCCGACTGCAAGGAGCCTGCCTGTGCCTGATTGTCAGATCGGCGGGCGTCTTGACCTCCCACGCCGAATCCATGGCGGCGACGGAGGCGAGGCCAGCAGCATTTCCTCCTTGCTCGCCGTGCCCAGCGCGCGCGAAAAGATGAGCGAATCGCGGGAGGAAACGCTTGGAGGGGCGAAGCGTTGCGTGAGGATGACGATGACGGTGACGGTGATGGGTGAAGGGTGACGGTCAACTGTCACAGATAGAATATTTTCTGGAAAAGATCCGCCTTTGGAGGAAAGATTCGTCTTTGGACAAGGCAGGGAAGTTTAAATTTCTCTCGTGAAACTTGGGTTCCATGGAAGGCGGGGTTGGAATCAGCAGCTACTCGCGGAATTCCTCCAACCAGGGATCGGCATTCTTGCTCATCGCCCCGGCTCTCCGCGCGGCGATCGCGGCGCACGACTTCGCCGATCACACTGCCGCTCCCATCCGGATCGCCGATTTGGGATGCGCGGTGGGCAGCAACACCATCACCGCGGTAGCCTTTGTGATCAAGGCCGTGAGGGACAAATTCAAGTCGTCCGGGCTGCGCGAGCCCGAGCTCCAGGCGCTCTTTTCGGATTTGGTCTCCAACGATTTCAACACGCTCTTCCAGCATCTGGAGGGCGCCGATTTCTTCGTCGCGGGAGTGCCAGGATCGTTCTACCATCGCCTCTTCCCCAGCTCCAGCATCCACTTTTCCATGTGTAACGTAGCATTGCAGTGGCTCTCAAAGGCGAGTGTTCTCATCTCTAAAGTTCTTTGTTCCTTGAGATGATGTTTCGCGATCTTGGATGAATTGCTGATCGAGCTCGTTGCTCTTGCTCTTTCAGGTTCCAGCGGCCGTGGCTGACAGAAGATCTTCGTCCTGGAACGCTGGAAGAATCACTGCTGGAGGATCAGCACCAGAGGTTGCTCGAGCGTTCGCGTCGCAAGCCCACGAAGATCTCTGCCGCTACTTGGCTTGTCGAGCTGAAGAGACTGTCCCTGGCGGCCTCGTCACCTTCTTCGTAAGCATAAGATCGAGCAGCGATCCTGCGGAGCAAACGGGAGGCGAGGATTGTTCTCTCGGCTGGATGGTAACCTGCCTGGAGCAAGCATGGAACGATTTAGTTCTCGAGGTAAGAGATCATCAAACAGACTGAAAAGAACAAACCCGCTTTGCTTTGCACAGGGATTGATTGATGAAGAAACTCGTGACTCCTTCAATATTCCGGCCTACCACCGGACTCTGGACGAGATTGCCAAGGCCGTCAGCGAGTCTGGCGATGTTTTCACTATCTTGCAGCTCGAAGAACTCAAGTGTCCAATGCCAACATACGCCAGCGTCAAGGCCAAAGTTGAGGCTGGAGGAGGGAAAGCTCCGACTCCTCAAGAGTATGCTGGCATAGAGACCATGGCGATGAAGAGCACTATGAAGAAACAAATAGAAGCACACCTGAAAACTCCAGATCTGGTCGACGCACTGTTTAAACGGCTGAAAGAGAGATTTCTTCCGAAGGAACCTTATGTTCCAGCACGTCACGTCAAAATGGCTTTGGCAATTCTGGAGCGAAGAAGGAAATAAGACGAAAGTATCCATTTGAAGTGGATCTACAAATGTTGACAAACATGCTTCTGGAAAATAGCAACCAAACGGAAAACTGTCACTCCAAAGCAGTGGAGATTGACTTGCCTTAGTTTTGCGCCTTGCACTGGCCCAAAGGAGGATGGCACAAAAAATGCTGCGTCACAGCAAAATGGTAATCGAAGTTGGAGCGCAGGTGCTTGCAGTGGAGCTCAATCCATCGCTCTTGCAGATTTGATGGCACTCCCTTGAGTCCTTCTTCCTCGGGGCTAGAAATAAGAGGACGAATTTCTTCGCGGAGTGCCTTGAACTCTACTGCTACAGCCTTCTGCTTTGCCTGCGCACCAAATGCCAGTAAAACAAAAGCTCCAAATAAGCAATCAAACTTACTTGCATTGCCACAACCTCTGAGCACTCCACCTCGAGAGCAGGCTCCGTCTTGGCAGACTCGGCGTTGATCCTTTTGTTAATGATGTTCCTCGACTTTTGGAAGGCGAGAGATTTTTGCTTCTTGTTCTGTTGCTGATCCTCCACCTTTTGCTGCAGCTGCTGCTTTGGCCGGATAATTTTCTTGTCGGCTTCGATTTGTCTCGCTTGCACAGACCTCTGACCTTTCACGACATTGTCTGCAGCGTCAGGGCTCGCCTTTGCCTTGGTCTCCGCCACCGGTTGCTTAGAGCCAGCCTCCACCTTCTTCGAGCCAGTAGCAGTCACTCCCTCCTTGCCTTTCGCAGCGACCGCCTCTTTTTCCTTCTGCTCTTGCTGTTCTTGCTGCTGCAAATGCTTAAGTATTGGAAACTTCTCGAGCAGATCTTCCTGCTTCATCACCAGCGCCGGATGCCTGCGTCCCCGCTGGTTTGGAGTTCGCTTCCGAGTGAAGCGCATGATTCTAATGTCCGCTACCTGCGTGTGCTGCATGTGTTGCGTAGCAGCAGCAGGAACTGCGAGCTGTTGCGGCGATGGATGGGCGTTCAAGTTAGACTCCGGTGGCGGTGCTGGATCTGTCTCTGTGGCCTCCACCACTGGCTCGGGCGGAGGCTGCGATGCCGCCAGAGCTCTCCAGTCATCGTCGCCATTATCTTCGTCCATGGTGCTAAACTTGGTTTGATCCTCGTCGACAAAGTCATTCACGCCATGAACTCTCTCCATGGCAAACCTGGGAAGGAAAAGCAACAAGAAAATCAGAAGAACTCGTAAAAGATCTCTCAAAAGTAATGCACACAAAATGGCACAAAACGAAGAGAGGAAAATGAAAATCAAACGAGCTGTTTGCTTGCTTGCCTCTCTTCATCACCGTCCCAGCAAAACACAGGCGTCTGTAGCTGCAAAGATCATACAGCTAAAGCCGTAGCACAGCGCACAAAGATTTTCTTACCGATGCTGCCTCTTCCATTGCTCCTCGCTGCAAATCCAGACCAGCCTAATGTGTAGATCGAGCAATCGCTTACCTCGGCTCGCAGCGCCGCAGCTAGCAGCGATCGAAATCACGGCACTCCAAAATCCCGGCAGCGCTCCCGCCAGTGCCGCCCTACTCAAACCCTAGCAAACACTACCGAGAAGAAAACTATTCCCTCCCAATTATGTTAAAAAAAAAGCTAAGCTTGAGCTTGAGCTTCTAGTTGCTGGAGCTCCTCTTGCCATGCTTTCACCTTCTCTGGTTTTGGCTGAGAGGACGTCCCTTCTTGAGGCGATTCGTTTGCTAGCCGGATCTACGCAGAGAAAAAAGAGTGAAGATCCATCCGCTTGGATTTTTTAGGAGTGAAAAGAAAGAATCGGACCTTTTTTTTGAGAGCTCGAATCCTCTTCTCCAGCTCCGACTTGCCAGTGTCAGTCACGCTTTGATTTCCTTCTTGCGAGATTTCTCCTTGCTTTGTTGTCTCGCATGGCTCGGAAGAAACTTGCAGGGCGTCAAGTTTTTGTGAGAGTGAGTCGCCGGGCTCTGTTGTTGTCGATCCCAGTTTTGCCTGATTCAGGAGAAAAAATTGTAAGCGATGAAGAAAAGATAAGACTGGCGATACAGAAAAAGATCCAATCGTCTCACCTGTTGCTTCTTCTCCTTCCTTTTCTCGTTCTTCTTTGCGGCTTTAGTTTTTGGCTTGATCAAATCGGTTTCGGGGTCGTAGCCGGGAGGAACCAAAGGAGCATCCTTCTTGAACTGGACAAAGTAATAAGCGAAGATGTTGTGATGAATTTCCTAGCTTACCAAGGCGCCTTTGGATTGATAAATGGCGACCTCCTCCTGCGCCACGTATCCAGCTCGTATCCTCACGGCCTTGCGCATTGTTCCATCGGGCCGCCGCGTTGCCGGGAGTATCCTCTCTTCCCCGCCCTTGGCCTCTGAACCCATCATGAACCCTAAAAAACGATGAAGAGCTCGATGACTGAAACACCAAGCTCCAGCGCTCAAGCGCAAATGCAGAGTTCTGTCACATGTTAGTGCTGTGAAGGCGTGCTCAAATCTCTTTAACTTCTGTGGGACATAATTACGTAGCTTCTCCAATTCTTGAATCTCCTTTTGAGGTGGAATATGATTGTGATATTACTTTTTTTCAAGGATCAAATTTAATGTTTATGAACTTCAGTGGATTCTTTATGATTTTGATTGCTTTGAAGGATGTGTTTGAAGCACGGGATAAGTTAAGTTTCTTATATAATCATTTTTTTTCTTTCGTACTACTTTTTTCTAACTTTTTATTATTTGTTGCCTTTTATACTTTCTTTTTCAGGTACATTGAGAAATTTGATTTATATATTTCTTGTGATAAGTATAATGTTGAGATGAATGTTTTTCATCCTCTGTAAAATGATTTTGGTCCAATATTGATTTTTTGTATTCTTGAAATGAATTTAATCAAAATAAGCTAAATATTATATAAACCTAATTTCCCTACTGTTTTTGGATAGAATATAATATTTTTACAGCAGTAAAGTAAATAGAGTATGAGCAATAAAAAATGGAAAATATTGTTTTAATGATAATTGTAATTCATTTTTCAGGTTTTTTATAGGCTATTTTACTCTCATTTTCTAACTATTTTAAATATATCTTTGAATATTTAGTTATTTGCAAAAATCTCATATATATATATATATATATATATATATATAATTAATATTTTTCCAAACCCATGCTAACATACTAACCTCAAGAAAAATTTATTAACACTAAATCTTTAACAATGATTATGTGCTTTAAAATTTAGCTTTTAAGTTACATATAATTAAAATCAAGTGGTATCTAATACTATACTAGAAGAAATAAATTTTAGATGTATAAATGTTTCTCTTACTAATTCATATAGTGAGCATTCTTTATAAATGTATTTCAGTAAAATTTCTATGATGTGTGGTGCCCTTAGTGAGTTAACACGAGATTTTAAATTTGTCAAATAGTTAGTGTTATAGGTAATAGATTTCTTAAAATATTTTAATAATTAATAAAACTATAGAAGTTACATGGTGTGATATATTTTTTTTCAATCAATAGGATTTGAGGTTATTTACTTATTTTATATATATATATATATATATATATATATATATATATTTATTTATTTATATATAGATATATATATAATTAAAAGCATAAACTATTTATATTAAACATAAAGAATTAAAGGTTGATACATATATTTTTCTTTGTAGTTATATAACTTATACTAGCACATAAGTAAATGTTTCATATAGAAAATAAAAAAACTAACAATTTCCTTGTGTTAACATAAAAATAATTTTTAAGTGAAATTAAATCTATATATGTGCTATTAAATGTGTACAAGTCAATACAAATGAGAAATTATTTTATTTGATTGTTTTTAAATTTTATCTTCAATTTTTGTTAATTTTAAGTTTATAATATGTGCATATATATTTTTATTGTGAAGGGACCTCATAAAAAAGAGCCATCATTTTTACACTATTTACTGTTTATATTTTTATTCAATATGCATATTATTTTTATAATTTTGGAATTTATATAGAATTAATTTAGATTATATTATAAATAAATTCATATAAGTTATAAACGACTAAATTTTCCATTCTATTTTAGTCACTTAACCACACCTCCAACCACTTGAAGGAGTCTCATTCACAACCTCCATAAGTCTTAACTCTTTTTGTGTAGTCCACTGACAATTATAACACTAATATAAAGATAAGTGAGTGGATTAAATTAAGGTACTTTATTTCTTGTTTTTCTAACTAAAAGTATTCATATTTGTTGTCATGATATAGCATGTTACATTTGTATCATTTAAATTTTACACACTAGATACTCATTGTACCTAGTTTATATAATACTGCATTGCTGCTAAAGAAAATAAATAAAAATCAAAAACTAATTTAAATCATTATAATATTGAAAGCTGAAGCTAATTCTTAAAAAGAATTAGAAGTTAAAAGGTAATAAGATTGCTAAATTTGATTGTTTTAAATGTTTCTGACATGTTTGTAAACAATCACATAACTATGTACTACATTATTTACCACCTTAACAAGATGCACTTTAATTCATAGGATTTTTCCCTTCTGTTCCTTTGAATCTTTCTTTTTATATATGTAATAGTGGTTAACAAAATCTCTTCTATATGTTTATATCCTTTTTTTAAAATGTTATATGAGTTTTGAGGCTTCATAATCTTGAAATAATGGCACTTCTTAGCAAGAAGTTTAACTAATAAGAAGGATGCATAATAAATATGGGAACCTTATTGGATAGTGTAGCATTGGATCAAGAGATGTTAAATTATGTTGCAAAAATCAAGTAACAAAAACATATGAAGTTTTGACACAACCAAATGAACAATTATGTTAAAACTTTGTATAACTCCCAATAAGAAAAAAAAATATTTCTTGTAGATTCAAGAGTCAATAACAAAAGACATGAGTGAGATATATTATATACAGTGCCGAAGAGTGTATATAAATATAGATAGTAGTAGTGATCTATCCAAGAATATGTGTGCAAATAATCTAAACTCTAAAAAACTTACATTTGATAACTTTTCTCTAAAGATTTTTCTCAAAAGTTCTCAATGCTCTATCATTTGATCAACTTTATTAGTTACAATTCAACCTTAAATTAAACACCTAATTATTAGAAGTGTTTATATTTTATATAATATTATATCAATATGGTAGTTTCCTTGTAGTTTATATATGTAGTAGGAATTTAAAGGTTCATAGAGTGAATGGTGTCAAGATACAAAGTCTCTCATTAGAAGATGCATTGAATAGATCAAGATAGTTAGTTCGTGAAATACTAGCCAAAAAAACCACAATTGAAACAGAATTGATATAGAATAAATACAAAGCTTAACAATAAAGTGTTTGATCAAATGTGGATAAAAGTGTGAAAACACTGACAATGAGTTGTAGAACATAATAGCTATGAAATAGTTAAGCACAACTTTGATACAATTGTTTAAAATAGTAAAAGTTAACTTCTCAAATTTTTTGTTGAGATAAGGAAGTTCAATATATCTCTTGAGAGAAAAATTATTTATATTACAATATACTATTATAAAAGGAAATATTTATTGCCTAAGAAATCCATAATTGAAATATAAAAGTACCTAAAATACAAAAAAATGATATTTAGTATTATAAAGGTATTAGATAAGGCATATAAAGAATAATGGATAGAAAATGTTATCCGAGTCTCAAGGTTAAAGAAAAGCTAGAGATATAGAAAGTCTATTTATCTAAAGTGAATAATGCCTAAAGTATTTTAGCATGGCTAACAATAAGCAAACAAACGCATATAAAGTATAATGCTAATCCTAGAGTGTAAGATTAGAAGTTGAGCATAAAAAATATTTTTTAAGTTATTAAATAAATTTATCCCTAAGAATACTTGTTAAGGCAAGTAAGAAGTGCAAATTTACCCTCTTACTATGGAGAAAAATAAACAAAAGAAACATATGGAGCCAAAAGTAAATTGTAAAGGGTAAAACTAAATTATAAAAATTAAAGGACATAAGTAAAGATGGTTGTGTAAGTTAGGAGTGGGGAAATGCAAGTTGGCAGTGCAAGCTTAAGGGTTATTACTTGTAAATATGGTATTATAAAGAATCTAAAGTATGGAAATATCTATGTTAGACCAAATGATAAACAAAAGTTTATGAAATGAGGGGCCTTAATAAACTAAAGGGTGGATTTCCTTTAATTTTCCAAATGGGAATCTAAGTAAATTTGTATTTAGGAAATTGAATATAAATTGAATATAAAGCACATATGAAATCAAATAGCATAAATAAAATATGGTCTTGAAGCTTGCCATAATGTAAGCTATCAAGGTTAAGGAAGTAATCTTCACATATTCAAAAGGATGGTTTTGAATGGAAGTTAATATTTAAGGATTTATATGCTTATACATAGAACCATATTACATTGGTTAAATGACTTGCTAAATGAAATTAACATTTAAAGGAATAAGGTGCTTAAATGAAGAGTTGACTTCAGAAAAGAAGGCTTATGAGGCCAAACATGAAGAAGTGCATGCATAAATATAGGTTAATCATCTAGTTTGTCAAGTGAGATAACTTAAATGCTAAAAGGAATAAAGTTCTTAAGTTGTGATATATAGTGTATATATGAAAGAGAAGTTAATTAACATGGGTATAAGTTTAGTGCATCAATGTGGGGGGTCATGCTAGACATCCTATCTAATGCCACATATAAATGCATATACAAAGGTTGGGTTATAATCCTAATTCTTTAGTGTTATGAGGGTATTAAAGTGTAATGATGGTTCAAAATATAAAGACATTTATTTTTTAGTGGTTATAGACTTTTAGCAAAGATGTTGGCTTAAGTATATTGTCAAGTGGGGGATACTCTATAATTGTGGATATTGTGAATTAGATGGGGACACCCAATTTTAGTTGTGTAAACAACTAAAGAGAACAATTTGAGATATAATTTATAAAGGTTTAAATATAAAGGAAAAATGCCTATAGATAAGAGAGCACTTTCTTTTTTTAATCGGTTAAAAGTCTTGAAATATTTAAGGTTAAATGTCTTTGGGTTAAGTAGTATTGGATTGAGTAGCCTCTTGGGAAGTTTAAATTCATATCTAAATAATATGACAAATAGTACGAGATATAGAATTGGAAGTTAAAAGTCCAATCAATTTTGGAAAATAAGTGTAAAAACACTAAAAGTGATAAAGTTAGACTTTAGATAAATCCAAAGGGAGAAAACTCTTTATAAAGTTTACTATATAGTGAGTTTGGCACAAAATAAAAGAAAGAATGATAGTGCTCTTAAGTAAAGAATTCTTTAGGATAGGGAAGTAAAGTGTATACCATAATAATGTGCATAGAAAAGTGTTAAAAACACCTAAGAAATTGATACAGGAAGTCAATGTTAAGGTTCTAAAATATAATCTTTATATTGATATAGTCTGAGATTACTCTAAAGTGAGTAATAAGATTGAGATAGAAAAAGGTGGGTTTAGTGGGATCTAAATCAACAAAGTGAAAGAACAATCACAAATGAGGTAATAAATTTATAAATTGGGGCTATACTCTTAAGTGTGATGAGTTGTTAATGTTAAACTATTGATGAATAGTGGCTTGGAATAAATTATCATTCAATAAGGATATTAAACTTTGTCTATGGGTGGTAGAATTGTAAGATACAAATCCCTAAGTCCCAAAATAGTGCCAAAAGTGTAATATATGGCAATGGTTGAAGTAGAAGTTTAACGAGTGTAACACATTTGGGCCAAAAACTTTGACTTGAAAAGTTAAGAGACTTGTAGAGAAGCACATAAAGCTTGTAGAGAAGCACATAAAGAATAAGCACGAAGTGAGCAATTGTCAAGACCCCCAACAAGATCAAAACTGAAAAATGCAGAAGACAAAGAGAAAAGCTAGTGGAAACAAAGAAAAGGCATTAGATTGACATTGATTCAAATTGTGAAGAAATTGAATAAAGCTAACCTATATATACTATAGGTTGATGAAACTCCACCACTCTTGGATCGAGGATGGCCTAAATATAGCTAAGGTCGAGGAGGTGCCACATCATCATCAAGAATGTGGTTCGAGACTCAGGAATCGTACGGGAAATCAAAGAGTCAGGAATAGGGAAGTGTCTTGAGAGTCAGAAATATGGTCTACGGGTCAGGAATTCGGCAAGAGTCAGGAATATGGGGGATTCCTAACAACACCCCCTCCTCAAAAACGAGTGGAACAAGGACATGAATGAGAATGAAGAGGAGGATGAGATGGGTGGTGAGGGACAGGAGAGGGAGAATGAAAAGAATGAGGACTGGGACAAGAAAGATAGTAGTGGTGGAAGTCCTGAACAAGGTTAGGAGAATGAATCAGGTTGTCCGTAGGTTCCCAAGTGCGTTCCTCAGGTCTGTAACCCTTCCAGTCTACCAAATAGTAGAGTTTAGACTATGAGATCTTGGAATCAAGGATGTCCTAAACCTTGTACTCAAACCCATCCTCAAATTGCACTAGTGGAGTTGGAGGAATGACCCGATTTGGAATATAAGGCTTAAGGAGAGAGGAGTGAAAATGGGGTGAATTTGATATGAGGAGGGAAGTGCAAAGTGATAAGTGATAGGATTAATGATGGCAGTGATAGGAAAAGGACCGAGGCGTTTGAAATCGAGTTTGGGACATGGCCTAGTGGTGAAGATATTTCGCCTGAGGAGCCAGACTCTATCCCCGATATTGTAAAGGGGACAATCCTAATGATGGCCATTGGTGAATGTTTTGTGAAATTCTTGAGCACGATAGAGGTGGAAGGAGATGGAGTTGTGGATTTCCTGGAGGTTAGAGACAAATGCCTCAGAGCAGGGAGTTGAACAAAAGGATTCGGATGGAGAAGGAAGTGAGAGATTGAATCGAGGATTTTAGCTAGAGTTTGCAAAGAAGGGAGAAACTCAAAGGGAGGAGTGAACAGAGTTGTTATAGAAGAACTCAGCAAAGGGAAGGATATCGAACCAGTCATCTTGATGATAGTTGATGAAGCACCTCAGGAATTGTTCTAATGTCTGAATCGTTCACTTGGACTGTCCATCAGTTTGAGGATGATATGCCGAAGAGAGGTTGGCCTTGACTCCAAGCAATTGCAAGAACTGTTGCCAGAAATGAAAGATGAATTGAGGTCCCCAATCCGAAACCACATCGCAGGAATCCCATGAAGTCGGAAAATTTCCTTGAATACCAGTTTTGCCATGTCCTCGCCTGAAAACTCCTTGGTATACAACAGGAAGTGCGCCATCTTTGTGAAGTGATTCACCACAACTAAAATGTTGTTGAAGCCTTCAAAACTCGAAAGATCACTCAAGAAATTCATGGAGATGGATTCCTAAGGACCTGAAGGGACCGGGAGGGAACGAAGCAAACCTGAAAGAAGGTGGTAAGGTACCTTATTCCAGGTGTAAGTGTCATAGGAGGTAACAAAAGCTTTGATGTAGTCATCCATGTGGGGCCACCAAAAGTCCCGTGCAACCAGCTCATAGGTTTTTGCAATGCCGAGTGACCAGCAGTTAGGCTATCGTGGCACGCCATCAAGACCAACCTTCGAGCATCACCTTCAGAAACGTAAAGCTACTCCCCACAATACAACAAGCCATCTAAGAACTTAAACTCATCAAATTGCTGATAGTTAGGAGTCATTGGGTGTCTAGCCTGAAGATGGGGGAAAATGTCGTTGGTGAGGTTGTCGGATTGAAGATTGTTTTTGATCGCATCCATCAAGGAGGAATCCTGAGGGGCCAGGGAAATTGCCATAACGTGAAACCGATCAGGACCGAGGATAACTTGATCCTGTTGATCGAAGGCAGGACTACCAGGCCTAAAACTGAGATAGGAGTGCTTTGAATGAGCATCAGGAAGGCCTTGAAACTTTCCAAGTCTGTACTTGATAACAAAATCAAACTGACTCAAGAATTGTGCCCACCTTGCCTGATGACGGCTCAAAACTTGGGAAGTGGCAAAGTATTCAAGATTTTTGTGATTTTTCTAGACCGTTGTTTGATGGCTTGTTCCCTCCAAGAAACGACACCACTCTCCAAAAGAATCCATAATGGCAAGGAGCTCCTTGTCGTGGATTTCGTAATTGATCTCCACAGGCTAGAATTTCCGAGAATGGAAGGTGACCGGATGAAATTCCTGATTCGCTCCGAGTTGGACAGCACAGCACCGATGGCAAAGTCGGAGGCATCCACCTCAATGAAGAAAGGTTGTGAGGGATCAGCGTGGATCAAGACGGGAGCAAAATTGAAGGTTGCCTTGAGTGTGTCGAAGGCCTGCTAGGTAGCAGCAGACCAAGAGAAGGGAACATCCTTGCAAGTAAGATGCGTGAGAGGAAGGACAATGTCAGAGTAGTGAGCAATGAATTTGCGGTAGAAGTTGGTGAAACCAAGCAAAATATGAACGTCCAACATTGATTGTGGAGGCTCCCATTCAAGAATAGTCTTGACTTTGGTAGGATCCATCGTGATACCTCAGGAGTGACAATGTACCTAAGGAACTCCACAGACTCCTAATCGAAGGAACATTTCTCAATCTTTGTGTATAGGCTGTATTCCTGCAACTTCACCAGCACCTTGCACACATGCTCATCATGCTCCTCTTGAGTTTTTGAGTAGATGAGGATGTCATCGAAGTAGACGATCACCATCTGATCAAGAAACTCCCGAAAGACGTCATTCGCCATGTGTTGGAAAACTGTTGGAGCATTTGTCAAGCCAAACGGCATGACAGTGTACTCGAAGTGGCCATAACAGGTTCAAAACACAACCTTCCATTCATCGCCAGGCCAGATCTAGATCAGGTTGTATGCTCCACGGAGGTCGATCTTGGTGAAGAAGTGAGCACCACCAAGGCATTCTAATAGGTCTGAGATCAGGGGCAGTGGATAACGGTTCTGAACAGTCATCTTGTTCAAACCTCGGTAGTCGATGACTAGCCGCAAACTCCCATCCTTCTTCTTGACAAAGAAGACAAGTGCTCCAGTCGGGGATTGCGAATGCTGAATGTACCCTGAGGCAAGGTTCTCGTCCACGTACTCTTTGAGGGCCTTAAGCTCGGATGGGGATAACCCGTAGATAAGCCCCTACGGAGGTGATGCTCCTTCCTGTAAATCAATGGGACAGTTGTAAGGCTAATGAACAGGCAGTACACTAGCTTTTTTCTTGTCAAACACATCTCCAAAATCATGATACTTCTCAAGAAGACTGATAGAAGAAACATGCAAAGCAAAAAGGAAAATAGGTTCTTTGTGAAGGAGTTCTTTCATAGTGATTGTGGAGATAGGAGGAGGCATACGACTGAATGGAATGATGAGATGAGGATACTATCTAGTGTAAGATGGAAGAGAGGGAAAAGAAGAGGGTGAAAACTTCATAGAGTCAGGAACAAAACCTTAATTTGAGTTTAGGGAACTTTTCCTGATTCGGACTCGATGAACAGCAAGGGAAGACATGGGAGATGGTGACGTGGGAGAGACAAGCTATAATTCCTTCCAATAGATTTGAGGCTGGTGCAGTTGGAACCAAAGAAGGCCGAGCACCACAGAGGAAGACTTGCTGTTGATGATGTTGAAGGTGATATTAGTGACGGTGGACCCGATGAGTACTCGAACGAGCAACATTTCCCTAAGTCCAGAAGATGGAGACACAAAATGCCTGCCAATGCCTTCAACCCTCAGATCCCGTATAGTAGGAGAACAAGGAACGTGATATTAGGCAACAAAGTCCGTGTCCATGAAGCAAGAAGTTGCACCCAAGTTCAGTAGCACTAGAGCCTTGAGTCCTGATTATCTGGTGAAAGAAAGGAGACATGGGATGTGAAAGTTGCTGGAATTGGTGGTGGCTTTGATGAAAGGTGATGAAAAGCTTGATAAAGAAGAAAAGTGATTTTTATTCGGGGAGTCTAAATAGACAGCTCCTACTTTGCTTAGACAGGGTCGTTGCCTGGCTGCAACAGAGGTGGACCTTGAGGCAGAGTGAACTCAAGCAGTTGGGGAGGCTTCTTGAAACACACAACTATTTTGTGATTGGGATCAGCACAGTAGAGGCAAAGATTATGAGATACTCAACATTACTTCTCAGCAGGACTTAACTTCCATCTGATGAGTTGGGGAGTACCAAAGATATCCATTGGGATCAGAGCAATAGGTTCAGGAGTATGCCCCAAAGACTCAAGTTGGGATTCCTGAGTCTAGGATGGGAAAACGGCGGTACGGTGACTTTCCTTACGACGTTCAAAGAGATGATTGTCACATCAAACAACTTTGTTGATGACGTCCGACAGGTCCGCGGGATCCTCCATAGTGAGCAACAAATCCTTGACACCATTGTTGAGGCCGAAAGGAAATTGATCAATCAGGGCCCGCTCATCCCACTAAGTGTCCAAGGCAAGGAGTTGGAACTCCGCAGCATAGATCGAGGCAGGACGAGACCCTTGAGAGAGACATCTCATCTTTGTGGTGGCAGCCCAAACTCAATCCATCTCGCCAAAACATGCTTCGAGCTTTTCTTTGAACAACTGAAGATCCATCAACTCCGAAACCACGACCCCTTTCATGCTCTTCTCCAGGAGAGGAGAAAACCATGACAAAGCTGCACCTTCGAGCAGCGTCCCGATCGCGCCGATTTGAGATTTGGGAGTGGGGTACCACTGATGTTGAAGTGTGAAGATCAGCTCCATCTAGTTCAGGAATCCACGAAGCTCCGGACGCTTGCCTGAGAACTTCGTCGAGAAACTCACCTTTGGTTCAAGAACTTTGCTTGATCCTTGAGCCGAAAGTGAAGCAAGCTCCTGTTGCATGTGAAGAAGGGTTGCCTTCAGCTCAGTATTCTCAAATTTGATTTTTGCAAGGACTTCGGCAAAGAAATCAAGATGGCTTGGAGACTCCATCGGCAAAGAAGAAAGAAAAGGGGGGAAAAAAGGCAAAGGCAATCAAACAATCAAAACAAGCAAAGCAAAAGCAAAAAACATAATCTGAATCAAACTGTCAAGACCCCCAACAAGATCAAGACTGGAAAATGCAGAAGATAAAGAGAAAAACTAATGAAAACGAAGAAAAAACCTTAGACTAGCATTGATTCAGATTGTGGAGAAATGGAACAAGGCTAACCTATATATACTATAGGTTGATGAAGCCCTACCACTCTTGGATCAAGGATGGCCTAAATATAGCTGAGGTTGAGGAGATGCCATGTCATCATCAAGAATGTGGTTCGAGACTTAGGAATCATATGGGAAATTAGAGAGTCAGGAATAGAGAAGTGTCTTGAGAGTTAGGAATATGGTCTGCGTGTCAGGAATCCGGCGAGAGTCAAGAATATGAGGGATTTCTGACAACAATAAGAAAATCTTTAAAAATGGATAAAAGAATGATTAATATGTGACAATTCTCAAGATTGAGTCCGAGATTAAGTTCAAAAGCAAGTCCCAAACCAAATCCAAAACCAAATATGAGACTAAGTTCAAAACTAAGACTAAGACTGAGTCTGAAGGGTGAAAGCCCAAAGCAATCATTAGGGGGTTTATAGGATAATAAAAGGAGGGAATTAATGTGACCAAGAATGTTATACCCATGTGATAAGTGATGATATGAACACTAAAAAGTTTAAGGCTAGAGTGAATATAAATGGATAAATCAAATGATTTAATGAAGTATTCAAGAGTTAGTTCTAGCTCCTTTAGGAGATTGGATGGTCAATGCTCCCAATTTAAATGTGAGTGGCACTATATACTTTGATATTTTGCATAGTTCATCAAAATATTGCTCTAATTACATGGTTAGAGCACATTAGTGGTGAAATGTGGGGAGAGTACCTATATGGCTTGCATTAGGCTGTAGTGTTTATTCCAAAGTCTTTGATTAGAAGAATGATCCTCTTGCTTAGTAATTAAGGGTATGGTTAAGAAGTCCAAAAGGTTATTGAGACTTAGTAGATAAACTTTCAAGCCTTAAACTAGTGGTAATATTGGAAAGCATTACTATGATTAGAGAGGGACTTTGTGGGGATTGAAAAAGGGATATTAAAAGACAATATTTCTTTATATCTTGGAATATTTTAAAGATGCTAAGAAGTGGTTATAGGATGACCACTCATAAACTAGATGATTTGACCTTGGAGAGGTAGATTTGTGGCACAGATGGTTTTAGATTATCAATAGAATAAATGCAAATGGATATGACTTTGGTGTAATATGTTGGTATGTTAAGTACTTTTAAGTGTTTGCAATAGAACTCAGACACGTGGAGCACTTGGACTAAGTGCAGAGATAATGTGGCTTGAAAGTTACATTTGGTGTCCAAGTGTTTAAAAATGTGATTAAGTGACTAAAGTAAAATGGAAAATTTAATAACTTACAATAATTAAATGAAAAGGATTGAGATAATGAGGACAAGGTGAGATGGATATAAATTAGTCAAGGCAAGTTTGACACTAGGAGTGGATACAAACTCCTCCACCTTTGCCAGTCAACATGCTTGCAAATATTGAATGGCACATCACTACTCCTATGGACTAGAGGTTTCACAGCCATCTCCCCAATTTGGCAACATCACCTAGGACAATTCTATGTTGGATGCAGCATTATTGATTATTTCATAGAAGACACCATAGCAACTAAAAATGTCTCTCATTTTCCACTGTTAGACTTCTTAGATATATCTAATCATCGTCCTTTGGCCTCTTCACTATAGAGCCAAAGATGGAGACCAGCTCAAATTGGCTGGCTAAGGAAGGCATTAGTTATTTACCACTTGAAACCTCTGGATGCAGTCGCACTACAATGGAGCTTTGGAATCAGCAACATCAAAAGACTCCACTAGGTGGCACAATAGATCTGCTTGTCATGGTCCTTTAGCAGGGTTTCTAGAAACCAGAACAACATCAAGGACTGCCAGTGAAAGCCTAGTAGATTGCCAATAACAGTGAAGGTGACCTAGTGGCATATGAACTACAATGGAAACTCCAAAGCTAGTATGGGCAAGGGCACCACGCCAAACAAGTCAATGCCTGACAGACTCACAAGGTGAAGCGCATGCCATCAAAGGCTTACAGGATCTTCCACACCATGTACCAACTAGTATTCATCAAGAACGTAGAAGTTTGGATTTAGCACATATGCCAAATGTATGAGCTCGGGAGCACACCACCAGAATAAAACAGCCAATGTATGTAGATTCATAACTAAGCTTTTGCAAATGCTGGATGCCAATTGGTTGGCCCACATCTTGTGTCAACTCTTCAATGAGATAATGAAGCACCCCTACCATATGGAACATTAACAGAGTCGTCCCAATATATAAAGTAGGAGACCCAGCAATCCCATTTAATTATTGCACCATCATGATGTTGATAATCTTCACCAAAAGGTGGCTGAGAAACGCCTTGTGACATGGATGGAGACGAATGGTTGTAAAGACAAGGGACATGTTTGCCAGAACGTCGATTTGCAAGCTGCTCCATGGGGCATCACTTGGGATTCAGGCCTCACTACTCTTGCACAGACCATCTAGTCACCCAGCTATACTATAATCAAACTGTCTCAATCTATGCAAGTGGATATTGTCAAGGCATTTGACAGGGTCACAAGCCAAGCTCTTTCAGCATAAGCTCAACATTCCACTTGAGCTGATACAGATGACTCTACAAGAATGTGTAAGAAGATGGCTCCAAGCCAAATAGTGTGGGGGAGAGCGGGCATCCCCATCTAACTCCAGTGTCACAATTTACACCATTCATTGATGGGCTTGAAGTAGTGCTAGCAAGTCAAGCATCCTCCCCAACTTGCAAGGATGATCCTTCATATACTTTTATATGCCAATGATCTTCTACTTTTGGCCATTAGCCAAAGAGATTTACAATGCCAGTTTGACTCCTTGCATTCTGCGATGAAACTGGGCTCACAGTAAATATGGCAAAAATGAAGGTGATGGTATTTGGGCTGTGTGTGCTCACATATAAAGAGGAGCCAGTAGAACACATGATAGCATACAAATGCCTTGGCTAGTAGACCACAAGTCCCCATGGAAGACCAGAGTTGAGTAGAGAATAACAGCAGTCTCACAAACATGTGTGATGTTCCATCTGACTTGAGCAAAGGTCCACAGGTGGGGGGTAAAGTAGACATACTGTATAGTGTTGAATGTTGGGGCTTTAGCCTTAGCACCTCAAGTGAGACAAACTAGAACCCTTCTTGGCTGCAAAATTTGGTGCATACAGGACAACAGACCCAATTCTCATTCTTGAATCTAGTCTTCTCCCTTTAGAGATCCTAGCATGGTGATGCTGCATTGTATATGTTAAAAGTGCTTACTTCCTCTACCGCTAAAAGCTAGCAGATGCAACAATACAAGAGTCCTAGGAGATGGCCAAGACTCTAGGGAAAGGGTGGTGAAGCAAGCTGAAGACATGGATAAAAGCTCGGGCACGATCTTGAAACACTACACACTAAACTGATAGACCAATTAGAGTTCTAGATGTGGCAAACCTTGCAGCAATGGTGTTCCTTGCGAACCATACACAACAGCATATTTGACGTTTACATTGATACAGTCAACCTGGAGGCAATTTGGATTCGAGGCATATGATGATCTCACACCTAGGAACCAGAGTCTACTTGCTAGCTACGGAATGGGACGTCACAGACTTATAGTGGAGCTAGGCCAACAGCTGAGACCACAAATCCCATGTGGCTGAACCTGCTTTGAGCGAGTTCAGGATGTCGAACACATGACCAATGACTGTGCCACGTATGCTAAGCTCTGACATGGGGCTGATCTCCATATCATCCTTGAAGGCAAACAGTGGGTGACCAACTCTGCCTATTTCTGAGGGAGGTGGAGCTCAGCAGAGGGGGACGAGGAAATGCTGGCACTTCGGTGCTCATATTAATCCACAACAAAACATGGCATGCCAACTGAAGCACATGGACAAAGGTCAGCCACAACCACAAAAACGGCCACAATGGACGAGATGGACGACATAGATGCCAACGAGATTGGATGACAAACAACTACGGCAATTGTCACTGTGGCATATTTGAATCCATCAGTCTCATGTGCTGTGAGACCTTGTAAACATGAATGAATGAATATTTGTGACTTCTCTCCCAGTTGGTGTAAATCCCACACAACATCTTTCTATGGAGCAAGGGATGGAGACTTATATGTAATAAAATAAGATAGTGAACATTTGAGCTGAAAGAGCAAGTTAGTTCCATCGATGTACCCACAATCCCCCAACTTGATCCAACTTTGCCTTGCATGTGGCTTGGTGGGCTTTAACGCGAAGTCCATTTACAACGACATAAAGCAAAGAGGTGGAAATTAGTCATATAAGGTTAAAGTGTATATGCAGAATTGCAAACCAAGAAAGAAGAGGCTTTAAAGGCCATGTGATTGTCAACTTTGCCATGCTCTTGTGGCTTTTTCTCACTAGTCACTGGACTTTTTTGTTCCACTTTATAGACAATTTATCTTTTTTCTAAATTAAAGAGAAAAAAATTGAACAGCCTTGCATGCGGCATGACTGCGCTCCAAGTTGGGAATTTTAAAACCTCCCTGATGGCCCAATTTCTTGCCTAGAATCCACTCTCCTTCTTCCTCATTGCACAGCACTACAAATTAAGCAATGCTAATGTCACATATAACTTGATGGCAGGGTCCTTTAGTAGATGAAGTCCCTGAGAATGAAGGTGTAGGAGCCACGTGCCTCTCTTTATAGCCTCCCAAGTGCTGTCTCTTGGTGGCCTCCACTGCCAAATCCGCTGATCCGAAAGCGCTTGATGTCCTGCAAGTGAGCCCTAAAATACACGTATTGTTACTGAAACCATGACTACCAGCCATGATTTTTCCCACAACCATGGATACTGAACAAGAGGTGGATTTCTTCCTGGTTTATACCAACGATCAAATTCCCACAATATAAAAGGTGCTGGCCCCGAACCATCAATCCTCCGCCCACGTGTCGACCTCTGTGGCTGCAAAAAGGCCAAGTCTTTGATGGTTTCTTCTTCTTCATCTCTTCAGCGCCGCGGAGGATAGGCGTCTACCATGTTCGAGGTTTGCTACCCTGTTTTTTGACCTAAAAAGTTTTGGGCTCACTTTATTAGGGTTTGTAGCTGAGCTGCGGGAGCTATGGACTCGCGCGAGGACATGGAGCGCCTCATTTTCTTCGAGGCGACGAGGGAGAAAGCCGCTGCCAATTACGCGCGCTGCCCGGAGGATGCCGATGTGAGTAGCGAAGTTCTTCCCTTCCCCACTCGTTCATCCTTTCGTTTTCTTCTCTCCAGAATCTGACGCAATGGGGCGGGGCTTTGCTGGAGCTAGCGCATTTCCGGCAAGGGCAGGATCAGCTAAACATGATCGAAGGTATGGATCGCTGTCGGAATCCGTGCTTGTTTCCACTTACACTTTGCTTTTAGAATCCGAGTCCAAGCTCCGGGAGGCCCTCGCGATCAATCCCAAAAAGCACGAGACGCTTTGGTGCCTGGGAAACTCGCACACCGCCCACGGTTTCTTGCTCCCAGACAGTGGCAAGGCCAACGAGTACTTCAAGAAAGCCAGCGATTGCTTCAAGAAAGCCTTGGACGAGGTAAAGAAGAAAAAGAAATCCGTGTTTTCGAGTTCTAGAGCGTGTCCTTGCAGGAGCCGAAGAGTGAGCTCTACATGAAATCGCTGGAAATGTCTGCAAAGGTTTGTCTAACTCGAAGCTCCGCGGACTTACTTCTTTTCCTTCGCTTGCCAGGCACCAAATGTTTATGTGGAGCTTCAAAGACAGGTCCTGAGCCAGCAGCTCGGGATCGGTGGAAGCGGCAGTGGCAGCGGCGCCAATCTCTCGGCAAAGGTGATCTTCTAGATATAGTTTCGAGATAGTTTCTCCTGACAAAGTTCTTCTTTTCTTCCACTTCTCCAGGGAAGGAAGAAGAAGCAAAACAATGACTTCAAGTATGACGTTCTCGGCTGGGCTGTGCTCGTCTTGGGTGTCGTCGCATGGCTCGGGATGGCAAAGATCGCACCACCGCGCGCCCTGTAGTAAGCAAAACCTCTCAAACCGAGCTCACGGCGACACTCTCTAGCTAGTTTCTGGCATCTAATGTTTCTACGTCTAGGAAGAAGGAAAAATCCGATTGTTTTCGTTTGCGTCTAGCAGCATTAGTCGTGAATAATTCCGACAATGTCCTCGTCCCTGAAGAGGTACAAACTGGGAATTTTCCAATAGATTTGTAGGAATCACGTTAGAGAAACGTAGAATGGAAATGGAAGCTTACTTCTCATCGTTCACTCTATGTCCGCCATGCTCTCCGATTAAAACAGTGTCCCCAACCTTGACGAACACCGGGATGAGTTTCCCACCTTCGGTCACCTCTCCGGGGCCAACAGCGACCACTTTGGCCATTGTTACCTGCGATAGAATCGAAAACTTAGATCAAGGAAAACTCCCAAGTAGATCAAGGATGAGAAACTATGCAAGAAACTATGGAGTTGAGAAGGACGAAGAAAAATGATCTAGGAAACAATGAGAACTCCCCAGTAGATCAAGGATGAGAAACTATGGAAGAAACTAGTCGAGAAGAAGAACGATCAAGGAAAGGAAAAGCTTACCTCGTTCTCGGAGTAGTGTGATGTGGGCAGTATGATTCCGGCCTTGGTTTTCTCGGCGTGGCTCTCGATCTTACTGAGGAGGACCCTGGACATCAAGGGAAGGATTTTCTTATTCGCGGGAGCGATCACCTTCATCGCCATTGCGCTTCGCGGCGTCCTCTAAAGCCCTAGGGTTTATAGCCCCAGCACGCAATCGGCATTAAAACACTTATCTCATGGATTTTGGATCGCGCCCGGAGCTCCGGTTTCTCGAGGATCTCGGCCTCCAGGCGACGAATCAAGGCTGCTATGGCGGCGGCGAGTGGCGCGCGGGTGGGAAATCGGTGTCCAGCCTCAGTCCTGCGAGCAATCAGGTTAGAACTATCGGTTTTTCTCGCATTGGATCGATTTTTTGGGGGATTTCTAGCCGATCGCAACCGTCATTGAAGGATCGCTGGAGGATTATGAGAGAAGTCTGAAGGCCTGTGAATCTGCTCGCGAGAGCTGGATGCTGGTATGCTTCTCTGTTTTTTTGTTTTCTCCGATACTTATCCAAAGTTTTATTGTTTGCCAGACCCCTGCTCCAAAGAGAGGAGAGATTGTGAGGCAGATTGGCGATGCGTTTCGGAAGAACCTGGAGAACTTGGGGCGCTTGATTTCGCTTGAGATGGGGAAAATTCTCGTGGAGGGAATTGGAGAGGTCCAGGTAGTACGACATTCTCTTCTTAAAAGCTTTGCTGGTACTTTTGTTGATGCTCTTCGTCTTTCAGGAAGTGATAGATATGTGTGACTTTGCGGTGGGACTGAGCCGTCAGCTAAGTGGCTTGATTCTACCATCCGAACGTAAGTCTATCGATTTAAAAGGCGTTTGTCTACTAATGTTTAGTTCTTATTCTCTACAGGACCAAACCATATGATGATGGAGGTTTGATTATCGTGATCTGCACTTTTGGCCGCGATTTCAGTGATTTTTCTTTGTCCAGGTTTGGAATCCTCTTGGTATTGTTGGAGTCATCACTGCTTTTAATTTTCCCTGCGCTGTACTTGGTACGATGAATGAGTTTTCTTCTTTGTTAAACTTTTATTTGTTGTGCCTTTGTTCTCAGGTTGGAATGCTTGCATTGCCTTGGTCTGTGGCAACTGCGTTGTATGGTAAGTTGTTTTTTGCTTTCTTCGCTTAACACCTGGATTTAACTTGTCCTTTCTCTCTCTGTTGTTTTCTCTCAAGGAAAGGAGCTCCAACAACACCTCTCGTATCGATCGCAACGACGAAAATCATAGCTGGGGTGCTAGAGCGCAACGGTTTGCCCGGAGCGATCTTCACATGTATATGTGGAGGGGCCGAAATTGGAGAAGCGATTGCAAAAGACAGCCGGATACCTTTGGTTTCATTCACGGGGAGCAGCAAGGTTGGTGCCAAATCTTGCGATTTCTCTAGGTGATTGCTTACCTCGTGAAAAAATCTCCACTGACAGGTTGGTCAGATCGTCCAGTGTCACGTGAACTCCAGATTCGGCAAATGTCTTTTGGAACTGAGTGGCAACAACGCAATCGTCGTGATGGATGACGCGGATCTATCTCTCGCTGTTCGGTCAGTCTTGTTTGCTGCCGTCGGCACGGCAGGACAAAGATGCACGACTTGTCGTCGCTTGGTTCGAGCGTTTATTTCTTCCTCTTTTTTTTTTTTCTTTATCCTCCTAACATTCAAGTCGTGTGTTTGTCTCAGTTTGTGCATCAAGCAATTTACAAAGACTTTATCGAAAAGCTAGTCACGGCATATGGACAGCTCAAAGTTGGAGACCCGTTAAAGCACGACAGTCTTGTTGGACCACTGCATTCTTCTCAGTCCAAGCAAGCTTTCGAGCAGGGATTAGAAGCAATCGCATCGCAGGTACTTTGTTGTTTTTTTCTTAAAGTTTGGCGATCCGGGCTTTGTTCCTCCGATGATTTACAGGGTGGGAAATTCTTAACCGGTGGGGTGGGTACCACAACGTCACCTGGAGAAAACTACGTGACTCCCAGCATTGTGGAGATCTCTCACGATGCAGACGTCGTGAAAGAAGAGCTATTTGGTCCGCTACTCTACGTCTTCCAGTTTAAGGTACCAATCTCTCCATCGTTAAGCACAGTGTGTTTCCAAAAACTTCCAGACTCTGGACGAGGCAATCGCCATGAACAATTCGGTCCCCCAAGGCCTCAGCAGCTCGATCTTCACCAAGAGCCACGAGACAATCTTCAAGTGGATCGGGTAACACGATTGAAAGTTTCTCGTCTCTTCTGAAACTTCTATGATCAATCCGTCCAGGCCAACAGGAAGCGATTGTGGGATCGTTAACGTAAACATTCCCACAAACGGTGCTGAGATTGGCGGTGCTTTTGGCGGTGAGAAGGCTACTGGCGGCGGTCGCGAAGCAGGAAGCGATTCATGGAAGCAGTACATGCACAGAGCGACTTGGTGAGAAAATTCTCTTGCAAAACTTTGGATGATCTCGTGATCTCATTCCATTTTTTGCTTGTTCCAGCACTATCAACTATGGGAAAACTCTACCTCTGGCTCAAGGCATAAACTTTAATTAAAGTGATAAGATGGGGCTCCAAACTATATATGTGTAGCATTGACTCAGTTTAAACCCTATATTGTTTTGCCATGCATCCGGATCTTCAAGGCGGGCAAGCTCCATTCGCGCACAGCTTGGATCCGCCGCAGCTGGAGGCCGTGGCCGCGATCTGCGACACCTTCCTCCCGGCGCTGCCATTGCGAGCTTTGGAATGCGAGGAGGAGGCGCAGCGAGCGTTCTTTGCGACATCGGCGTCCGATGCGGGGATTCCAGCGGTGGTAAGAGCGATATTTCGCTGCCGCGGGCACGAATTCACGGATTTCTTGCGTTTTGGGAGCAGGTCGCGGGTTGGATCTTCGAGTGCCTCGATTCCGCGCAGCAGGCCGGGGTCTTGCGAGTCTTGTCGCTACTTTCCTCGCGGATTGGAACGCTCATTCTTTGTGGGAGGCACGCATTCTCTGCCGAATTTCCATTTCTTCACCGATTCGCGCGATTGCCAGCGAGCAATCGGGAGCGAACTCTGCGGAGCTGGTCCGGGGGTTCTATCGCGCAGTTCCATTCTCTCTACAAGCTCTTCAAGTGCTTCGCTATGTTCGCGTTCTTCACAAAGGTAAGCATGGAATTCTTTTGTGGATCGCGGGGATTGTCTGTCCTCTCAGTTTGGGGTCCATCCTCGTGTCCCACTGGGTAGCCTCTAGAGATCTGACAGAGTTTCCAGAAGCTCCTTTCTTTTTTTCTTTAGAAATCTGATACACAGTTTCCTGCAGGCTGATGCCAGAGGACGTAATGACTCTTGGAAGGCGATTGGGTATCCCGTCCCCGATCCTCTCTGGAACGGCCTTAAAGACGATGACGATGCGAAGGTGACCGACGACAATGAAGAGCCGCGGCCTCCACTGCGGGTCTTCGACGTGCACCAAAATTCGGCGGCCGAGCTCGTTGACTACCTGTCGTCATCGAAGTTTCGAGTTTCAGAAGAAGTTCGTGATGGTGGCGATGGTGGCAGTGGACAAGCGATGCTAGCTATAGACTGCGACGTGGTCGTGATTGGATCTGGCTGCGGCGGAGGCGTATGTGCCGGGGTTCTTTCTCAAAAGGGATACAAGGTGGTCGTGATCGAGAAAGGCAAGTACTACGTCGGCGACCAGCTTTCCCTGTTGGAAGGACCGTCAATGCGAGCAATGTACGAAGGTGGAGGCCTCCTTACTACTGCGGATGGCGGCATCAACCTCATGGCCGGATCGACAGTGGGTGGAGGCACCGTCATGAACTGGGCCGCCTCGTTGCGGACTCCGCAGGCTGTCCGAGAGGAGTGGTCATCAGTGCACGGGCTAAAGCTCTTCACGTCGGAGGAATACGAGGCCGCAATGGACAAAGTTTGTGAAAGACTCGGGGTTGAGACTCTAGGCAACGAAGAAGAGCACGAGAGCTTCCAGAACAAAGTGCTGAGAAGCGGCTGCAAGAAGATTGGACTCGACGTGGAGACCATTCCCACCAATTGCAGAGGCCGAAGGCACAAGTGTGGGCTGTGTGGATTCGGATGTAAGAGCAGGACTAAGCAGGGGACTCATGAGACTTGGCTCATGGACGCTGTGGATGCCGGTGCCGTGATCTTGTGTGGTTGCAACGCTGAGAGGATTCTTCTTGAGCCAGGGGAGCTGCGCTCTGCAAAGCAGTGGAAGGCTGGAGGAGTTATCGCAACTGGCGGTGGAAAAAGCCTCTTCATCAGAGCCAAGGCTACAGTGACTTCGTGCGGTGCTTTAAACACGCCTGTTCTGCTACAAAAGAGTGGACTGGTAAATCGTCATATCGGCTCCAATCTCCACCTCCATCCGAGTCAACTTCTCTGGGGCTACGTTCCTTCGGGAGAGGGTCTCCCAGCAGGTCGAATTTCGGACGGGCCGATCATGTCTGCGGTCTCTAGAATCGCTGACGCTGTTCTTGAGGTACCGGCTTTCTACCCAGGCGGCCTCGGCGTCATGTTCCCTTGGCGATCGGGACTGAGCTTCAAGGAGCAAATGCTGCGCTACTCCCGCCTTGCGCACGTAGTCGTCATCACCAGGGACCAAGGAAGCGGGACTGTCCGTCCGAGCTCGAGCTCGAGCTCCCAGCTCCCGAAGGTCACGTACACGATAAGTGCGGAGGACGAGAAAACTCTCAAGGCCGGGGCGGAGAAGGCCATCAGGGTGCTGATTGCCGCTGGAGCAGTGGAGGTCGGGACCCAGCACCCGGATGGCGATAGCTTGGTCGTGGAGGGCTCGGACGAGAAGGCGCTGGAGAAGTTCTTGAGGGTCATTGACTCCAAGCAGCTGACGCACGCGGCAATGGCGACCGCGAGCGCTCACCAGATGGGATCGTGCCGGATGGGGAATGACCCGGCGAGCTCCGCTGTGGATCCCCGAGGGGAAGCGTGGGAATCCACGGGATTGTTTGTGGCGGATACGAGCGTGTTCCCCACGGCGCTGGGAGTGAACCCGATGGTTACCGCACAGTCAGTCGCCCTGTGCATTGCCAAATCGGTCCATCGTTTCCTCGAGGAAGAAAGGTTGTAGAAGTTTCTTTGTTTCTTGGCTCAAGCCGACGACTTCGCTTGTTTTATCGTACGCCACGTGGATTAGAGCGACTAGGCAAAACGCTGCCCTCGCCAACAAACAGAAAATGGCGGACATTCCCATTGGGAAGACAGCATTCAGTGTCGTCATCTTCCAACGAAAGACTAACCTCACCAAGGCCAAAGGTCTTCTTTCTTAGATCACCAGTTTCAAGGTTTAGAACAAATGCCATGCCATATCTGCCAGTTCAATTGAGGAGCCCAAGGGAGCATTGGCACTGCGACTTTGTGAGTACATAAATGAGCTGCTTGCCATTGTTGAGTCTGCACATCCCTAATGCCCTTACTCATAACTGTTATTACTATGGGGAGTGTCTTTAACAGAAACATAAATCAATTTTAAGTGAAAGATATGATTAGTACTTTACAATATTTCAATTACAAACACAACAAAGAGGTATTCTTAAAGCACAACACCAGGTTGGACTACAATCATTAGGTTCTTTCATAATTGATTTTGTTAAGACTGCTTGTGTTACCACCTTTGTCTTTGCTTGTTGCCCCATGGGTGGAATAGGTACTGAGATCAATGCATCTGAAATTAATATTTTATCGAATGCATCTGAAATTTAAAAGTAAAAATTATTTTTTCAACATACCAGTTAATATTGCTAAAATAATAATTATCTTAACAATAAAAAGATGATAAATTTTCATAATTTAAAGTTATGAGTGCTTGAAATATGGAAAGAGAATACAGAAAATGTATAGCTGAAAAACCTTAACTTATATACAGGAGCGAGTGGTCTAGATTGAAATCAATCTAACAGTTACCAAAATCCTAATACACTAATATTAGTATATGGCATCATAGCCGTACACTTGAACCTCACATCAGCTTATATATAGGAGCAAGTGGTCCAGATTGAAACCAATCTAATAGCTACCAAAATCCTATTACGCTTTAGTATATAGCATCGTAGCTATACACTTGGACCTCACAAAGTGACATTAATTGATTAGAAAGTGTAAGCTTTATATATATTTTTGATATCTCCTTTCTTGCTAAAAAATAAATATAAAACTTCAATTAGATCTTGGCATATTCTTCATTTTTTATATCATCATCATTTTAAAATACATATTTTCTTAAAACCTTTATATACAATCTAAGTGATATAATATTATTCCATGTGGAAATTTATTCTTTAGAATTTTAGAATCATTGGCTTTTAATAGTGAGTGTTCTAATGAATAGTATTTTTATTTTTACCTAGCTTCTCAGCTAATGACAAGTTTAAATTACAACCAAGTCATGGTTTGTCATAAATAGTAAATAAATAACATATCATTTATATTATTTTTAACATACTACCAAATGAGCATCTTGAATCATAGTTAGAATCACTATAATAATTTTACAATTATTCTCTATCTAGGATTTTTACCAATTTTAATGTAAATATTGCTAAAATTTAATAAAGGCCATGGGAATTATCTTGAGCTGGTTGATAAAATAAATGGAACTAAAATCACTATGATTATAGCTATATTATGTGTTTTTTATTGTGAACTCACATGCTATTCATAACTTTCTACCGCATGTCTATACTACATTATAGTCTATATGAACCTTGAAATATTATATTAGCAAAGCAATCTGGATCTAAAATAAATTACTTAAATAACTTAAAGATGTCTAAGATTTGGGAAACGTTTTGCTATAGACAGCTAGTAATAATAAAGTAATTGTCAGACTTCTTAGAATTCAAAATAAAATAAATTACATTGAAAGAGTTACCTACTTTTTAATATAGTTGCATCCCTAATAGAAAAAGGTATTATAAATATCAATTTATAACTATTTAAATTTTTTTAACTAGCTATATAATATTTTTATAATGAGTAATTTCTTATATAAATCTAAACTATCAAAACCATAAACTAATTCTTTTAAAAATAAATTTTCTGCATATTCTATATAAAATTTTAATGTAAGTTTTATTGTTAATATCATCAATTATTTTTGAAAAAATTAATTTAATATAAAAATATTTTATTTTTGAGAAAAATAAAAATATTAAACTAATTCACTCTAATATTAAGATAATTTAACATAAGAAATAAAATTAATTTAAAGTTTTTTAAATGCTAAAAATATATACTTAGTTTTAGGTATTGTGAGTGTATTGAATATGGAAAGAGAATACAGAAAATGTGCATCCCAATTAGCCCAAAAACCCTAGACTATATATAAAAGCAAGTGGTTCAAATTGAAATCAATCCAATAGCTACAAAAATCCCACTATGCTAATATTAGTATATGGCATCATGTACACTTAGACCTCACATCGTCCCCTCTTCTTGAAATGATGGAAGATCGTTAGGGTTTTTCTCATAGATAGGCCAGGATTTAGAGGAACATCAAAAAGAAGCATTAGTGGATCTATAGGTCGTGTTAGTTATTCCTGATCCTTTTGTTGAAATATTTCAACTATTATACATGCATAATTTTTGGAGGATTGGCCTACTAGATATCATGTTAAACCTCATAAACTTGCAATCCAACTTGTTGCAAAACTTGATATAGTCTTTTCCACTGAGCAAAGAGCATCTTAGATAAAGCATATACTTTAAGATGGGGGAAATGGACTAACACTAAGTCATCCACTTTGTACTCCACAGGTAGATGATAATGGGAATTGTAGCACTATTGTTGTCCCACTTGTACGTGGCCCAGGTGTTCAGCAGACTTGCTTGAACAAATAGAAGAATACTTATCAAATACTAATCTCACGACCTAGCATCAGCAATCGTGGCAATCGCAAAGATAAATGCCATTGGTAATATTGGATCATGACTATATAAAAGTTTATATGGTGAAATGCTAATAGAACTCTACACCCCTGTGACATATGCATACCAAAGAGACGGCAAATAACCATCCCAATCCGAATGCTGAAAGTTCACATACTTTGTAATCATCCCTTTAAAATTCCAAACGAGCTGTTCCACCAAATTGTTTGATTATGAATGATAAACACTTGTGAAAGTGTGGCATATCCCCAACCGAAACATCAAAATGTGAAATACTTCATCCATAAATGCGAGACTATTATCCAAAAGAATCTATTCCAAATAGAAATGTTGGAACACCAATCGATTGAGGAAGAAGTATTTAATAGCAATTACAAATGCACTAGCAAGAGCACCAATTTCTACCCAATGAGTCAAGTAATTAAAAGTAATAATGACATACTCATTGTAAATAGTGGATCATGGAAAAAGTCCCATCAAATCAAATGTCATATGGGAAATTCTAATTGACTTCAATTGTCCTTCTGCAATACGAGAGGGAGTATTATGAGCTTGGCACCAAATGCAATTATGTATATACTAGATAACATCATGTTATATCTTCAGCTAATAAAAAGATCTACGTAGCTTTTAGGTGGCATGACAATGTCTTATATGCCCACCTAAAATAAAAGAATCATGGTTGGCATGGAGAAAGCGTGGAATGAAGATCGAAGGCACCACAAGCTGTAAATGATTATTAGAATCCATCCCCACAAATTAAAGAAAATTATACTCAACATAATATTGGGAATGTAAATGTCGAAATGGCAAGTCATCAACAAATAATGCAAGATTCTTAAACCCATCGTGAAGTGTTCAAATCCATGGCTCAATCTTTTGAACCTTTCGAACCTCGTCAAAAGAATGTAAATCCTTCTCTGCACCTTTTGAACACTAAATGTCAAGTACAATAACCACAAAATCCTTGTCCAAAAATCCATAGATGCTGGAATAACAGGCTCATCAGAAATATGAGAAGAGAGCAAAAAAAAAAGAGGAGCTCGAGAAAAGAATTAGCATTAGCAATAAAGCCTCTCCAGGCAATGAACAACATCAAAATCATATATCTAAAGCTTCAAAGCCCACCGAGCAATATGGCCAACCAAGTTCCTCTGCTTCAATAATGAAGTAACTACAGCATGATCGCCTTGTAATAATGTAAATATGCATGAAGTTTCTTGAAACCCTAAACTACTGCTAAACACTCCTTTGTCGTGGAGTAGTTCACCTTCGTTGGTTGTAATGTAAGGTTAATATATGCAATAGGATGGCACTGATCAAACACGCTTAGGCTCTCTTACATCAACACACATCCAAAACCAATATCATAAGCATCCATGCACAAAATGAAAGGTCGAGTATAGTCAGATACACTAAAACCAGAAGAGTCGTTAATAGCTCTTTGAGATTTGCAAATGCCACTCATAATTTGCAGATTAGATGAAAGATGATATTAATGACTTCAGTAATGCTCACAATAGTGTAGTACAATTAGAAAGATGATCAACAAAATGACCAAGATACTGCACCTTGCTCAGGAAGCACTACACATTATTCACACACTTCGGAGTAGGGAATTTTAGAATAGTCATAAGTTTGTCAAAATTAACTTACAAACCTTGATAAAAAATATAGTACCTAAAATAAGTTTTGTCTTTGGACCTAAACATGCACTTCAAACGCTTTAGCTTTAAACCAACTTCTCGTAGTTGATCCAACACTTTATAAACATCACAGATGTGTTCCTCTCTTGTCCCTTTCGAATGGATTAAGATAGCATTGATGAAGTTAATAACCATCTCTGGCATATCGCAACGAATGTCATCCATCATTCATTGAAAAGTTGCTAAAGCATTATTCAAACCAAACAACATCACCAAAAACTCATACAAACTAAATGGTGTATAAAAGGCTGTCTTAGGATATCTTTTTCAGCCATCAATACTTGCCAATACCTAAAAGTAAGGTCTAACTTGATGAACTAATAACTTCTCTGTAAACAATCCAAGAAATCAGCAGTCTAGGGAAGAGGGTACATATAAGGATTTTAACAGACGATAGTCAATGTAAAAATGAATACTTCTATTAGGTTTCGTCATAAGATGAGGTTCACATGCCCAAGGACTCTACAATTTTTTATTAACACCCTTTTCCAACATTTCCTTGATGTTTGTATGTAAAATCTTGATCTCTTTAGGTGACTGATGATGAATCAAAACTTTGATTGGATGAACATCCCCAGTTGGAATAGGATGATTTGTGGCAATCTAGGCCCAGACAATAAGTCAAATTCAAAGAGATTGACATACTCCTTCATGAGTTGATCAACCGCTACAATACAAAGACTGTTGGAGGGATCAAAAAAGGGAAGAGAGGAACAAAACAAAAACATAAAAGGAAGTTATAAGGAGACAAAAGTGATAAAAGTAGAGGAATAGAAGTGATAGGAATGGAAGAAATATAGGGAAGTATGAAATAAGAGGGAAAAGCCTCAAAGTCACACTTAACATGATTGCACTACAACCAATCTATATTAAAGATGAAGTCAAAAGCTTAATTCGGCAGCACTCCCAATGTGTGTAACTCAAGCTCAAGATCTCCATATACACAACTAGGTCCATCTTATCCCATGCATATGCGTGTGTACAACCGTTACTATAAAGAATGAAAATTGGCTTTGCTACACAGTGCAAATGTAGACAATAACGTGTGGCAATAGGTCGAGCAATAGAAGATAAACTCAAACATGTATTAACCAACACGGAGAAAATAATAGAAAACCTCTTGTTATAAAAATGAGCTTGGAAAGTAAATACTATATGAATTAGTGCCAAGTGAACCTTTTGATGATATTCTCAAAAGAAAGATGGAGAGGTCACTAATTTATTTGTGCAGCGTGACTCTTTGTTTCCTGGATGCATCTTGGTATTTAGACCTTCCATTGCAGCAGCACTAATAGGACATTATTAACGCCAAGATCTCCACCTAGGAAATGAAGGTCACTAATTCGGAAAATGTCGATAACACTGATAAGTGTGACCAACTTCATCACATGCCCAGTAGCAGACATCAAGGCCATGACCACGTCCTCGCCTTTATCCTTGAACTTGGGTAATAGCAATATCAACTTTCATTGGAATAAGACCATCTCTTATAGGAAGTAGAGCTAAAAGATGAGAAGTGGAAGAAGTGACACCTCATAACGTTGTGCTAAGCAAAGGGCATCATCAAGGGTAGCTGGAGCAAGTGCATGCACAATACCCACAAGATCTTGACACAATGCTGGCCATAACATTTCTAGTTTGATCCACTCTGATATGTTTGGCTCCGCATGAAGCAAAAAGTTTCGGAAATGAATGCCAAATTGCATCACCGACTTAGATGGCCCTTGACAAAGATAATACAATTTTTAGAACGCATCATTACAATTGTCAATATGTCCAAATATGCGTTTGAAGACATCTGGGAGAATACTCCAATATTCACAAGTGGCTGCACTCAAACCACTATAATGCTATCCCTTGGAGACACATGGGAAATTTACACAAATGTCGAGCATCATCTCAAAAATTATATATGGCAATCACTATGAAGTGATTGAACCAATAGTACATATCATCCCCAGGATTTCAAACTAATTGTATCATCCTTAGGATTCCCACGAAAGAACTTCAGCCCAACATAAAGATTGGCAACAAGAGCAAGAGGAGCTATACCATACACTATAAATGCTAGAAAATGATAGTACATATATTATTAAATAAATACTGTGAGGTACGATGCCATATACTAATATTAGTGTAGTGGGATTTTGGTAGCTATCGGATTGGTTTCAATCCGAACCACTCGCTCATGTATATAAAAAGAGGTTTTTGGGCTAATTGGGATGCACATTTTTTATATTCTTTTTCCATATTCTGTGGAAGTGAGGGGCAACTTTGATTGTATCTAAAGAGTGCTGGGATTTGGGATTTTGGTTTAGATTTAGCTTTTGCATTGTCTAGGTCTCTTTTTTCTTCTAACTTTTCTCAACTTTTTTTTTGTTTGTTTCTTTTTATTCATTTTCATGATGAAGTAGCAGCTTCTTCCTCCTTTGACTCTAGAATAGCAGTTGGTGCAATTGCTCAATACTATGCAGTTGCAATTGAAAAATTAAATTCAGCTGATGGCAATTATTCATCTAGAAATCAAATATAAATAACTATGTTATAAAATTACAATTAGTATCTATTGTATATTTATAATAATTTTACATGAATTAATAGTTTCTTTATTTTAAAAACTTTAAATTTGAGGATGAATGTTATAAATTTGAAGTATTTAAATAGAAAGTACATATATCATATCCTATCCTGATAATATAACAATGTCATTTGAAGTGTTTGACAAAGTAATGTGTGCATTGACTTAGTAAATATAATTTCATTGTTTATAATATTTTGAATTTTATATAGCTATATTTGTGACTACATTAAAGTGTAGTAATAAATATATTAATTAGGGTTTAGACTCTTGCTTATATAAAAAAATGGATGGACAACAAATGAATTATCTATATACTATGGTACTATAATTAGCATATTACCTAGTAGATTTATATATGTTTATAAATATCCCTTTAAAAAGCTGAAAAATCTTGAAGAAGTTAAATTTAGTAAAATATTTGGAGCTTCAATAAAGCTGTTAAGCACTCATACAAGAATCTAAAACTCTCATCAGAACATGTAATATAATTATTGAAAAGTATGATAGAAATAGAACCTAAAGTAATGGCATAAATATAAGCCAACTACAAAATCTTAGGAAATAAACTATAACTCTTTGATCATCTATAAGATGTTCAAACCAATTATAAGTGACTAAATTTATTTTACTTAAGTTGGGATGAAGATGTATAAAAGTTATGAGTGAAATTCTTCCAAGTGATTAAAGGTATAGATGAACTTAAAGCCATGCCAACTTCACATTTGGTACAAATGCTCTATGTGTTCAATCCCATTTTAGACACCTAAAAGTATTACAATTAACCTTTTATACTAAAGCCATGTACATCTTCATAGTAGTTTAAAATCATTTATACAACAGACTCAACTCTTCCAAACCAAACCATCTAGTCCATAACTAGTCATTCCATAAACACTTCATAACATCTTTAGAATGCCCCACGATATAAAGAAACACTATCTTTTAATATCTTTTCTTTGATCCCTACTAAGTCCTTCTCTAACCACAACAATGCTCACCAACACCACCATTGGTTTAGGTCTTAAATATTGACTTCTAAGACTTTCTTACCATGTAATTATACCTTTACTAAGCAAGAGAATTATTTCTTTTTATTTCCACTATCAAGGATTTTGAGATGATATTTTAAAACACCATAACCCAACACAAACATTGTGGGTACTCCCCCACCTTCTACCACTTAGCCATGTGTCTAAAACAAGGTTTTAATGAGCCACATAAAGTATCCATAGTGCCACTCACACTTAGATTGGGAATATTAACTATTCGATCTCCTAAAAAAGCTAAAGTTGGCTCTTAAATATTTCACTAAATTACTTTATTTATCCATCTATGTTCACTTTAGTTTTAGATTCCTTAGTATTCATATTATCACTCACTACATAAGTATAACCTTCTTTAGTCACATTTGTTTCTCTGAAGACCTTTTTTCTACTATCTCGTAGAAATTTACTAAACCCTCTAGGGTCTAAGAGATGATCACTTTAGGCTTTCATTCCTTAGATTAGGACTCAATCTTGGATTTGGTCTTACATTTAGATTTGGTCTTGGTTTCACTCTCAAAATTCATTTCTAACTTAGTCTCAAACTCCATTTGTAACTTAGTTTTAAACTCCATTTTGGACTTTATTTTGAACTTGGTCTTAGACTCAATTGTTATGGATTTGATTGCAAATTCAATTTTAATACTTCCACATATCAATCATTCTTTTATCCTTTTTAGAGATTCACTTATTAATTCATACTTGTTCTTCAAGCAATTCTTTGGGAGTTTTTTTTCCCACTCTTGACTTTCAGAGTTGGAGCTTTTGATCAAAATATATTATGCTTATTGTGTTTTCTATTTTGATCATTTCTTTAGAATCTTGTGCCTTATTTCAAAGATTAAATAAATTTTGTAAGAATTTTGGGTTAAATATATTTTACCTAATATGAATGAGCATTATATTACAATTGAGAGATATTATATTACAATTTCTATAAGAGTTCTTTCATTTCCTTGAGAGTGAAAGGTTTTCCTTTTATTTTCAAGTCTCAAGTGTTAAATTTGATATCAAAGAGGTTGAGCATATGGAGTCTCTTATTTATCTAGTTTTAACTGAAATAAAATGTCCTCTACTATTTAACTTTTCTACTCATAAGAAGTCTTTTATAATAGGAGGTTTTTTTTCATTCTAAACCCCTAGTACAAACTCTTCTTCTGGTTTCCCACCTCTACAGTGGTATATACTTAAAAATTATTTTTTCCATACTTTTTTATCCACTTTTTTCTTTTCCATAATATTCTTCTTTCAATGTATCTTATTTTCTCCTTCAATGTTTCATACTTTATTTTTCTTTGGAGGAATAGAGGGGACAAATAAGATTCCAACCTTAATAATGAAGTGACAAATAGAATAAATACTTCTAAAAAATTA
>NW_003314261.1:4971052-5021142 GCF_000143415.4 Selaginella moellendorffii | reverse complement strand
CACTTAACTCTACTAAATTGAGAATAACAATTATAAAAATCGATTAAATAATGTGAAAGAAGAAGAAAGTACTACAAATGAAATGGTTGATACTTGCCCCATAACATCTCTAACTCATCTCTAAAGTTATCTTCAAAACAATCAAATTTCTCATTCTAATTAAAAATCCACTTGACCTCATAAACCTTGTCCTCTAAAGGCTTGATTTTCAAATATATATCATCTATAACTCTCCAATCTGTGATCATGATCACATTTCACATCAATAAAACATGATAAGACATCAAGAACAAAAGATATTGTAATTCCATCTCATAGAAGCTAGAGATAATAACAAACTAAAGATTGGAGCAGCATCAACAAAATCACACTTTACAACACTAAAAACTTGATATCAAGAACAATATTGCCAGATAAGGACAATAGAGCAACATTTATATCCTTGAACAACACCCCTCTTAATTGACAATGTTGTGGCATAAAAATAAAAAAGAATGAATATATCTAAATATAGTAATACCTAGATGTTGCGAATATGACTTTGGGTATCTAAAGATATTTATCGATTAATCCTTATTATGGACACTCTTTCTTCATTGCCATGACAACAAGAGGTCAATACTACTGTTCCCCTTTATAACCCTTTTTATTCAAGTGATAGTAACTAGACTTAACATCTATATTTGGCTAGATGAGCATAAGGAAGGAATTCCTAAATGTCTATCTAGCCAAGTATACTTGGCCCAGCTTATTATTTTTTTTTTGCTCTATTTTGCACTAGCTTGGCAAAAACTCCCATGATATTGAGTTTAGTCCTTTAATATTGTTATATGGTAGTTTATCGTGTCTGCCAAAATCATGTGTTGGTTCCGTTCTAGATCCATATTTTATTTATGATAAGTGTCTAGATCCGCCTAGGAGGCATATTTACAGAATGTAGAAAATGTAATGTTGTTCTTGCTCCCTAATTTGCAATTTAGCACCATTTCATATTTAGTAAGTTTTCACACTTGTCCCAAAGATTAACTCTTGTTACTAAAGCAAACTAAGGGTGAAAGTGTGTGTTCCTCAAGGGGGCTATAGGGGGTTCCAAATGTATAGTGGGGATAGTAGTTAGAATGCGTGTCCAACCACCTAAGGCATTAATTTAGCTTTCACTGAGCTATGTTGTTCCTTGTTCTGTTTTCGACTTGCATCTAAGCCCAAAGTTTATGCTACTCTAGTTGGTGGGGTACCCTCCTTTTTATGTTAAGCCACTAATATACCAAAATCGTGCCAAACACCATTTGACACTGATTTGCATACAAATGCTAGATACAGGGAGCTAGTGTTTATAGGATGGAGAGTGTACTAGACCTTTGTTTCGTAGTGTAATGAGCTTGGAATTTGGCTTCAAATTCAGATGTGCTACATTAGAATTCTAAATCTAGCAAATAAATCTAAATCTAAAGAAGAACAAAAGAATAAAAAATCAACAATATAATCTTAAAAATTAAAGTAAAGCATTGTTAAAAAGCCTTGCTCCCTAAAGAAAATATACACCTTCATGAAATAAATATATTAATTGGGGTTTAAACTCGTGTGTGTGTATGTGTGGCTATGATCTACAGTTTAGATTACATTATTTAGATCTCACTTTCTTTTTAGCCTTTTCAATTTCTTCTCTTTTGTTTTTTTTTTTTCTTCATTCATCTCCATGGTAAATCAGTGGCCTCCTCCTCCTATGACTTTTGAGTTAGTGTAGTTTCTTGATGATATATGGTTGTAATTGAACAATTAGACTTAGTTGATGGCGATATTCATGGTGCATAGTACAACTTTTGCTACTTTTGTTGCTAATCCTTGCGTCTGTCCGGAGTTCTTCTATGGGAATCTTGAGGATGATGTGTATTATTAGTTCAATCACTTTATAGTGATTGCTACCTATCATTCTTGGGATGATACTCAACATTTGGGTGAGTTTTCCATGTGCTTCCAAGAGACAACATTACAATGGTACAATCATTTGTGTGTAGCCACTCGTGTGCATTGGAGCATTCTCCCAAATATTTTCAACCATATATTTAGACATGATGATTGTGACAATGCCTTCCAACAATTACATCATTTTCATCAAGGGCTATTTGAGCTAATGATGCAATTTGGCATTTACTTTTGGAGTCTCTTGCTTTGTGTAAAACCAAATATATTGAAGTAAATCAAGTTGGGAATGTTGTGGTTATCACTTTGTCAAGATCTTATGGGACTTATACATTAACTTACTTCAACCACCCTTAATGATGCTCTTCAACTAACATAACATTATGAGATATCGCTTCTTCCACTTCTTGCTATACATTCTTCAGCTCCACTTTCTACGAGAGATTATTATGTTCTGATCAAAGTCGATATTAGTGTTGCTCATGTTCAAAAACAAGGGTGAAGACATGGTCATAGGCATGATGTCTACTGTTGGGTGTGTGATACAATTGGCCATCAACATTATCAGCATTTTTCTGGATTAGCATTCTCCATTTCTTAAATAGAGGCTTTAGCATCAACAATGTCCTACTAATGCTATTGCAGTGGAAGGTTTGGACATTGAGATTCTTTTAGGAAACAAAAAGCTATGCAAGTAGTTGAGGGTCCTTGCATGAATAAATTAGTACCCCTCCATCCTTCTTTCATTAGAATTATTAAGGGGTTCACTTAACATCAATTCATCCAGTGTTTACTTTCCAAGCTCATTTTTATAATAAGAGGTTTTCTATTATTCTCTATGTATTAGTTGATACAAGTTTTTGGGATTATCTTTTATTACTCAACTTATTGCCACATATTGCCATCTATATTTACATTATATGATAAAGTTAGTTTTTATTCTTTATAGCAATAGCCGTATATATACATATGCATGACATGAGGTAGATCTAATTGTGTTTGTGGGTGATCTCTAGCTTGAGCTTCAATTGTTGTAGGTGGTGCCAAGTCAAGTTTTTGACATTATCCTTGATATGAATTGGTTAGGGTGTAAACATGCCAAGTGTGTTTGAGGCTTTCCCCCTTGTTCCATATTTCCTTATATTTTTTCTATTCTTTTCACTTTTATTCAATTTCGTTCTTCTAGTTCTTCCATTACTTTTATCTCCCCATTACTTCCTCCTTTACTTTCGGCTTATTCTTCTATTCCTTTTTCAGATCCATTTAACAATCTTTGTGTTGTAGTGGTTAATCGGCTCTAATCTCTTTGAATTTGACTTGTCATCTAGCAAAATTGCAATACGTCATTCTATACAACTAGAGATGCTCATGTTACAACTGTTGATCGGCTCATAAAAAAGTATGCTGATCTCTTTGAATTTGACCTATTGTCTAGAGCCAAGATTGCAACACGTCATCTTATTCAAATTAGAAATGCTTTTTTAATCAAGGTTTTTATTTGTCATCAATCATCTAAAGAAATCAAAATTTTATGCACAAACGTCAAAGAGATGTTGAGGGGCAATTGCTTGATGACAAAGCCATTAGTAACTATTTTATCCTTATTTATCCCCCAAAGTTTTAAAAATTCACAGTGATAATATACTATATATTATATATATATATACATACATACATACATATACATTCAAAAATCAAAATCAAACTATGCTAATATTAGTATATGGCATTATAGCTATACACTTAGACCTTATATCATCCCCTCTTCTCTGACATCTATTTTATATTCTGCAAGTGGATGATGATGGGAGTTGTAATGTCATTGTTGTCCCACTTGTATGCGGCCCAAGTGTTCAATAAACTTTACTCAGACTAGTGGAAGAATGCTCACCAAATATTGATCCTAGAACCTAATACCAACAGCTCATAACAATCGCAAAGGTAAACTCAACTATGTTGGTAATATAAAATTATGACCATATAAGAGTTTATATAGTGAAGCACCAATAGAATTCTGCTCCCTTATGATATATGTATACCAAAGAGATGACAAATAACCATCCTAATCTAAATACTAAAAGTTCACGTACTTCATGATTATCCCTTTGAAGGTCTAAACAAACTGTTCCACTAAACCATCCATTTGTGGATGATATACCCCTGTGAAAATGTGGCGGTCGCGCAGCCCAAACTGGTCTTGATGTAATCTATAAATGTGAAACTATTATCTGAGAGAATTTGTTTTGAACAAAGATATTGAAACATCACTCGATTGAAGATGAAGTATCAAATAGTAGCTATAGATACACTTGTAAAAGCATTAACTTCTACCTAGTGAGTCAAGTAATCAGAAGTAATAATGATATACTTATTGCCAATAGTTGACCGTGGAAAAGGCCCTATTAAATCAAATACCACGAACTCAAACAAATAGGAAACTACAATTAACTTCAACTATCTTTTCGCAGCACAAGGGGGAGTATTATAAACTTGGCATCAAATACAATTACTCACATACTTGATAATATTATGTTGCATCTTTGGCTAATAAAAAGACCTATATAGCTTCTCAATCATATAACAATGTCCCATATAGCCACCTAGAATAAAAAAATTATGGTAGGCATGGAGAAAGCATGGAATAAATATTGAAGGCACCACTAGCCATAAATGATAATCAAGATCCATCCCCATAAAATAAAAAAAGTCTTCCTCAAAACAATATTGAGAATGTAAATGCCAAAATGGCAAGTTATCAGCACGTGATACAAAATTCTCAAACCCATCACAAAACTTTTAAATCCATGGCTCAACTTTTTAAGCCTCATGAACTTTATCAAGAGAAGGTAAATTTGTTTTGCATCTTATTTACACTAAACATGAAGTACAACAACTGCCAATGGTATGAAATCTTCCTCCTAAAAATCTAAAGATTCTAGAATAATAGCTTTGTCAAAAATATGTGAAGAGAGTGAAGAAGGAATAAGAGTTCGAGAATGGGTATCAATATCAACTATAAAACTCCCCGACTGATGAACAATATCAAAATCATACATTTGAAGCTTCAAAGCCAACAATACAACTAACTAAGTTCATTTGCTTCAATAATAAAATAATTGTAACTTCTAATAATGTCTGAGTGCTATATAGATATGTATGAAATTTCTCAAAACCGTAAACTACTGATATACACTCCTTCTTTATTGTGGAATAGTGCACCTCCACTGATTATAATGTATAGCTGATGTATGCAATGGGATGGCTTTGACCAAGCACATTTAGGCTCTCTTGTATCAATATAGTTTCAAGACTGATAATAGAAGCATCCACATGCAAAATGAAAGGTTAATTGTAGTTAGAATACACCAAAACTAGAGGAGTTATTAATAACTCTTTGAAATCTATAAATGTCTATATGTAGCCTTTAGACTAGATAAAAAATGATGTTAACTTTAACAATACTCACAACAGTATCAGGCAATCAAAAAGATTATTAATAAAAAAATTGAGATATTGCATCTTGCTTAGGAAGTGTAACATATTATTCACACACTTTAGAGTAGGGAACTTTAAAATAACCATAAGTTTGTCAACATTAACTTACAAATTTTTATAAGGAATATGGTACCTAAGATAAATTGTGTTCTTAGACCTAAATATGCATTTTAATCATTTTAACTTTAAACCAACTTCCTATAACCAATTCAACACCTTTTGAACATCATGAATATGCTCCTTCTACAACCCCTTTGAGTGGATCAAAACATCATTAATAAAGTCAATAGTCACCTCTGGTATATCATAAAGAACCTCATCCATCATCCACTAGAAAGTCACTAAAACATTGTTCAAACGGAACAACATCACCAAGAATTTATACAAAAGTTATCTTGGGAACATTTTTGTCAACAATTGATACTTGCCAATACCCAAAAGCAAAATATAACTTGATGAACCAATGATTTCTCCCCAAATGATCTAGAAAATTAGTATGAAGAAGAAGATACTCATTTGGGATAGTCATTTTGTTTAATGGTTGATAATTGATGCAAAAATGAATACTTTTATCAAACTTCATGATAAAATGAGGTTTACACACTCAAGGACTTTGTGAATTTCAAATAACACCTTCTCCAACATTTCCTTGATGTTTATATGTAAAATCTTGATCTCCTTGGGCGATTGATAATGAGTAGAAACCTTGATTAAATAAGCACCTCTAATTGAAATAGGATGACATGTTGTAATCTTGGCCCTAGATGATAGGTTAAATTCAAAGAGATCAATATGCTCCTTCATGAGTTAATCAACTGCTGCAACACAAAGACTATTGAAGGGATCAGAAAAGGGAATAGAGAAGTAAAATAGAAACATAGGAGGAAGTAATGGGGAGACAAAAGTGATAGAAATAAAAGTAGAAGCAAAGGAACAAAAACGAACAAAAGTAAAAGGAATAGAAGAAATATAAAGAAATATGAGATAAAGGAAAGAAACTTTAAAGTCACATTTGGCATGATTGCGCTACAACCAATTTATACTAAGGATAAAGTAAAAAACTTGACTCGGCACTACTCACAATGATTACAATTCAAGCTTAAGATCATGCACATACACAATTAGGTTTGCCTTATCTTATACATATGCACATGTATAGCCATTGCCATAAAAAATGAAAACTGACTCTGCTGCATGACACAAATGTAAACAACAATATATAGTAATAGACTGAGCAATAAAAGATAAAATCAATCCTATATCAACCAACACAGAGAAAATAATAAAAAACCTTTTGTTATAAAAACAAGTTTGGAAAGTAAGGTACCGAATGAACCCCTTAATGATACTCTTAAAAGAAAGATAGAGGGGTCAATGACTTATTTACACAAGACTCTCCACTACTCATGTGACTCCTCATTTCCTAAAAACATTTTAGTATTTAGACCTTCCACTATAATAACACCAATAGGACGTTATTGATGCCAAGGTTTCCACCTAGAAAATAGAGATTGCCAATCCGGAAAATGCCAATAATGCTGATAAGTGTGATTAACTTCATCACTCATATAATAGTAGACATCATAGCCATAACTATGTTCTTGCCCTTATCCTTAAACTCGGGTAGCAGCAACATCAACCTCCATTAGAATAAAACCATCTCTCATAAAAAGTGAAACTCAAGGAAGTGTAGTGAGAAGTGGAAGAAACAATGTCTCATAATATTTTGTCAAACAACGAGCATCATCAAAGGTGGTTGGAGCAAGTGTATACATAAATTCTACAAAATTTTGATAAAGTGCTAGCCACAATATTCTTAACTTGATTCACTTTAACATATTTATCTCCACACGAAGCAAAAGGCTTTGGAAACAAATGCTAAATTGTATCACTAACTCAGATAGCTCTTGACAAAGATGATATAATTGTTAGAAGGCATTATCACAATCATCAACATATTTAAATGTGCATTTGAAGATGTTTGGGAATGGCTGCACTCAAACCATTGTACCACTATAGTGTCATCCCTTGGAGACATGTGGGAAACTCACACAAATGCCGAGTATCATCCCAAAAATAATATGTAACAGTTACTGTAAAGTAGTTAAACCTATGGTATATATCATCCCTAGGATTCCCATGGAAGAACTTTGGTTAGATATGAGGATTGGTAGCAAGAGCAAGAGGAGTTATACTATACATTGTGAATGCTATTAGCAACTAAGTTCAATAATTCAACTGCAACCACATAGCATCAAGCAACTACACCAATTATTTCTCCAAAGTCAAAGGAGGAAAAGGTTATTGCTCTACCATAAAAATGAATAAAAAGAAAAAAACAAAAGAAAAGAAGTTATAAGGAAAAGGAGATTTAGATAATGCAAAAGTTATATCTAAACCAAAATCCCATTATGCTAATTTTAGTATATAGCATCATAACCTATATATATATATACATATATACATATACATATACATATACATATACATATACATATACATATATACATATACATATACATATACATACATATACATATACATATATATATACATACATATATATATACATACATACATATATATATACATATATATATATATATATATATATATATATATATATATATATATATATATATATATATATATATATATATATATATATATATATATATATATATATATATATATATATATATATATATATATATATATATATATATATATATATATATATGGGTGAATGCGGATGGGAATTAGACCAAATTCAATCTTAAATGAATGGTTCATATACTATAATATTATAATTAAAGTATTACTTAGACAAAGTAATATGTATATAGAACACATGTATATATAACAAACTCCACCTGGGATCTGGCCAGACTAAAAAATTGATACTCCTTTCATCCACTGGCTACTTGCTAGCCCATTGCAATAGCAGGACAATCATCTTGGACAAACTTCCAGCTATAGAGCACCTCTTGGCCCTGAAAGAGTTTTAATAATTCCTTCCAATAACGCCTGCCATCCCGACCACAAGCTCATCACCACGCTTGCAGACGACTGGGCTGGTGGAGGGATATTTGGCTCGCAGGAGGCCGGATGCCTTCCTCGAGCCGAGATGGCATTGGGAATCGTCCTCAATGATGGCGATGTTGATTCCTCGGGCTCAAGCATGATCATCTAATATTCTTTGCAAAGGAGTTCCGCGAGAAAAAGCTCCTCAATAACTTCGCCTCTTTGCAGCTGCTGCTGGATCCACAGATTAATATGCTCCAACAATTCGGATTTGCGAGGTGCCCCAGGAATGCAACGGCAGCAATGAAACCTTTGTGAAGGATCTCTATTTGTGTGTCCCAAACAATGTAAAGTTCCATTTCAGCAGATCCATGGTGTTTGGCAGCTTGATTGAAAAATATCATCCTGATTAAATAACAATTGTCCTATCCTCCGCGTGATCGGTGTGAGGCATTTTAATCGCGAAGAAAACGAGGCACCCATTGCGAGGAGTGCTGACTTCCGCGTGACTTGGCTTCTTCATCGTGCTGCTAGAGATCTTGCGATGCGAGTGGCGGTGGAATGAGCGATCGACTGGATCGTGATCATGGGATTCACTCCCGACGCAGTGGGCAAGACGCTACCATCGCCCACAAACAGCCCCTCCACCTCCCAGCTCTCGCAATTGGGATCTACCACCGAGCAGCGCTGATCTGTGCCCATCCGGCAGCTTCCCATCTGATGGGCAGATATGATCGGCGTGGACAGCCTCTGAAACATTCTCCCCAGCACTCGCTTCAAGAAAATCTCCAGTTCCTTCTCCCGCTGCAGAGGCGTCCAAGATTGATCCACCGAGAAGATCTCGCCAGCAACGGAGTGTAATCCCACCGCCTCCGCCCCGGCCGCCACCAGCGCCCTCACCGCGAGCTCGGTCCCCTCCACGAGGCTCTCCCTGTCCGAGAAGCAGAGCGGATATTCCAAAATGAGCTTCCCGCCGGGCGTCTCATCGACGGTCCCCCTGCCCCGGTCGCGGTTGAGGACGATGATCGTGGCCGTCCGCGGGAATCTGAGCATCTGGCGCTTGGCATCCACGCCGGATCTCCAGGGCGCCAGCACTGCATAATTGCCAGGGTGTACACATGGCGTCTCTAGAATGCTGCCGTACCCCGTGGTGTCCCACCGCGCCGCCTCGCTGGAGAAGGCAGTCATGATCCCGCCCGTGTAGCTGTTGCCCGGCAGAATATCCTCCCGCGGGAAGTAGCCCCACGCCGCTACCACCGGGTGCACCGACAGGTGGCGGCCAATGTGGGGGTTCCGTCCGCCGCTCCGGCGGAGCAGCGGCGGAGTGAAGAGCGCGCCGCACGCCGCCACCGTGACGCGCGACTCCACGTAGAAGCGAGCCTCCCCCGCCCGAGAGGATATACCCCGGGCCCTGTACGACCTCTCCCCCTGCCCACCCTGCGGCGCGGTGAGAATGCGGTCCACCCGGCAGCCCGTCACAACCACAGCGCCCGCCGTGGCGGCGTCGCAGAGCCATGTGTCACACGCCGATTGCTTCCTCACCGCGGCGGCCGCCGGGCAGCCGAACCCGCAGAAGCCGCAGCCATGATCCCGCGCGGCGTTCCGCGGGATGTCCCCCACGGAATATCCCTTCTTCGTACAGCCCCGCCGCAGCACCCGGTTCTGGAAGCTCTCTTCCGTACAGACGTCCTGGACGCCAAGCCTCTGGCAGACGGCCTCCATCGCGTGCTGGTACTCGGGCCCCCCGAAACGGTCCTCCAGCCCCAGGGACGTCCACTCGTCCAGCACGTGTTTTGGAGTTTTGAGCGATGCGGCCCAGTTGACGGCCGAGCCCCCGCCTAGAGTTGTCCCGGCCAGGAGAATCACCGAGCCATCCTCCGTTGTGAGAGCTCCACTTTGCTCGTACATGGCCTTCATGGACGGACCTTCGAGCAGCGAGAGGCCCCGGCGTGGAAAGTAGCCACCTTTCTCTAGCACCACCACCTTGAATCCCTGCTGCGCGAGCCTCGCGGCTATGACGGAGCCTCCGGAACCAGAGCCTACCACCACCACGTCGCATTTTATCCCGAAGTCCTTGCCGCTGGCGGTAGAAGGATCGTTTCTTTCCTCTAGATGGTCGACGTTGTCCAGCATTGCGCAGCCCAGCTCCGCCAGCCGGGACTGGAAGTCTGGAGCTTTGGCATCCACGAGCCTGCGCTCCAGAGGGCTTGGAAGCGGCTCTTGGTGTTCCAGGACTGGCTCCGGGACCTCGTAGCCAATGGCCTTCCACGCGGGGTTTCGTCCCTTCTTGTCAGCCTGGAGAAGAAAGGATCAGCAAGGATGTAGAAAGAAAACCAGTGTCATGACCCTGGAATAGAACTTGAAGAGGGTGTAGCACTTGACGACTTTGAAGAGCATCTGGAGCTTGTGAAAGATGCTTCGAGACCAGGTGAGGAGGATCTTCTCGCGTTTTCCGAGCTCCAGGAGGGGAAAAGGCTGCACGAACGGGAACTCTGTGGTGACGCAGCTGAAGCCCGCAAGTAGAAGAGTCCCCAGGCGAGTGGACAGCATCAGGAAAGCTATGTAGATCAGAAAGTACTGCTGAGCAGTCGTCCACGCGCAGATCATCCCAGCGACCTGTTGTCAAACGTCGAAATCAAATCTGCGCTTCATAAGAAACAGAAAAAGTTATTTTACCTCCGGAACGATGCCTGACTCGGACGCTGAGAGCTCGAAAAACTTCGCTTTGGCTGAATTGTCTTGCTTGCTCGCTTCCACGGGCAGCGACGGCACCAGAGTGTCACAAATGGCGTTAAGAACTTTCATCTGCCTCGGCGAGAAGCTGTGCTTCAAAGGCCTGCTTCCGCCCCGGAGCTCCGGATGAGTGAAGCTCAAGAGCTTGGAAATCTCATCGCCATCTTCAACAGCGCAGCCAGTAGCAGTGGCGGAAGACATAGCTCCAGCTTCCGTTGTTCCGCTGGATTGGAAGAAAGACCGGCGCGCTATAAACGCCAGGCCAGCGACCTCTGCTCTACTCCAGCAAGGAGAAGGATCTTCTCTGATAACTCCAAAAATATTCCGGAGAAGTAAATAGTGGTTGACACTCCAATGCTCCTCACGATCCCCGCATTGATGGTAAGAATCGAAAGTACTGAATGCTGCTGCGGTTGCACCGCTTCGTCCGCTTCGTTGAGCTGCGAGATGATTGAAGAAATTCTTGTACCGCTTCGGTTAAACCTTCAATAGCTGGAACTTGAAACTACAACCATCACCTTCATATCGATGGAACTTCTCAATATGCGCCGGTGATGATGTGTTCACTATATAGGTCCATCTCTCTGCAACGGAAAAAGAAAGAGGGATGGACAGAAAATCCAATCTCGTGAGTGAGTGACGCTTGGCTTGTCACATCTGTACCTACAAAAAACAAGTTTTGGTCAACAAACTTAACCAAGGAGAGCATTTACCTCTTGATTCTCTTGATCGCGCTCAACGACATTGCAAAACAAAGCCAGCCAAAAGAGAATGAGAATCAAACATAAAAACAAAGCAAATGCGACAACGCTCAAGAGAGAATGGTAAGCAGTCTGTCAATGGTTGTATATTCCATAACTGGCCTACTTTCAGGAGGGAAGATACTTGCGGGAGGCCAGGGTAAAACTTCGCTGTTTCAGATCAGACCTTGTTCGCGGGAGGGATGACGGTGGAGTCGTGAGGGATTTCCGCGTAGATTCCCTTCATGGAGGCCTCATCCTCCATCCCGAAGTGATCCTCGCGAGCGTTTCCCAGGAGCATGAGACAAATGAGCCAGAAGAGGGTGCTGTCCAGAGCCAAAAACGCCGCTCCACCGAAAAGGCCAGTCTTTGCCGTCGGGCACCCGTCGGCTGCCAAGTGATAGTGCTTGTTTTGCTTGTGATGCATGCTCTCGCTGATCGTAGTCCACAGCAGGAGCCCCTCGGCCGTGAGATAGACAGCTCTGCGAAACAAAAAAACGAGCTTTCATGAGATCCTTCAAACTAGGAACTCTATAAAAGATCTGACAACAAAAGAACGAAGAAATGAACTATAAGTCCATGAGATCCGCGGATTCTGCCACTTCTACCTGAATGAACAAGGAAAGAGGACAGGAATGAAGAGGAACTTACAGGCTGAGCACGAAGAATGTTGTAAACGCGGCGTTCTTCCAGAGAACACCGTGAGGAATGTGCTTCCCGTCGTAGGGAAAGAACAAGGCAACGAGAGCTACGCAGGTCGTGACGAAGAGCACCGCCACTGCCGCGGCTCCCAGCGAGATGCTCGCATCGCTAGGGTAATGGCAGATCGTGATGCCGTTCACTGTCGTGCTTGCCACGCTTTCGGGCTGCAAATCAAGCCGGAATTTCAATGCCTAGAGCTAAGAATCACGCAATTTCACAATACCTTCTTGTTCTCGGCCATGATCCCCAGGATGAAAGCCAGCGCACCCAGAGTAGAAACGAGGAGCGCCGCCCGAGCAACGAGTCCCAATGCCATGGCGGAAAACACGAAGAGAAAAAGATCCCTGTTTTTTAGGGTTCCAGGGAGGAGCCCTAAAATATAAAGATCCCCAGGCGCCCTAATTGAGCCCTTCCAGGGTTTTAGCGTTTTCCCTCCCAATGCAGGGATGATTTGGAGCCGGAGTGGAGGAGGAGGAGCCACATTGCCAGCAGCGATGGCGAAGGTGGCATCCAGCGTCGCCGCGACGTGCTTCCCAGTGCTCAAGGGCCGGGTTTGGAGGATCAATCGGCTCGCTGCTCGAATCTATCCGCCACAGGTGTGTAGGGTATCAATCTCCCGGCAGCAGGTCATTCCGGCATGGTCGAGCTTGGCGTTCCGGCGAATGGCGAGCACTGGCGCTGTGGCGAAGAAGGAGAAAATATTTCGAGTAGAAGAAAAAGACGAGGAGGAAGATGAGCTTGATGACGAAGAAGAAGGGAATTTCGACGAAGAAGAGGAGGAAGAAAATGATGACGAAGAAGAAGAAGAAGAAGAGGGTGACTCTCTGGAAGCCAGAAAAAAATTTGCTGACAATGACGATGATGATCCGGGCGAGTTGGAAATTATAAAAAGGATCAGTGCCGAAGATACTGGGACCGAAAAGAAGAAACCGGGTCCATGGAAGTCGAGATTTCCACCATTGAGTCAAAAAGAAAAGAAAGAGCTCCGTGGACATGCACATCGGCTGGGAAAATCCATTGCGCTTCATCACGTAAGCTTTTTGTTTTGCTTGAGATATAGTTTTTTTTTTTTTTTTTTCCTTCACTGTGAAACGCTTTGCTTTCGTGCAGGTAGGGAAGTGGGGAGTTACTCCTAACTCACTCAAGTGTTTGGGCGACGCTCTGGAGAAGAACGAACTTATGAAGGTTTGCCATACTTTCTTTTTTTTCTGCAATGGACAACCACATTTCTCTGCTTTTATAACTGTAGGTGAGGGTCCTTGACAATTGTCCGACACATATAAGCCAAGTTATGCTGGACTTGGAGCACGGTTTAGAGGCCCAAGTCGTTGGTAAGATCGGTCACGTACTCCTTCTATACAGGCCAAGCCTCCGGAAGGCAGAGATGGACGAGAAGAAGCAGAAGGTCGAGATGGATCGAAAAAAGAGGCCACATTCACGACAAGTATGTTTTGTTTCTTCTGTTTTGGACTTTGCGCCGTTGCGTTTCTCCCCGGCTTGTTTACAGTTTGGTTTGCTTCCTCCAGGAACGCGGATGGAAGGCACATGGTTGCTGATTGCTAGGCATCTATTGATCTGTTTTTCTTCAAAATGTCGGTATGGAAAGAGTCATTTTTTCCAGAAGTATCTCTCACAAATGTACACGTCTCTGCGGTGGTGGGTCGTCGTGCGTGTCTGCGTTTATGTGCTGTGTGCTAGATCTTTGGATCTTAATCGCGGTGCTTGCTTCTTCAATGGCGAGGGTCTCGGTCTCCAGTTTCCAGCGTCATTTGTCTCGATCAGTCGTGTAGGTGATAGCGATCTGTATGTCTTTTTTCCCGTTCGCTACTTTATGATTTTAAGTCAACTCTCCAGATAAGCTTTGCGTGGAGAGAATTTTTTCCAGAGGATCTGAACAATCGTAGCTGTAGTCTTGAGAAAGACTAGCGACCAACGAGAGATGGCGGTTTGTGAACACGGAATCGCTCCTGACCACGTGCGAACAAGCTTCTATTCGATGGGATATGAGCTAAGTGATTCTTTTTCTTCTTTTTCTTCCAGATTAATGACCTGAAAGTTACAGAAGCGAACCGAGTGTTATTATCAACTTGTCTAGATAAAAAAAAAATCATCCAGGTATTATTTTCCCCGTACATAGTTTTGGACAGTACCACTAATTGATCACCCCGCAGTTTTTCCGGATTTCACCTTGAGAGCCTGTCTTTACCTTGAAGGCACTCAACTTGTCCATGACCGCGGCGAACTCAATGAGAAAGGCAGTGTTGTCGGAGGCAAACGAGTCCACGACTTTCTTAGTGTTCGGGTCGGTGTATAGCACTTGATCGGAGCGGAGAAGGCCCTTTTTGCTCTTGAGGTTTTGGTAGAAGACATTGTCAAACGTGGTGGAAGTGGTGGTGTCGAGATTGGCAACGACAGTCGGGTCCAGATTCCTTTGGGGACATGTACCTCTGAGACCCCTGGCGTAACCGGTATCCATGGTTGGATCAATTCTGCCATAAATCCGGTCCATGAACTTGTTGCAGTGAGCAAAACCAGCACTGTGGCCTCCTGCTCAGTGGAGGAAAATTGGTCAGGGAAACAAGGAGGAACAGGAAAATCAGGAACAGGCATGATCGAAGATGCGTAACACGGGACAGGGGAATTTAACAGGGTCACAGGGGCGGTTTTCAAAAACTTACCGGACAAGACGACCAATTCTCTTTGGCTGAATCCTCGAGTTTTAAAGAATGAAGTGAGCTGAGCAACTGACATGTTTACGTTCGGCAAATTCCCGGGAACTCTCGAAGCTAGTGACACTCTGCCGTCTTTTCTTCCAAGCCTTACATCCCAGCCGCGTCCTCCAATCTTTGAAGCACAGGGGAAAGTGTCAGTGAGGCGATGCCGGTATACTTATCGATTGATGCTTACGAGCTGGAGAAGTTCGCTGGTGGCCATGGTGAGGATGTCAGCACAGGAGACTGTGTTCGGGCATTGCTTCTCGACTGCGGCTTTAGCTCTGAAAACAGCGTCGAAGGCATCTCCAGGAAGCGAAAGATTGTCGTCTGCGTCCTTCTCGGCTTTGTTCGTGTTCGTAGAGGCAATTATGACTGAACCATCGCATCCCTGGACAGGAGTTGTGGTCAGCTATCGGCAATTAAACAATTCAGCAGGCAAAGCTTGGGAAATTCAAGTGGAGGAACAATCGGGGCTGAGAGGAACAATCCAGGAACTGGAAATTGGGAGCAGACCTCTATCATGCAATCGTGGAAGAAAAGTCGGAGTGTTCCAGCGGCTACAACTCTGGTCTCGCTGAACTTCTTCTGCATTGCGTCCTTGACAATAGCCTTTACTCTCGGGCAGGATTTGGAGTAGAAAGTGGTGGAGAGCTGGGCTTGGCACAGATCAACCATTATCACGGCGACAAGCATCAAGACCAGGCAAGTAGATCCTTTGATTCTCTCCATTTTCTCCCGATTGACCACGCAACAGGAGCGTCGAAGAAAGGATGATGATCGCAAAACTGTAAGTTCCTGCGCTCTCGGGAACAAGTCAAGCTCAGCGTCGCTTATATGCTCCAGGAAAGCGACCAAAGTAAAAAAGGAACTACGTGAGCGATCCAAGTTGGATGGACCGTTTGCACAATCAAAGAGACGCCGGTATCTCCCTTACGAAGCGCAAGTAAGTCGGCATTGCAAGCTTTGCTATTGATGCGATTTTATATATATCCGCAGGGCCTCTCATGCACGTCGTGAGCAATTTTGAATCAAAAGCTTTGGCTGTAGAAAAAGAGCCGTCGTTTTCAGTCGTGAGAGCACAAGATGAGGAGGATTTTGTGCTCTCGAGGAACCCCTCCTTTCTTGTGTAGTAAAATAAATGAGGGGCTGCGTGGCTTCTTCCAATGTCAAACTTATGCCAGCCTGGGAACTTGTTTCTCAATGTTATCATGCACACAAACGTGTAGTAGTTTCTTATTTTTATTTTTATTTTTCTACAATTTTTTAATAGGATGAATTTCCCTTTTTAAGGAATATGTATCTAAGGTGGTAGTGGGTATGGTTGGCCGTCATATATTTCCAGTGGTAAGTGTTCTATACCTGAAAATTCAGATAGACACCTTAAAAACTTCTAGCATTTCAAAACTCTTTAATGAAATTATAAAGTTCATTATTTATATGCTATGATATTGGTATAATAGGACCTATTGAGATGATAGAATGCCGTGCTTGTGCTTGTTCTTGTACTTGCTCACTACAAAATCATAATATTATAGAAAATAACAATCTAAATAGATAACTTACGTAAAATCAATTGATGATTGTTGTGATGATGGTTCTTGTAATTCAATATTTTGTTGACTCTCTTGAACACTTGAAATCTGCTTCAAATATTTATGATGTTGTGATTGTCCCCATATTAACATATAAAGACCAAGTATTACAATAATACCTCCTAATATACTGTAACAAATTTAAGTTTAGAAAGTTAAAATCATTATTTACCTTCCCATATAAAGTGTTTCTTTAAGGAAAAAAAATCCAAGTATTGCTGTTATTGTTGTTTCTAATGGTTGATAAGTAGATACAATAACAGGTCCTCCTTGATGTATTGCCCATGATTGAACCCCAGAAACAAAACCTGATGCTATAAATCCCTAAAAACATAAATAAAATATATGTAAATAATATATAATAATAAGAAAATCTTACCGAATAAAAAATACTAATAATTTCAGATTTTGTAATTTTCCATTTTGAGTTTTCGGGTTCAAATAGGAAAAACAATGATGAAAATTGTGTTGTGCTGAATAAACACATAAATGCAGCACAAGATATTGGAGCTTCAAATTTCAATAAAAGTTTTGCCTGTAGTAATAGATAATAATTAGAATATAAATTTTTTTAAAAATTACTTACCTGAAAAATCAAAAATACTGAAAATGCTAAACATGAAAGTATTAAATAAATAGAGCCAATAGTTTTTGCAGGTACCATATCATCCAGCAAACCAATAAACTGAATATGTACTTGTTTATAAAATCCCTTATCTCCTTTCTCCTTCACATTTGGAAATTTAAATGTGCTTTGAATAACAATAGGACCTCTATAGACTGACAGAAAAATAGATCCCAAAATCCCAAGCAAACACCCAATAACCTTTGCCACACCATCAACTCTTTTAAGTCTTACAACTTCCAACCTATAATACAATGTAAACTTCGGCACCAAAGTAACTTGGAATTAAAAACATTACCCACCGGAAAATCCATGCAAGTATAAATGTGAGAACTGGTGTTGTATTCCTCATTGCTGATGCAAAAACAGGAGAGGTGTACTCCAGTCCAGCAAGATAAAGGACTTGGTTGAGTGTAACCCTGTAACCATTCAGAAATTATAAAGTCAATTAGGCTCAGAATCTTCCCTGCAAAGCCTACCCGGCCAAACTTAAGAAAAAGAGGTTGATTGTCACTACCAAAGTGAGCGTTCTCCACTTCCTACATTCACAGGATGGTTTTGAAATCGATACATAGAAACCATACCTGCGCTCGAAGAGGTAAGCACCAATCGCAAGAACTACCATTGCAACACAATTTCTATAGAACGAGAATGCAAACTTTCCGGCACCTTGATCCAAAGTGATTCGGGACAAAATCTCGAAACCAGCAAAGCCCGCTTGAGCAAGAATCAACGCGCAATGCAATCTTGCCTGGAACAAACAGAGGAATTGACGAATCAACGGCAAGATTGTGTAGCAATACCGATTTCCAGGAGATTGAATTGCATCTCAAACAATTCTTCGAGGATGGTGGTGGCGAACGATTTCCTCCCAAATCCATAGGATCTTTTGTTGCATGCAGACAGGCAGTAAAGGGGTTTCCTCTTTGTTTTTTAATTATAGCTAAAGGTGGTATTTATAGATTTCCATTTTAATTCACATTTCTATCCAATATAATGGGTGGTAGAAGCCGCCGCACGGACGGCACAGATCACCTGAGGCATTAGAAACAATCGCATCGCCGGTACTTTGTTTTTCTCAAAGATTGCCTGTGTGATAATCTGGGTACCAGGAGAAAACTCCGGCAAACGAAGAGCTATATATTTGGTTTTAGGCTGCAATTTCCTGCTCGATAAATTCATGTTTCCATGGAGAGATCCAAGTTCTCATTGGAGTAGTGTATTCTCGAGGTTACTAGCTTCAGGGTTTTGTGTTCCAGTTTCTCACGATCGGGATCGAGCGCTCGTTTTTCTACCTGAGGCCCAAAAGGTATCGGAGGTATTTCATACTGGTGGAGGATGGGTTCTGATCGTTTCGTGCTCAGCTTAATGCTCATAGTTCACCTCCGGAGAACCAATCTTCCTACTCGTTCAAGATGTCCAACTGTTTCACAAGCAAAGAGCAAAGGACGCGAAAAGACTTGAACAAAAATGGCTTTGGCACAAAGCTGCGGCTGTGCGAGGAGGTCGTGCAAGCCTATAAGTGCTTTTCTAGTTCCCGGTTCCAAAAGGCATCTGGAATGTTGTGATCAGGGCTCTCGATCATAAATCGGAATTTCTTCCAGCCTGCTCAGCAAGTACAAAGAAATTCACAGCGAGTTGGTTGCCGGGTTCCAACTTCCAAGTTCCAAGTGGCTAGTATTTTTACTTTCAGTTTATTTTTGCTACTACATCTCATTGAAATGCACTTTAGAAATGTTTCAATTAAATGTCTGCAAAGCACAAATGCTATATGCTATACTGCCTCTCTCACAATGGATGACTGCTGCCAAAGAACATGTCCTTTGGCCAGGCTGATTCTGAGCTTTGGCAAAGAACATTTAGCGAGTGCTTCTAATTCATCTAGCTTCTTGGAGCTGGAATGTCATAAAAACATTGCGTTAGTCAAAGTGAAAGCTCAAAACCTCATACAGGCAAAAGGAGATTAAACTATCATATCAACATTAAACCAACAATTTTCTCCCAAATCATAAACTCTGCAACAAAATCAAGATTTTGTTGCATAGTAGTTTCATTTTTTATTATCAGTAATAGAATTGGCGGCGGGAAAGCTCTCCCGCTGCAATTCAAAGAGAAGCGCGCCCCCACGGACGGCGCGGATCGCCTGCCACTGAAACCAACGGTCCTGCGCGTGGCACGTGGCAGGAACAAATTTCCCTCGCTTAGTTTGAAGCCCTCTAAAGCCTCCTCCTCGCCCCCATCCCAGGTAGGGTTCTTCGTCTCCTGGGCGGGCGATTCTTGCTCGCGCATTGGAATCCTCCCCGGCCCGTAGGGTCAGAGGCGCATCGCGCGAGAGAGGTAGCTGGATTGCTTCTTTTTTGCTTATCTCGTTGCTTGTTTTCCCCTAAAATCATGGTCCTGTCCACGATCACAGCCTGAGTCCGTGGCGCTCGCCTCTCCATTCCGTTAGTCGTTCCAAATCCAAGGCTCTCCCCGGCTGTGTCAGTCAGTGTGCTTTCTCCTGGTTCCACAGAGAGCGAGAGATAGAGGATGAGGATTGCCTTGGGTGAGTCTGACAGGAAGCGCGCGGCAGCATCGAGTCCCAATGCCAGCCCCGCCGCCGCGCGATCGCGTCCTCGCAGGCCGGATTCTTTGCTCTCTCTCAGCAGCAGCAAGCTCTCAGACAAGGAGAACTGTGTCGGCGGCGGCCCGCCCAGGACCCGCGCCTCGCCCTTCCATCGCCCAAACGACGAATTCGTGTGCGTGGAGCTCCCGGTGGATCAGAGCTACGCCAACAAGAGGCTGCGAGGGATCGCATCGTCGGAGGTGAGTAGCAAGGCGAGGAGCCAGGCGCCGAGGAAGAGCCGCCACAACTATCTCAAGCCTGGGACGCTGGCAAAGGTGAGAGACGCGGCGCACAAGGCTGGACGTAAGAGGGTGGCGGAGGGCGATGGCATCCACGCCGCCGAGCGCTCCACTCGCTTCTTCGATGGGGGAGTCCGCCATGCAAGCGCCTCGCCCGAGAGAGTTCCTCACGCCGGGATAGCTCCCAGATGGCTGGGACCGGCTTGCCTCCAGAGGAAGAAGCTCCTGGCTCCAAAGTTCCTGGCCTTGCCACCGCTCCAGCCGGCGGCCGCCAACGAAGCTGTTCCAATGGTGGTGGAAGAAGTTCCAGCACCAGCCGCTCGGAGTAGTAATGAAGAACAGTCCCGGGACGCTGGGACTGGAACTGCGCAGCCGAGCAGCTCTTCGTCATCGGTGGAAACTCTTCCGCCCGAGTTGTTGGTAAGTTCCAAAATGTTTTTTTGTTTTGTTTGTCATCACGCTTTTGTTTCCATCAGGTCCGGATCGTTTGTCGTCTCGATCACAACCAGCTCAAGCCCGTGTTCCACGTCTGCCGATCGCTCCGCCAGGCGGTACGTAACTGTTGCTTTTCTTTGCACGAAAGCTAATGATTTTCTTTCCTCCAATTCTCGTGGTTTTTCCAGGTAATGATCGCGAAACAGTGTCATTTTAATTTCACCACACCTGGCAAGGACCATAAGACGGTTTCGGATGCGAAACTGGGCCAGGCCCTGCCATTTTTGAAGTAAGTCATGATCGAGAATACAAAATCTCTGAAAAACTCACTTCTCGTCACCACCTTTCTTTCTTCAGCGAATTCGCAGCTGTTGGCATCTCTACGACGCCAAACGCTCCAAAGCATGCCGAGAAATTCCCCAAGCCGAGGTACTCCATGGCCGACATGAGGCAAATCGCTGCCACGCTCTTCCAAGGCTCGCAGTCCCAACCGCTTCCTCCGAACGTAAGGGTCCCGATGACGCGAGCGGGGGCATCGCACAGGGTGCTCTTCAACGAGGAAGAGCTGTGCAAGGCCATCGCCCAGAACACGCTCTGAGAAAGTTCTTCCTCTCCGGTCTGTACAATATAATCCTTTGGATCGAATTTAATTCTTGTTGACAAAACTTTGGCTGGCTGTGTTGTCTCTATATCTGCATCGATCATATCCAAGTTATAGAACTTACAAGGAAAAGGATGTGACTCTAAAGTACCTTCTATCGTCCTTGCGAGAGTGGTCGCTCGCGATGGCTTACATTTTCTTCTTCAGCTTCTTGGAACGCATTGTTTACTGTGTACACTCTCCACTTGTTGGAGTTTTCGAGTATGTCGGCCACTGTCACTGCTGGTGTGATCTCCGCAAGAGCTGGTTGATCTTGACGCGAGAGTGTGGTCAGCGGCGGCTCCGGGAAAACCTTCCGCGAGCTATTGTTTGAGGCGTCGAATGATCTTGTTATTGAGAAGGGCGCGTTGTCTGGAAACACCTTGCTGCTTGAGCTGTGCATGTCGAAGGTTCTCGTTATCGAGAATGGTAAGTTGCTTTGATCGGAAGCAACGAGCTGGTGCTCCTTTTCTTGGCCCCAGATGAGGAGATAGAGGCCGGTCACTACGACTAGCGCACCAATAAGGCTGGAAGAAGAGAAAGATTTTAGGCTTGGCAGCAAATCTCTAGCAAAGTCTCTGACCTTCCAAGGTGCAAGCTCTCTCGTAGAAAAATCAAGCCGAGAAACGCTGTTATGACTGTTTCTAGAGGCTGATAGGCAGCTACCACCACCGGGCCTCCTCGATGAACTCCCCACGACTGAACAGCGGACACAAAGCCTGATGCTATAGCACCCTGAAAGGAAACCAAGGACAAAAAATTACGAGAATCACTAAGATAAAGATTCCAAGGACATACCGCATAACCGATGCTCAAAGCTTCACTTGAAGAGATTCTTTTCCAGCTCGACCAGTGCTTCGGGTCAAACACCAAGGCCAGCAGTGGGAACTGCACCAGGCTTGACAAGCAGCAAAAACTAGCGAAGGTAATGGGAGCAGGATTTTTGGCGAGGACAGAAACCTGAACAACGTAAGAGTTTCCGTCACTAAGGGTGAACTAAGAAAAACAGTCGCTTACCTGGAGGATGAGAAAACTAGAGAACGACAGACAAGAGCCGATCAAGCACACTGCTCCGAGTGTCCAGGATGCCATCTCCACCCGGATGAACTTCAGAAACTGTATATATTGTTTCTTTGTGACATCTATCGCTCGAAAGTGTTGTGAGCCATCGACATGAAACAAGGACAAAGAACTTCGGATCAACACTGGCCCCCTGTAAACCGAGAGTAAAACAGAACCGCACACGCCAAGAGAACAGCCGAGAAGCTTAGCCTGGCCGTGTCTCGTTCTTAGATTCAGTTTCTCCTTCCTAGAAAGAAAAAACCAGTTAATCAGCAATTTTCTCTCGAAAGGCTGCAACATTACCGTGAAACCAAAGCCAGCAAGAAGGTGAAAACTGGAATGCAATTTCTCAATGCCGACGCAAAGACTGCCGATGTATAGCTAAGTCCCGTCAAGTACAACAGCTGATTGATAGTGACCCTGTTGAAAAATCCAAGTAAAGATAACAAATCGTCAAGGTGATGAAAGTTACCGACCCTATCAATCCAAGCATGAAGACCTTGAGCCCAGCCGCCAGCGTTAAAGGCACAAGTTTCTTCCTGCACAAAGTGTTAGCTAGCACGCAGAGAAAGGCAAAGCTTTTTCTGCCAACCTTTCCAGGAGCAAAGACGCAATCGCCAACACCACGAAAGCCACGCAGTTTCTGTAGAAGCTGAAGGAAAACTTGCCAGCTCCACGGTCCAGCGCTAGCCTCGACAGGACCTCGAAGCCAGAGAATGCTGCTTGCACCGCTATGAGAGCAAAATGCAACCTGAAGTTCCTTCTACCCGAATCGGCATCACGCTTGCCTGCTTCGGCACCATCTATCCTCTCCTCTCCCATGGCACCGAATCCCTGGCGAGCGCTATTTGCATGCTACGATGATGAATTTTGCCACTACTGATGTCAAAAGTCAGTGATCCAACCGAGGTTGCGTGAAGTAGCAACACGACAGACGAACTCCAAAGCCTTGGCCTTGTGCCGAGGCAGTGCTTAACGGCCTGTGTCTGTACCACTGTTCCGGAGCACACACTACTGTCATATGTCATCACACTCTACTTGTATCCCGTGCACATCATACAGCACTGTCTTGTCCTGCTTCCTACTCTTATCATCTTCTAGCAGAACCCCCCAGAACACTCCTCAAGAAGCCCCCTGTCATACGCTTGAGATGCCTGCCTTGTCATGCTTACTTTCCCCGGAAAGACGAGAGGCATTCTTTATCACCTGGAGTGTTGTGGCTCATCATCATTGAAGCATGAGCACCAACCTGACGAACCAAATTGCCGTACTACTATAGAGTATGAACCACCGCTCCACCTACCTATAATTAATGCGAATCCTGCCTTTGAGCGTCTAGCTATTTCGACTTTTTGGTCGCTCTTTTGGTTGCCTTTGCACCGCTGCGCTTAGCAGGCTTCTTGGCTGTCTGCATAGAGAAAACGTTGTTTACGCATAGCATAACGAAGTCATAATCGTACCTTTGGCTTGTTGTCTTTTGGTTTTGCCGCTCTCTTCACGATTTTGGAAGCCTGTAAAGAAGTGCATGAGTGGATGTTGAATCGTACACAATTACTCACCTTGCCGGTCTTTTCCTTTGTATCGGCTTCCACTTTTTTAAGTGCTGCAGCAGAAGCTGCTGCAACATCCATGCCCTCATCTTCTGAGTCGAAGGTAATTCCTTCCAAGGTACCTGGGCAATTCAAGAAACATGACTTGATACTTTTCTTTAAAAACTGACGATTACCTTCAATCATATTTTCAACATTTTTGTTGCCTGCATCGGGCAGCAACTGCACAAAGTCGTTCATTAAGGCTTCTACCTGTAATAAAAAAACATCTAGTTATACAGATGCAGGAAAATTGTATGTGATACCTTTGCTTCAGAAGGCCCGATGTTAACCTGAAAGATCTGTTGTTAGAGGCGTAAACGTGGAAAAGTGTTTGTACCAAAAAGAACGTGTTCGATGCAACAATGTTGGTCCTGTAAATAGTGCCTGCAAAGAAGCTTTTCGTTGTGTCAGCTCTTAAATTAGACACACCTTGCTTACCTTTGAGATCAAGCAAAACTTTCGAGTTGTCCGTTTCACAGACGGAAACTCGTCCCACTGCTCCAATGTCCCCGCTCACGTCCAGGTCGTCTCCTTCACATTCTAGAAGCACCTGCAACTCTAACATACATTAGCTGCGTAGACGAAAACAATGCTTACGTACCTTACTCCGTGAAATCTTCTCGGGAAAGACAAGGGGCAATGAGGAAGCCATCTATAAAACATGAAGAGATGAACTTCTGTCCCGATAAGAAGGAAAAACCATACCTTTGGTTTAGTTTTTTTGTTACTGCTCTCAGGCTTGTGTGAGTCGTCGGCAGCTAGCTCTTCCCCATTTTCCTCCTTCTTGTGACATGACTCATCCTCTTCTTTCTAAAAAAACTTTCTTCTGATGAAAAAAATGAAGAACATCAGTCCATACCTCTTCTGTCGCGGCATCTTCACATATTTCTAGCTTATGCTCGTCTTCGTCGGAATCAGAAAGCTCAACTCTTTTCCTCTTAGATCCATTAACTATGTCTCGTTTGTGACATGACTCGTCCTCTTCTTTCTAAAAAACTTTCTCTTGATGAAAAAAAACGCAGAACATCAGTCCATACCTCTACTGTCGCGGCATCTTCACATATTTCTTGCTCGTCTTCGTCGGAATCGGAAAGCGCAACTCTTTTCCTCTTAGATTCATTCCCAATGTCTCGTTCCGGCGATGGAGAAGGAGACGGAGATAGAACGATCATATCGGGACCCTGAAACAAAGAATCACTAAGAACGCCTTACGCACAGCTCGCGCATACCTGATAATCTTGTAGCCACTGGGGCGACGCTGCCGCCGCCTCCTCACCGAGCTCCTCCGCCATTAGGGCTTTCACCAGGCAAAATTCCCGCGCTCTTTTCCACGGCTCGATTCTCTTCCGCGGGCAGTCTATCTGAGCCGTTGGACATGGACTCGCATCGCACGGCTCCTAGAGCTAGAATCTATGTCACACTCGAGGCTCCGGATTCGAATGCTGGCCAGGGGAAGCGGTGAAATCCACGCCTGATCCAATCCAGCCGCTAGGTATGAGCATTCCATCCCCTCCAAAGCAGCGCAGCGCCGGTGGACGGCAATGGAAGCTCCTGGATATGGTGATGGTGTTCTTGTTCGCTGGGGTTTTCATCTTCTTCCTCCTCCTCTTCACTCCCCTGGGGGATTCCATGGCGGCATCAGGTCTAAAGTCTCTCGATTCGCCTCTGGCGATGGAGATTCGTCCCAGCGGCAGGCAGAGGCTCGTCAAGCTGATTGAGAAGGGCCAGCGAGTGGAATTGTGCGCTCCTGGCCTGGCGGATTACATGCCTTGCCAGGATCCAAAGAGGTCCTCGCAGATCAGCCGGGAGAGAAATCGCTACAGGGAGAGGCATTGTCCGCCAGAGAATGAGAGGCTTCTTTGTCGCATTCCATCGCCTCGGGGTTATAAGGTACCAGTTCCATGGCCAGATAGCTTAAATAAGGTACTACTCCAATCAACTCCTTTGTTTTACCTTTCTATCCTTCTTCCATGCATGGATAGATCCAGGTGGTTTTGTTTGTTCTTCCTGTTTGTATAGTATGATCTTGTAAGTTCTTCGTGTAGTTTTTTTTCTGTGTTTAGAGATCATGCTTTCGCTTTGCATCTTTACGAAAATTCTTTCGTGAAAGCCAGTTCCTATAAAAAAAATGTTGTGTCCCAATTCCTTGCAAGTTCTCATTGATTTTGCATTTGCTAACGCTTCTAAAGATCCAGGTGTTTTTTTTTTTGTTCTTCATGGAATGATCTTGTACGTTGGGTGGAGTTCTTCGTGTTTCGCACTGCAAGTTTACGTAAATCCTTTCTTTGAAGACAGTTTCAAGAGCATTTTTCTTGTGTTTCAAGAAGTTTTCATCTTTGCTCCTTGGAAGTTCGCATTGATTTTACATTGCTTAACGCTTCTGAAGTCTTTCACGTCTTGAATGAAGGTGTGGTACAGCAACATGCCTTACGGGAAAATCGCAGAAAGAAAAGGCCATCAAGGCTGGATGAAGAAGGAGGGCGAGTATTTTATCTTCCCAGGTGGCGGCACAATGTTTCCAGAGGGTGCCTGGCAGTACATTGAGAAGCTGGAGCAGTACATCCCTCTGAGTGACGGACAGATTCGAACAGCACTGGACGCCGGCTGTGGAGTGAGTAGTAGAAGAAGTTTTACGCCATTTCTAAATGCATCGACGTTCTTCTTTGCCAGGTTGCGAGCTTTGGTGCTTACATGCTTCGCAAGGATGTGCTTACGATGTCTTTTGCTCCGAGAGACTCACACAAAGCACAGATCCAGTTTGCTTTAGAACGAGGAATTCCTGCCTTCGTTGCAATGCTGGGAACTCAAAAGTTACCTTTTCCTGCGTTCTCCTACGATTTGGTGCATTGCTCTCGCTGCTTGATCCACTTCAGCGCCTACAGTAAGACACTTGCTTCATTTTTCCAGCTGATAATGGTGGTGCGTTTTTTTTTTTTTTTTGTTTCTAGATGGATCTTACATGATCGAGATGGATCGCCTCTTGCGACCTGGTGGTTTTTTCGTGCTATCTGGACCTCCAGTCGGCTGGAAGAAGCAAGAGGCAGAATGGCAGGAGCTTCAAGAGCTGATCGAGAGGATGTGTTACACGCAGGTGGCTGTAGAAAACAACATAGCAATCTGGCAAAAAGCACTCAACCATACGTGTTACGTGGACCGAGAAGACGAAGAACCGGCACTCTGTGACACAGACCACGATCCAAATGCCGCATGGTAAGAGCTTTTTCTTGACAATTCATGGTAAAGCTTGACATGAACTACTTGTCTTGTTTTTTCACTCCGCAGGTATTCTCCTTTAGACAAGTGTTTGTCGAGACTTCCCGACTCGAGACCAAGCGATTCGCGAGCCGGCGGAAAGCTTCCGGAGTGGCCGAAGCGATTGCAGGAGACGCCAAGAAGGTTTCACAAGTTTGGAGAGGCCAGCGTCTTCGAGAGAGACTCGCGAAGGTGGAGCCAGAGAGTTAGACACTACAAGGAAGTGGTGCTGCTCAAGCTTGGCTCTCCTCGCTACAGGAACATCTTAGACATGAATGCGGGCTATGGAGGCTTTGCTGCTGCTCTTTACCACGATCCGGTGTGGGTCATGAACGTCGTTCCAGTCACTGCTCCGAACACTCTACCCGTGATCTTCGACAGAGGTCTCATTGGAGTTCTACACGACTGGTACGCGATCCTCAGCTAAGTTTTCTCTTTCTCATTTTACTTCCTCGCAGGTGTGAAGCATTCTCGACGTATCCACGAACTTACGACTTCATTCACGTCTCAAACATGCAATCTTTCACAACACAAGCGTCTACGAGGTGAAGAAAAAACGTTTTTTCTGCACTTCCTGGATCTCAATTTTTCTTTCCTGGATTTCAGCTGTAGCTTGGTGGACGTGATGCTGGAGATGGATCGAATTCTCCGGCCACAAGGCACAATTCTCGTCCGCGACACGACCAAGATGGTGGAAAAGATTTCCAAGATCGCATACGCATTGCAGTGGACGACCGAGGTTTTAACCACGGAAGGAGGAGTTCTCGGCAAAGAGAGGCTCTTCGTCGCCACAAAGCCATTTCACACATAGCCAATGTACCATAGGCCAATTTTGTATTTAATGGGAGAATATTACACAGCATCTCTAGTAGGGCCTAGGTTTTCTAGCGATGGCGTCTCGAAGCGCCCGGCGAGCAGGGATTCGCTTGGCGGACCTTTTGCGGGGATCAATCACAGGCGCGAATGCTACTCCAGCTTCATCGAGCATGGCGATCGCGCCGGGGTAAGCTCGAGCTATGTACATTTTCGCGAGAGAGAAATTTCAGCCCCCTTTTTTATGGTTTTGAGCTTCTTTTTCTCTCAGGGACATTGCTCCCCCTGGTGCTCGATTTGCTTCGACTCAAGTTTGTAAGTCTAGCATTTTTTTGTTCTCTCGATCATGTTGCCCATGAATTTTTCTTTTCTTTGGTCAGTACGAAACCGAATGAAGAGTGTCCAGAGTATTCAGAAGATCACAAAGGCGATGAAGATGGTTGCTTCATCTAAGTTGAGGCAAGTGCAAGCCAGGGCAGAGAAATCGCGTGGAGTGTGGCAGCCATTCACAGCTTTGCTGGGTGATGCTCCAGGTATGCTCATCTTTTTCCTTCGGCTACTTTCTTTCTTTACTTGTTCTTTTGTTTTCATCGCAGATACGTTCCCCAAAAAAACTGTTCTTCTGTGCATCACGTCTGACAGAGGTCTTTGCGGTGGTATCAATTCTTCCGTTGTTCGGTTTGGCAAAGCTATGCTCAAAGTCGCCAAAAACAATGGGGGTGAGAACTCTTTTCTTCCTGTGTTTACAGGCCTTAGTTGGTCGTCTTTTTGCAGGCGAGGACGCGAAGTTTGTTGTTCTCGGGGAAAAGGGGAAGGTCCAGATCCAGCGTGACTCGAAGCAATACATCTCACTAAATATCACGGAGCTAGTAAAGTACCCGCTAAACTTCACCCAGGTTGGTTGTCCTCGCAGGTTTACTAGAGGCGTGTCCTCGCATTTTTATGGGCTTTACAGGTCTCCGTGATGGCGGACGAGATCTTGAAGAATGTGGAGTACGATGCGATCAAGGTGATATTCAACAAGTTCGCCTCCATGGTGAAGTTCTACCCGAGTGTGACCACGATCTTGGCGCCGGGAGTTAAGTTGTATAATTTACGATTTCCGTGCTCACTTGGTTTGATCTTCAGTCCATCAAAACATCGGAGACCGGTACACCTTCCGAGCTAGATCTTTACGAAATCGAAGGGCCAGACAGCAAGGAAGAGGCTTTGCAAAACCTTAGCGAGTTCCAATTTGCTGCGGTATGAAAAAGCCTTCACGTTCTTTCTGGTTTGTCTTTCTCACCAAAGTGTTCTTTAGGTGCTTTTCAACGCTCTGTTGGAGAATGCCTCCAGTGAGGAGAGCTCTCGCATGACGGCCATGGACAACTCCAGCAAGAACGCATCCGATATGCTCCAGAAGCTCACGCTCAAATACAACAGGTATGAGATCAGGAAAAGCTTCGATCGGTTCTCTAAGCTTCCATTTTTTTACTTCTCTAGAACTCGTCAAGCATCCATCACGACAGAGCTTATCGAGATTATCTCCGGTGCCGCGGCGCTGGAAGCAGCGAAGTAAAACCAGAAGAAAGAAATTCTCGCGAAGAACAACCTGGGAGAGATTTTGCAAAGACTGCTGCGCTGCTCGAATAAGAAGAGAGAAGAGAATGAGAGACAAGAGAATAAGTCGAGGCGATTGATCGAACCGGACAGTGGTAGGCTCTGCTTGCTCGCTTGCTCGCTCGCTTGGTTTACATTTTTTTCTTTTCTTTGCTCTTGGAATTCGTCTTGGAAGAAGGCGAAGAAGAAGAAGCGCTCAAATGGTGATGACAAACTTTCAAACCGGATAAAAGGAGATAGGCCAAGTAATCGCTCTTGTGGCATTCTAGACGATCGATCGATTTTAGCGCCATCGCTGGAGGAGTGAGCGCGGCGGGAGTGGCGGCGCTGGCAGCGGCATGAGCCACAACCGGTGCGTGTTCTTTCTTTCTTGAGCTAGGGTTTGGGAATTCCTCTTCTTTCTCGCCTGTTCTATCGAAATCTCGGCGCCCTGACGATGATTCCTCGTGGCAGGATCCGGGATTTCCTTCTGGCCGAGCGATGACCAATGCCTGGGACGAGCAAGCAACGAGCTCGCGCATCCAGCTCGGGGATTTGCACGCCACCGCCGATCCAGAGGTAGAGGAGGATCACAATAGCGACGAGGGAGGAGGAGTAGTGGAATTCTCCAGGCCAGGATCGTCAGGGGAGAGGGGATTGTCGACGAAGAAGAAGGAGCTGCGAAGGGTGTGGAGGCAGGAGTGGAAGGCCAAGCACAAGTGGGTGTATCCCATCAAGAACAGCGAGGGCGAGCTCCGGCTCAAGTGTACGTGGTGCACGTACTACAACATGGACAATGTGTACGCGCGGGAGGGGTGTAGCACCATCCAGATGAGCGCGCTCAACACCCACGCCAAGTCCGAGGCGCACAGGGCCGCCGAGAGCCGGATTTGCGTCCCCACCTCGCTCGCTCTCCCCGACGCCCTCTACGATGGTAACTTGATCTTCCTCCTTGCATCGCATTGCATCGTTCTCTTGGTTTGATCTCACGCTAGCTTTCTGGAAGGGAATTGGAGTCTTCCTTCCTGGGAAGTTCTCTCCAGACGCACGCCCTCTACGATGGTAACTTGTTCTTCCTCCTTGCATTCCATTGCATTGCATCGTTTGGTCTCACGCTAGCTTTCTGGGCGAGATGGGAACTTGGAGTGAGCTCTTCCTTCCCGGGAAGTTCTTTCTCGACGCCCTCTAGCGTCATCTTTCTCCCTGCATTTTGCATTGCATCGTTTGATCTCACGCTAGCTTTCTGGAAGAGATGGGGACTTGGAGTCTCTCTCGGGAGGGGAAGTGCTTGCATCTCTTCCGTTTTCGAGAGTTTCGATCGAGCGAACTCACTCACTTGCGATGCTTTTGTGCCAGGATCCAAGAATGGAGCCGACTCGGACGGGCTGGACGACGTTCCCGGGGTGAAGAAGCGGCGCTTCTCCACGAGCCCGGTGAATGGTGGCGGCGGTGCGAGCTCCTCCCCCTCCACCAGGGCCGAGGTCCTGGGACTAATCATGCACAAGAACAACAGCCGGGTGGTGCAGCTGCTGGTGGACGCGGAGAGCGGGCGGAACGCGCGGCACGCGACGAGCGTGGCGCTGGCCAAGAAGCAGCTCAAGCTGGACGAGCGGCGGCTCCAGATTGAGCAGCACCTGCTGGAGCAGGACAGGGCGCGGCTAGAGGCGCACGTCCGCCTCGGCCAGAGCTTCATCGCCGCGCTCACCGACATTGGCGACGGGCTCAAGCGCATCGGCAATGCCATGGAAGCGGCAAAGACGTAGTTTGAAGAACCCTAAATACAGAGTTTCCCGCGATTTCCGGAAGAACCCTAATCTTGCCGAGGAGCCCTAATTTTGTCCGAAAAACGAAAAACAGGGGAGGGCTGTTGGAAATGTCTTGTCCGAGCGTGATGTCAGGAATGAGCGTGCTGCGTGCCTCGGGGCGTTTCTCGGACAACCCGAGATTTGATAAATTGGAAGAAATGCGCGCGGTACATCCTTTAACCTAAGCATGTGGTATTTAATTGCGCTCGACCGAGATATGCTTTCTTCTTTGGCTGCGGTGCTGCGCTGTGAGTGACGCGATTTCTTCCATCCCATTCCATTGTACAGATGCTCTGAGCGAGATTGGTCGTCGCGTCGCGCCGCGTCGCTTTCTTCCTCATTCATTCCTCTGCGTTCTTGTTGCTCAAGCGCTATAAGAGTTTTCATGGTCTCTTGCAAAGCTTCCATCGTCTTCTTCATCCAGCTCCAATGGCTTCTTCGAGCGTTTTGATGGCCTCTCTCTTGCTCCTCTCCTTGATCGCCGCGCCTACCACGGCCACTCAATCGTCCATCCAAGATGGTGATCGTCATCAGAATCTTGACGATCGTGGCTTAGTCCATTTTCTTTTTGATGATGCTAAGTCCCATCCCGAAGTTCCACCTTCGGCTCGCGGAGCTACTGGAGCACCAGCTCCACTACCATCGCTTGCTCATCATGATCATCCGTGGTCAGCTCCTCGATCGTCAGCAAGCTCTCAGCTCCAGAGGTCGGAGACCATGACCGCGGACACCAGTGCCGACTACTACGAGCCCCCGAACGGCGATCGCCGCGGCGGCTACTCGGATGGGTTTGATCCGTCCTACCAGTCGCCACCCCCGGCCGCTCGGGCCAGGCACCACGTCCCAGCCTCGGGCAGCAACCCGGCCTCCGACAACGCTCGTGGTGTGGCCGCCTGGAAGCCGCCACTCGTTGGGAGCTAGCCAAGTTCTTGATTGGTCAATCCATCTATATAGAATGTTCGTTTGTTTCTAGATCTTCCCGAAGAGCTTTGTATCGTCTTCCCAAGAAATAGACTCCCATGCTACGTGCCAGCGATTTCTTGTCTTCTTCGCGGCGTACTGTTAGCTTTGTGGAATCCCTGCTGGCGAGATGTGAGAAAAAGCTAGACCTGGATAATCCCATCTTTCGTGTTTCTTGTGCACTCGATCGAGCGATGGTGCAGCTCGAATCCGTGCAGCTCCTTCGCAGCCGGTTCATCCAACCAGCCGCTGCTGCCAGCGACATTGATCCTCCTACGCGCTACGAGCTCACGCCCTTCGATGGCATGATGAGAATCGCTCTCTACCAGAAGAGGATACTCTTCTTCGAGCGCGGCGATTCTAGGATGGATTTCGCGGCGCTGGTGACGGCGCTCGAGGAGAGCTTGCGATGGGTGCTGGTGAGTTTCCGGCCGCTGTGTGGCCGCATGGTGGTCGATCAAGATCTTAGTAGCGGCCTCTGGATCGATTGCTCGGGCGAGACGAGCGTCCGGTTTGCAGAGGCACAGACGGCTGCGCGGCTGGAGGATCTGGGCGGCTTCGAGCCCAGCGAGTTTTGCGACTCGCTGGTGGAGATTGGATGCTCTCCAAAGTACCCGTGGGATCCAAAGCTGCCATTGCTCTTCGTCCAGGTAAATGTTCTATCATCTTCTTCCTTCTTTCTTCGTGGAGATCTTGAGTTCCACGTCTATATAGGTGACGAGATTTGGCTGTGGAGGCATAAGCCTTGGAATCGCGTTTAGCCACCAAACCATGGACGGCGTGAGCGCCTGGAACTTCATGAAGTCGTGGGCCGAGCGCGCGAGGAGCGGAGGAACCTCACCGCTCCCGCGAGTTTCTTGCTATGCATACAAGTCTCCCATGCTCTCGGAGCGGCAACTAGAAGAAGCGGCGCGAATGGGCGGCTTCGCACTCGGCATGGCCACCAAGAACACCATCAAGCCAAAGCTCGGCGTCAAGAAATTCAAAGCCACACGAGAAGCCATCCGAGCCTTGAAGACCTCTCTCCCGAGCTTCAGCACCTTCGAGCTCGTGTGCGCGGACTACTGGCGGAGGATGGTGGCGTCGGCGGTGGAGGCGGGGATTCTCAACGCCGACGAATGCTACTTCGTGATCCTGGTCAACTGCCGGGGAAGGATCGCATCCATGCCGGACTCCTACTTTGGAAACGCGATCACCGGCACCCGAGTCCGCGCCAATGTTTGCGAGCTCCTTGGTGGTGGGGGGATTTGCAACGCTGCTCGGGCGATCCACGAAGGGATTGCCGGACTGCGCGACGTCGAGGGATCCGTGCTGGTGATCAACAAGTTTGTGGAAGAGCTGGCGAGGAATGGTGCCGAGATTCCACCGCACAAGCCGGGGCAGTCGGTGCTGGTGGTGAGCTCGCCGCGCCACCCCATTTTCGAGTGTGACTTTGGATTTGGGAGGCCGGTCGGGGTGACTTTCGGGACGAACGACCTGAACGATTCCAAGCTCTACTTGTTCCCGGCCGCGGATGGGAATGGCATGGACGTGACAGTTTGTATGAGAGTCGAGGCGCTCGACAAGTTCGTGTGAGTCTCAGCTCTTCATCTTCTTGTGCTCGCAATGCGCGAGCTCTTGATTGTTTTTTCTCAGTTGTCGATCAATTCTTCGTTTGGGCTGGAGGTTGGATTTGTTTCGCCAATAATTCTTCATGATCTCTTTGTTTCCCTTGCGAAGACTTTGAAAATTTGACTCGCCAGTTAAAGCAGACTAATCACAGTGAAACAAATCGTCAGGGGATAATCGCAACTTTCACGTAAGCGACCAAAACCTGATCAATCTTCAAGGAGTCTCCTTCGAGCAGGCGAGGATGTGCAGGGATGATGTCTCCAAGCTTTATGGCTATGATGTCACCAGGAGTGAAGAACTTCGCTTCCATTTCTTTCCATTTCCCGTCCCTTAGAGCCTGCGCATGCACGAGTGACAATCCTTGGGACAAAGCAAGTCCCTAGCAGACCTTGCACTGAGGAGCCAACCGTGCCATCAAAGCAGCCGCAGCGTTTCCGGCATTGTTTTCTTCGAAGAAACTTATCGTGGAGTTCACCAAAAGAAGAATAATGGCGCGCAAGCCCGGGACCCCATGTTCGAGTGTGACTTTGGGCCGGTCGGGGTGACTTTCGGGACGAATGACCTGAACGAATTCATGCTCTACTTGTTCCCGCCCGCGGATGAAAATGGCGTGGACGTGACAGTTTGTATGAGAGTCGAGGCACTCGACAAGTTCGCGTGAGTCTCGAAATTCGTCTTTTGCTCGGTATTGTTCGTTTGAACTAGTGTTTCATCACCAAAAAAGTGTTTTTTCTTCATGATCTTGAGGAGATCTCTCTCCATTGCGAAGACTTGAAAAATTGAAAACTTATCTCCTTCGCGGCACGTAGAAATGGGTTCTAATTCAGCTGAAGAGCAAGCGTCCGAGATTTACAAAGCGACTCTTTCCGCGTGGAGGATAAACTCGCAGTACAGATTCTTGAGAGCAGTGAGAACAGTCATCAAGAGCGGCCCCATGATCGCCCCCTGCAAGGCCAAAACCAAGACAAAAACTATGAGAAAAAACAAAGGGAGAAAGAGTAAAGCAAACCATTACCTCGAGCGCTGGAGAGAAGAGTGCCATCCCGCCAGCAATGCTGAGCCCCGTCAAGTAAGCATTGTGTCCCGGGATCTCATCCTGTATCGCCCGGTTGCCAAAGTCAAGCACCAGACAATGAACAACTCCGAGCACCACCGCGGCAAGGTAGTCACCCTGTACGACGAGCTGCGCAGCCGCCGGGATGGAAGCAACGCCCAGCGGAAACACCGGCAGCACCGCGGTGACGATCGCCAGGAGCGTCGACACGTAGAGAAAATGGATGCCGAAAGCCCGGAAGAGCAACCACGTAAATGCGGCCTGGTAGAAGGCCGACTTGACGGTGGCCAGGAGAACGCTGCTCACAGCGCGGTTGAGCACGGTGGCCGATCGTATCCGCGCAGTCTCCGAGAGTGGAATCATCCCGAGCACCTGTTCCACCACCCCGCCCGACTGGGACGTGATGAGATAGTAGAGCAGCGAGAAGAACACCGCGGCCTGCGTGAGAAAGTGGAAGATCCCCGCGGCACCGGAAGCGATGGAGCTCCCCACGGCCATGGCGATGGAGGTTCCACCATAGACGACGTGAGAGCCGCCGAGGAGGACTCTCTTGCCGATCTCCGCCCCAGTCTCGCTCACTTGCTTCATCCGATCTCTCACGTCCTCGGGCTTGAGCTGGAGGTGGTCGAGCAGCAGCGAGAACACGGCCTCCAGCTCCGAGTAGAGTGCCTTGAGATCGTAGTCCCGGAGCAAGCTCCTGGCACGGTGGAGCCGGATGAGCACTGGATGCGAGGAGGTGGTGGTGGTGGTAACGTTGGCGGTGGCGATAGTAGCGGCGCCGCTCGCCTGGCGGCGTCCGCGAGCAAAGTTGACGAGGAACTCCTTCCCGGCGTCCGTGAACTCGGTGAGGTTGTACTGGACGCCGAAGGCATCGATGTGCTGGGACACCGCCTCGTAGGCTGCGGAGGAGTGCTGCTCAATCGCCACCGTCACGTTGCTGTGCTCGAGCCACTGGCGGAGGCCGACCATCTCCGTGTAGTTGTGGCGCTGTACGTGGATCTTGAGCGCCACCGCCGCGTCCCGGGCCTCGAGGCCGGCCTTGTAGGAGAAGAGGACCAGCCCGGCCACGGAGACGAGGATCATGAGCATGATAAGCCCGATTGCCACGATGGTTGGAAGCCTGGCCGCCAGGAATGCCGTGGCGTGCCTGTTAAGAGCTCTCGAGGCCCGGATGATCGGCCAGGACGCCCAGCCAAGCCACTTCCTCGTCACAGTTCTTTGCTGCCTGGATGATCTCTTCACGTCCATGGCCACCGAAGAAGGTGGCGAGGATGGTGGCGATGGTGGCGGCGCGAAAGCTCCAAGCCTGGAAGCTCCAGCGTAGGCAGCCAGGCCAGTGGCGATGGCCGTGGCCAGCGACGCGACGCCGAGCTTGTCATAGCCGAGAGTTACCACCGCGAAAGCTAGCAACCACTGAAGGAGCTTGGAGAATCCAACCTTGAGAGGGAAGGCCTCGTGCCTCGCCAGGATCCAGAGGATGGTCGCTCGCAAATCCTCGATTGTTCCAGCTAGACCCTTGCAAACCGCGAGCGGGATGGCGAGCAGCGTTTGGATGAGTCCCTGGCGGAGTGGAGCCTCCCAGAAGCGCACTAGACTTCCCTGGATCTCTCGCAGCGTAATGGAGCACAGCACGGCCCACTGGATCGGCTTCCAGAAATCCTTGAGCAGCAGTCCCAGGCCGTAGAGAGTGAGGATGAGCAGCAGCAATCCCGCGTGAGCCATGGCGATGTAGAGCGCGAGCTGGAAGTTCATGGCTTTGAGTTTGCTGGAATCCATGGCCGGATCCTCCACACTCTTGGGTGGCTACGCCTCCAGCAGCAGTGGGGGAGCGAGAAACCATCAGCTCGCCACTAGCTCGAGCCCGCTGGACAAAGCCTCCTGGGCATCCAATCCAGCGCAATTCTCCCCATTTTCCTTACCGCCTTGCTTGGAATCGAAGCTCCCCACTCTATCCATGCAACGGGGCCCAGGACCAAGAAATCTATCCACAGAACGGTCAAAGATTCCCACCTCCCTAAACAGCAATCCGCGATGTGAGGAACCCTAAAAATCGGGACAAGACGAAGGAGGGTCAGGTGGAAGACGAGGCCTACCAGCGGCAAACGGCCGAGTTTCGGCACTGTGGTCCCTGAACTCACGATGAATTTGCTTGCGACAAGGAGGCCTACGAGCTGTTTGTGGCGGCGATGGAGGAGGAGGGGCGGCCGCTCGGCCTGTGGGTGAAGCGGATGCTTGACGAGAAGGCGCTCTACACCGACGTCAACTACTTGGAGAAGCCGGGAAGCCAGATATGTCCGACTTCCTCCAGCTTTATCTCTTCTCGGAGCTTTACTTTTACTTTCCTGTTTTGTTGTCTGGGTACTGTGATGGAACTTAAGTCTTCGTGTCAACCGCGAGATCCTGGCAATGCAATCGAGCGATGGTTCTTGGATCTTGTGAGATCGTGCCGCGATCTCGCGGCGGCGGAGGCGATCCATTCGTGCATTGCGTTGGCGGGACATGCGGGAGTGTGGGTATCGGGCGCCAGGTCTTTCATGGCATTCGATCCAAGAACTGCTACTCCTGGTCGATTCTCCTCTGCGCGTACTCGCAGAATTGGTACCAAGGAGGTCTTTGATGCAAGCACGATCCCATCTGAATGCCAAACGCTTCTTCCAGATCGCGCCGGCAACGAGTTTGATCTCCTGGAACACGCTCCTGTCTGCATTTGCCCAGTTCGGGAATCTTTCAGGGAATCCCTTTCAGGAGCCTTGGAATGGGCATATTCCACCTGGAAGATTCTCGGAGAATCCAGGGTCTCTCTCACTACCCGGCCAGATTAAAAATGTGATCCAGTAAGTTATCTAGTTGATTGTTTGCAACTCTCAATTCTTCTTTCTTCTTCTTTATTTCTCTGTTCTTTAGATGGCCACCAGAGGTCTTGGAGGCCACACTGATAGTCCAAGTAAACCGAGTGTCCGAGAAAGAAATTATCGTTCCTATATGATCGATCGGGTCAGTGACTTTGGCTTTCAATACAATGGTCTACTCATTTTCTGTAGAACACAGAGGGAATGGTGACTGGATACGTGATATATTGTGTGAGGCTTGGAAAACTGATGCTGCCAACGGCGGACGTGTGAGAGTTGTGCCTGGAAAGCCTCCCATCCGGAATCGGGAGTTCATCATGCTTGCCGGCGTAACAGAGCGTACTTTACCGATGGCCGCCTGCTTAGAACAGGGATCTCTTTGCCGAGCAACATGAATACGCAAATATCAAGGTGCGTTTGCCAAGAATTTTCTTTTTTTTTTCGGTTGGTAACAAAGTTTACATCAATGCTGACTCATTGCTGAGCAATGTCGAAACTTGACTGACGATACGTCCTCGTTACTGGAGAAAACTTTTTCTGCTTTATGCTCCTCTTAGTAGATCTTCTGAGCGCGCCAAGATAACTAAAGCAGATGGGAATCGTTTGAGTGCCTGTTATCCTTGTTACCTCTAAAATAGTGCCAATGGAGGTGTACATATCCAATACGCTGGATCGCAGCCCGACCTTGGATGCTGGATGTCCAATCCGGTGAGACTGGCGGGTCAGGTGACCTCGGGCACCCGACCCCTCAAGGCGCGAAGGTTCAAATTTTCGAAGTCTTCGCAATGGAAAGAAAGAGATCACGAAGAATTATTGGCGAAACAAATCCAAGCTCCAACCCAAACGAAGAATCGATGGACAACTGAGAAAAGAGCTCGCGCATTGCGAGCACAAGAAGAATGTGCAGAGCTAAGGCTCACACGAACTTGTCGAGCGCCTCGACTCTCATACAAACTGTCACGTCCATGCCATTCCCATCCGCGGCCGGGAACAAGTAGAGCTTGGAATCGTCCAGGTCGTTCGTCCCGAAAGTCACCCCGACCGGCCTCCCAAATCCAAAGTCACACTCGAAAATGGGGTGGCGCGGTGAGCTCACCACCAGCACCGACTGCCCCGGCTTGTGCGCTGGAATCTCGGCACCATTCCTCGCCAGCTCTTCCACAAACTTGTTGATCACCAGCACGGATCCCTCGACGTCGCGCAGTCCGGCAATCCCTTCGTGGATCACCTGAGCAGCGTTGCAAATCCCCCCACCACCAAGGAGCTCGCAAATTTTGGCGCGGACTCGGGTGCCGGTGATCGCGTTTCCAAAGTAGGAGTCCGGCATGGATGCGATCCTTCCCCGGCAGTTGACCAGGATCGCGAAGTAGCAATCGTCGGCGTTGTCGAGAAATCCCGCCTGCACCGCCGCCGCCACCGTCCTCCGCCAGTAGTCCGCGCACACGAGCTCGAAGGAGCTGAAGCTCGAGAGAGAGGTTTTCAAGGCTTGGATGACTTCTCGTGTGGCTTTGAATTTCTTGACACCGAGCTTTGGCTTGATGGTGTTCTTGGTGGCAATGCCAAGTGCGAGGCCGACCATTCGCGCCGCTTCTTCTAGTTGCTGCTCCAAGAGCTCGGGAGGCTTGTATGCATAGCAAGAAACTCGCGGGAGCGGTGAGGTTCCTCTGCTCCTGGCGCGCTCGGCCCACGACTTCATGAAGTTCCAGGCGCTCACGCCGTCCATGGTTTGGTGGCTAAACGCGATTCCGAGGCTTATGCCTCCACAGCCAAATCTCGTCACCTATATAGACGTGGAACTTGGTGAGCAAGATCAAGATGGTCACAAAGGAAATGATAGACATTTACCTGGACAAAGAGCAATGGCAGCTTTGGATCCCACGGGTACTTTGGAGAGCATCCAATCTCAACCAGCGAGTCGCAAAACTCGCTGGGCTCGAAATCGCCCAGATCCTCCAGCCGCGCAGCCGTCTGTGCCTCTGCAAACTGGACGCTCGTCTCGCCCGAGCAATCGATCCAGAGGCCGCTACTAAGATCTTGATCGACCACCATACGCCCACACAGCGGCCGGAAACTCACCAGCACCCATCGCAAGCTCTCCTCGAGCGCTGCCACCACCGCCGCGAAATCCATCCTAGAATCGCCGCGCTCGAAGAAGAGGATCCTCTTCTGGTAGAGAGCGATTCTCATCACGCCATCGAAGGGCGTGAGCTCGTAGCGCGTAGGAGGATCAATGTCGCTGGCAGCGGCGGCTGGTTGGATGGATCGGCTGCAAAGTAGCTGCACGGATTCGAGCTGCACCATAGCACTCGATCGAGTGCACAAGAAACACGTAAGATGGGATCATCCAGATCAAGCCTCTTCGGCCAAGATTCCACAGAGCTAACAATCCAGCGCGAAGAAGACAAGAAATCGCTGGCACGTAGCATGGGACTCTGTTTCTCGGAAAGACGGTATAAAGCTCTTCGAGAAGATCTAGAAACAAACGAAGAAAACATATAGATGGATTGACCAATCGAGAACTTGGCCAGCTCCCGACGAGTGGCAGCTTCCAGGCGGCCCCACGGGCGTTGTCCGAGGCCGGATTGCTGCCCGAGACTGGGACGCCCGAGCGGCCGGGGTGGCGACTGGTAGGACGGATCAAAACCATCCGAGAAACTGCCACGGCAATCGCTGTTCGGGGGCTCGTAATAGTCTGGTGTCTGCGGTGACATTTGGTGATCCTGACGAGCATGTCACCATGTTCAAGAACATGAGCATGGCCAACAATGAGCAAACTTTGCATCAGAAATTTTTTTCAGCGACGTTAAAGAAAGTGTAAGGGAAAGCTCATTAGTCCGTTGACATTGTTTCGGCATAGTCTTTAGGATATCCAAGGTAGCAGGATCACTGGAAATTCTCAAGATTTTGATCTGGAAGATGAAATGTACGACCTTCAAGTAGAGCATGAAGAACATGTGGAAGAAGAAATTCTACTAGCAACAGCAGAAGAAAAGGTGAACAATGCTTGTGAGGACAATGCAAGATAAAGGATTGGTGCTTTAGAATAGCAGAAGCTTGTGACGAGGAGTGTGTGTCTGCTGGTTTTCAGGACAAGCTGATGAAGATTCTCTTTGGAGCTTGTCATTCAGAGAAGCTGTCCTGCTCAAATGCAATCCATGCTTGGGACAGAAAACAACAAGTGCCACATTCGTGGAGTGATCTTAACAAGAAAGCTCTAGAGTTAGGAGTGCTAGAAGTGGAACGATGGTGGTTTTTTGCTGCTCAACGTGAACTAATCATTATGCAAGCTGATCATTGTCTACTGTCCTGTACAAATCTAGATAACATGCATGGCTCTTCAATATCTACTTTTGTGAAAAGTTCTCAAGTTATTGACAAGCAACTCAACTTGGTGTCATGAATTTGGCAATCTAGAGAGCTAGAGAAAGGTGGAAAAACAAAGATTTAGATCAAGTCATCAATGAATTTTGGGATGGTGAAAAGTTTCAAAAGCTTAAAGTGTTCCTTGATCTTGAGAAGAGCTAGGAACTTCTCACTATTTGCTCCAGCTTAGGGTTGGCTCACTATGGCGATAAAGAATCAGGAGTTGGAAATATACTACTTCATGATCCAAGAAACCTCTACTTAAGATGGCTTCTAGATATGATTTTTTTGCTTTAACTTGTATTATCTTTATCCTTGATAGTCTTTTTTTTTAATGCTCTCCAACATTGCTTAGATTTCACGACAGTGATTGCCTTTGTAGGATATTCTTTTGAACATGCATGAAGAGATGAAGAATATATCCGAGTTTCTTAAACAAGGCCAATATCAACCTTATATTGGGTTTTTTATTTTTTCTCATTTGGATTGTATTTGATATTTTCTTTGTTTCTTTTGAAGACTATTATGAATACTCAATTTCAAACAAATTACATGTAAATCTACAATCTGCCACTGAAACAAGCTCGTAAGGATGGATTTCTTTACAGTTAAAGTTTTTCTCCATAAATATCACCCATCCCAGCATAAAGTTCAACTACATAACTTGCAAACTCTATGAGCATGGATGAATGATAGCCTTCAATCATTGTTTGAGGATTCAACTCATCACAAAGACAAAGTGTTCTAGGTATTTCATACGTTGTTCTATTGGTTTTTGCTCTTTCCAGTGGATCAAGGATCTCATCAATGAGATATATCCTCTTGTTTTCTGAATAGGGATAATTCATTAACTATAGACACTGATATATACCAATATTTGCTAGTATCAAAGTGCAACAAAAAGTGTATAAAAAGTGTCCACGATCTCATGGAGTGCTCAAGCCACTCATGAATCAACAGATTAATGACTGATTGAATTTGTAAGATTAAAAATGATCTAGAAACCACTCTAAATTCACAGGAATTTCACTATGGTTTCTAAGGCACTAAAAACCTTTTAGTTTCTAGTGGAAACTTTACTTTTGCTTTCCTGTTTTGTAGCTTGCGCTCGTCTTGTTCATGTCAACCGCGAGATCCTGGCAATGCAATTGAGCGATGGTTCTTGGATCTTGTGAGATCGTGCCGGAATCTCGCAGCGGCAGAGGCAATCAATTCATGCATTCCATTGGTGGGAAATGCCTGGGTATTGCACGCTAGGTCTTCGATGGCATTCGATCCAAGAACGGCTACTCCTGGTCGATCCTCCTCTGCACGTACTCGCACAATGGGTAGCTGGCCCAGGCCAAGGAGGTCTTCGATGTGAATCTCTAGAAAAAAAAGCCCAGGCTCAATCGATCCAAATCCAGCATCGGCATCGCTTCGAAGACTTATTTGCCTCCACTTGCAGTCTTCGTCGCATATAAGGGAGAAGCCGCACCGCTGCCGCTGCGAGACCATTGAATATTCTACGAGCATCTTCCAGGTGGAATATGCTGCCAGCATGGCATTCCGTCCAGCACGGCGATCTCATCCAGGCCAAACGAGTTCCAGGAAATGGAGCAGCGAGATGCCTCAGTGGAATCGCAGAGTGGGAATCTGGAAGAAGCAAGGTGTGCGTTTGAGAGTAGGGTCTCATTCACGATCATTCTCTCGGCATACAGGCATCTTGAAGAAGCAGTTGCACTAATGCCTTGCCATGACATTTCTTCTTGGAACGCAATGCTAACAGCATACTGGATCTTTCCAAGACGGATGAGCTCTTTCCTCCGAGATCTCGTCTCGTGGACGTCACTTCTCTCGGCATATGCCCAGAATGGGAACCTGGAAGTTTGATTCGATGCCTAGTCCAATTTTAATCTCGTGGAATGCTCTCCTCACTGGCTATGGGTCCATGCTCCAAAATTTTGGAATTGCTGGGAAGAATGAAGATCGCAGCTGTGTGCCCCGACGAAACAAGCCATTTGCTGCTTCTCATGGCTTGTGCTCGAGGTCGTGCTTCCTTTTGATGGTGATGGATTACGAGCTGGAAGCTGGAAACGAACACTACAGCTGCATGGTGGATGCTCTCGGCAAAGCTGGGTGCTTGGATCAAGCCTGTGATTGCGAGCCTGCCGTTTGTTCCCACTTCTGTGGACTGGACACGACAGAGATGGGCCTGTTCGGGTTGCAGTAGGGCTTAAAGCTGGCTGGGTACAACGGGACGAACTTGACGCTCGGCATATCTCTAACAATTTGGGCTCCTCAATTGCCCGAGAGGAAGACAAAAAATGCTATGCTTCTTGGTGTTAAAATTTACGGGCCACTGCTGGGGGTTGTGTACCTGATGCTATCCTCTAGACCACGATCAAGTTGGCTATGGAGATTTAGCCTGAAGAGCCTCACAGTCCACCAAAGCGGTCGAGGGCCAGCGGCCCCATTCCCGGGGGATTCAAACGCTAATGTTTCAAGCTCTCCCCTGGGAAATTCATCTCTACTCGACCCCTTTATATACATGGCGGAATTCTGAACCACGGCAGGGTGGAATGCCCTAGCAGTGAAAATCGACACAAGCTAGAGCCACGTGGCGTGAAACTCTTGTCCGGAAGATCAAACCTCATCTGCCAGCTCGCGATGATCTTGGCGTCGTTTCCATGAAGAAAAAATAAGCCGAGAGATCAACATGAAAGCGGAGGAAAAGTTACATGTAGTTTGCAACGCGCTGAGATTGCTGGGATTGGTAATTTGTCTGGATTTATGAGCCAATCTAGCGTGACAAAGCTTTGGGGCCAGAGCCGGTGGGATTCAACAATGTCAATGCCAATGTTGTTGAGACAGAGGCCAAGATCAAGGCGTACAATGAGGAAAACAACGAATCAATAAGGCGTGTTTTTGAGAAGAATCGAATCTTTGCTCACACACAGGCAACACCACTCTCCAGCAAGAGCAAGGCTTCAGTGAAAGGAAGCCAGCAAGAAACTATTTTCCATGGTATCCCAGCGAATCTGGATCGAAAACATCTCGCCAGGGGCTGGTCCATAGACTGCTATGGAAGGTTATGGGCCAACTAGAGACAAGAGAAGAACTGCGAAACCTTCGTCATGGTCGAAGATCAATGTAAGTTTTCTTTCTTAATTTGTCCATTTATCTCTGAGAATGATGTGTTGTGTGCTTGAGGGAAGAACTGACTTTCGCGCTTCTCACACACTACGGATAAGCAGACTCATGCCATTCAGGTCCCGGGCTTCAACAACTTGACGATCACCAAGACGGTCAACTTCGTCTTGGCGAAGGCATTTGTGTTAAGTTTCTCATGGTTTTCTCCTGGAGCTCTTTCCTTATTAGTCTTCACGTTTGTCTCATCGTTCGCCTATCGATTGTGTTTTCAGATATCTCGTCTCTGCGGCAGGAATCGGCACTGGTTACATGCTCCTTCCGCAGAGTCTATGGAGCCGTCTATGTGTTTGTCGATAAAGAAGAGGAGCTCGTCAAGCAACAAATCCGACTACGCAACGATCGGAAGTAAAAATCAGAACTTTGGTGTCCACCGGTAAGTGTGGGATTTATGGAGGTGTGATTCACTATTCTTGCAGAGGCTCCGTTTCTCGCAAGCAATGCTTTCCTCCGGTGAGATGGGACGAAGCACGATTCCTCCGAATCTCGATCTAAGCCGTTGGCTTGTATCAGGGTTAAGGCTTAACTAAACTCGTTATGTAGAACAGAGACGCAATATTTTTCAAGTGATCAACCCTGGGAAGACTGGCCAGCCCAGGGACCTGAGGGATAGTCTTGTAGAGCCGATCCCGGGTTCGAACCCATCCGAAGAAGAGGGACCCTCAAATAAAACAAACTGATCACTCCTTTTATTTTCCCAAGCATGTTGGGGCACGGATTCGAACGCACGACTCCTTCGTCCTGCAAATAATCCAGCGCACAGACAATGCTGCGCTGTGGCATGCTGAAAGAACCATGGCCTTCTCTGCTGCGTGGACTTCCCCATACACTAGGGGGCAATGTGATGAGTCATGAATTCAAACCCCTCCTCCTTCACCAACAATGAAATGCGAATCAATCTTGGAAACGTCCTTTATCATCTGGCATGCCTGTTGGGCTTTTGCATCGCCAGCACGTACTGGATGTCTTGCAAAGAATCCAAACTCTGTATCTCATCCTCACGTTTTGCAAGCAGGCCGAGCGGCTCACCTGGCCAAGTCCTGCTTAGTGAGGTCCCAGATGCAAACAATCCTCGAATCCAGCCGCAAGCCAAAGCCCTGAGCAAGCAACTCTTGCCAATTCCACACGGCCCAACAATTACTAGTGTTTTGGGGGTAGACAGCACCCCCACTTTATTTAGAGTGGGCCCCATTTGCTTATTTGGATTTGCATGCCACCTCATTGCTTACATAAGCATGCCATTACTATAAATGAAAGATTGTTCTAGTATATTATTTTCAATTATTTTTAAGTATTTAAAAGTAAAAAATAAAATATACTATTTATTCTACTATAACAACATTATCTTGATTGTATAGCTTAATATGACTACATAGAATATTAAATGCAACTTCCTTTATTTCAAGATATATTTTTCACTGAATATATTCTTGAAAGTAAGAGCTGTATAATCCTTTTGTTGCACCATAGTGAGGAAAAGATCTTTTCACTGCATTCCATGTTAATTTAATACGATTTGTACAATCACATGATCAACAAAATTCTAGGAGTGATTGATTATATAATGAGTGAAGTTCAACTGATTCAACCATTCTGAATCATAACCAGCCCAACAATCAGTATATAAAATTGTTCTTAAGAAATTAATTATACTTATTAATTAAGAATAATAATATAAATAAAACTTACCTAGTTCAACATATAAAGTTTGTGTAGTACGATTAGCCATTGTAACTATAAACATTCAATTTGAATCATGTTCAATTCCTCCAAAGATCCATTGACTTTCTACTCTTCTACCACAATTATATTTTTGCTTACCAAACTTACTTTCATTAATTTCCACAATTCTTCTTGGACCACCAATCTTTTGATTACCCCATTGTAATATGATAACATAAATATCACAACAAAAGTTGTACTAATTTGTTGTCATGTGCTCACTTTTAATACTACACTCAATATGAGCTTGATCTTGTGGCATTTTAATGCACTAACAATACATCACTCTAAATATTTGAGAAAATGTGAGATTACTATTTGCAAACCATGTATTAGTTTTAAGACATTTTGTGGTATTGCAATTTTTACAATTCCACTTTAAACCATCTTTATAACCTCGATTATCAGATCAATATCTCATTGGTCGATGACATCTTTCACATTCTCTCTCTTCTGGAAGAAGACCAATTGTAATACAAAAATAAAAGAATTTACTTTACTATTAGTTCTCTCAATAAGATCAGAAACATATTCCAATCTAGTATAATACTAAAGAGAATGAATAAAATAAGAAAGAAAATATGAGCACAAACACAATGAGGAAAAACCTAAACCAAGCATAGGTTCTATACTTATGAATTATAGCCGTTCATTCACTGGCTAATTATAAAATTAAAGTTGTTAACATATTAGTTAACCACATCTACTAATTAAAGTTTAACGTTACTAATTTAGAGTTAGTCATTAAACATTTAGGGTGCAGAGTTGGGCATGACTAAGTGCACTAAGGAGGAAGCGAGGTGGCAAAGGTGCAGCCACATAAGAGAGGGGGGTGCTATATTGTGTGCGTTTTTGTCTCTTTGCCTGCTTCCACCAAAGCCTTGAGATGAGGGCGACTTAGGCATCAACAGTATCTTGCCGATTCCTGGATATGGAATCACTGTGATCTCACCATAGTGCATAGCTTACTGTCAATTGCAGTGATTTCACCTTGACTGCTGTGGCCAGATCGTATTCCCCTAATTTGTTCCAGCTATCCATTCTAGGCAATTGTGACCGTCCAATGCTCATTCGCACCTATGGGCCAGAATCACATTGAAGCACATCGTTGATCCAGCTCATCTCTTGCTTTTAAAAGTGCCAATATGGATTGTGAGAGATTGGAAATCTTTCACAGTACAGTGACGAGAAGGTGCTCTACATCAACGTGAACTACTCGTGTTTGGCTTGGATTGTCTCCTTGAGATTCTTTGAAACCTTCAAGTTTGCTTCTCCAGTTTTATTTTGTATTTCATTATTACTAAGGCTTTTACAAGAAACACATCTTTTTAACAATTCTCCCATGACAAGTAGAGAAAGTACCTAGATCCTAGAGCCCTTGTTACCCAGAGCTAGCAGGGTATTGCAAGAGCTCCCATGTTTACCACCCTGCCCTTGTTTCCCAGATAGAGCAATAGATCAAACAATATACTAGTGTACAAGAATCTAGATATTGTGTCATTTTCCTTCTCAAATGTTTTAGGATTTTTTACATTTTAATTCTTCATTAAATAAAGCTAAAGTAAATTCCATTAGAAGTTTGCATTACCTCCAGAACTACTTTTCCACTAGTGCAATTGAGGAACATGTGATCAAACCTTCAACTCTTGATGGTCCCTTCTACAGACTGTCTTTTAAAGAACCAACATGAAGGGAATGGCAATGTTCCATAGCCTTTTAAAAAAGGTGTGCGAGATGATTGAGTCCATAATTTTCCACAGTGTGCTTAGCAGCAGCCACCAATGTCTAGGAGTGTAGACATTGTTGACCCTAAACCGTTAGTTATTGTTGTGACCATTGGTGTTTGATGGTTATGGCAACGCAAAGTACAACCCATGCGGGTGGGTGAGCAAAGCAGTGTCTCTATCCTCTTATGTAAGAGTGATGATAAGCAGTTCACATCCAAGTCACTATTCACAACTCCCAACTCTTATATCATCAATCACTATATCTACCATCACTGTCCTTTAGGATGTATTTCCTGGCATTGGCCAAGATTAACGTCCACTATGAAAGAAAGTGATCACTAAAGGAAAGGTTCAAAGTAGATACTAGCATTCAAGGAGCAAGACTTGTCAAGGCTGTACAATGCTTCTTCACCTCTTTCAACAATAACAGCTAAACAAATATTAGTGGAACAAGATGCCAATCATGAATACATTCATTGGATATTTAAGGCTAAATGTCTTTGAATTTGAGTAATACTAGGTTATGTGACCTCTTGCAATGTTTAAATTCAAGAGTTACATTTGAGTTTAATTAACTAAATTTAATTAACTAATTTTGTTAGTTAGTTTATATGTTGAGATTGATATATGATGGTTTAGTATGCTCTAGCTAGGCTTAATCCAAGGTATAGTGTCAAGAGAGAGGGGCTCTTGGGAGAGTTGTGGCTCTTAATTTTTATTCATAAAGGTATAAATTTGTAAAGAAGCACGGTAAATTATAAATAACTAAAGAAAATGATTTGAAAGACAATTCATTGGTGTAGTTCATATCCTTTACCCTATAATTATTTACTATAGGATAACCATGGAGTGAAATTTAACTCTTGAACATATATGCTAAGGGCAATGGAGCGGGACTTGAGTTTGAAGGCCTTAGGCCACTAAAAAAGAGACAGAACTAAACTTTTGAATATATAGTAAGTAACAAAGGAGCATTTAAGATCTCTAAGATTATGATGTCAAATTGAGCCAAACAAAGTCTAATGCTATTTCAGCATATTTGTGGCCTAATATGAGGATATAAGTACAGTTAGCATAGTATGGATCTTTTACTTAAAACCAAGCCAAATATAAAACAAAAATAGATATATTTACTGCAATATCTCAAGTTAGTCAATTATGCCTAATCTACGCATTACCCCTATTATACATTTTAAAATCTTAGTCCAAAGAGTTAATCTTTGGGACAATTTTGAACCCTCAAATCCTACTTCGAAAGGAAAAAAATCCTCTAGACAAATTTTTTGTGTAAGAACAAAAGCTCCTTCCATTCTGTGTAACACTTTTTTCGGCTTTAAACCCTTTTTAAGCTCTTGTTTTCTCTTCCTCTAGGCAGTGTTGGATCAGTTGTCTCGGCCTCCGTCCCACAATGCGGTGGTCGATTGGAATGCTATTCGCTCTACACACCCACGCAAGAGCATCGTAGGCCCATGGCGATGGCTCCAGCTGGTCGGATTCCACCATGGCCACGTACGCCGCCATGGCCTCCCGCCACCAGTGCCTCCACCAGCTTGTTATACGTGATGGAATTGGGCTCGATCCCCGCCGCCTCGAGCCTGCGCATCCACTCCACCACCCCCGCCGCGTCGCTGCGGCGCGCGCACACCGTGATGATGGCATTGTAGCTCGCCAGCCCCATGGCCACTCCTTGCAATCGCATCTCCTCCACGATCCTGGGAATGGCAGCGGCGGTGCCACCGCTGGCCTTGCCGTGCGCCGCAATGAGCGTCGTGTAGATCAATTCGATCGGCCTCACGCCTCCCCTCCGCATGCTCTCCACCAGCTCCATGTCCCGGATCGAGACCAATCCCCTTCTCGATCGAACTGAGCAGCGATCCAAAGGATCGCGCGTCAGGTGCATGGCCCGCCCGGATCATCCGAGCGAAGAGCTCCAAGCATCTCTTTACTCCGCCCGGCGCAAGCGCACGCCACCATCGCTACGTCCCACGCCCCCTTCCCGGGCTCTAGCCCCTTGTCCTCCATCTTGCCCAGAGGAGCATCAAGCTCCAC
>NW_003314261.1:4969750-4970952 GCF_000143415.4 Selaginella moellendorffii | reverse complement strand
GCTTGCGGGTGAGATCGTTGGGCGGGCAGCCCACCTCCGCCATGGTCTCGAAGATCTCCAGCGCCGCCCACCACTTGCCGTGCTCGCCCAGGGCCTAGATGCTGTGGTTGCACAGCGCGGTGGTGAGCATCCGGCGGCAGTGCATGAAGGCGTAGAGCGCGCGGAGGAGGACGTGATCGTTGGCGGTGCCGCCGCATTGGAGGAGTAAGCGGCGGCACTGGAACTTGGAGATTGGGAGGCGCGCGTACTGCATCTTGAGGAAGAGCTTCTCGAGAACGTAGCGGTTCTTGCCGCCTGCCAATCCGCTGGCCAGCGCCGCCAGGCAGAGCTCCAGCACCGCCACGCCCATCTCCTCGATCGAATTCCACGTCTCGGCGAGGCGATCCCCGGGTGGAGGAGGCGCCAACTCTCGATCACTGCCGTCTGGAGGGATCCCTGTGGATTCCACGCCCAGGAATTGCTGGTGCGCGCGCCAGTAGAGCTTGAGCGCGCTCTTGGCATCGCTGCTTCTCTGGATGAGATCTGTACGCTGGTAGACCCAATTCCTTCTCTGCTGGATCATCGCGATCCAGATGCCCAAGCTCAAGAGGCAGCGAGAATCCCCTGGAATAATGGTGATGATCACAGATGTGCTGTCCGCATTGGAGAGACAGTACCTGGGCGGTGCTGGCGGTGGAGGAGACAAGGGTGGTGGTGGCGCTGTGCTTGGTGTGCGCCGCGGCCCACAATGTCGCGCAGGGGCAGGCGAGCACCCTCATCCCAAACGAGTGAATTCGCCCATCGCAAACCCTAGCCTCTTTCCCGCGCACAAAAAGTGCATCTATGGAGAGAAGTTTTCCTAAGACTCAAATGCGCCTCCCGTTAAACACCATCCTGATTCACTCTCTCTCCGCTTACCTGGCGATGACGTGGCATCAGCCCTCTTTTTTGTTTTATCTCCAGCGCACTCCCTCTCCCGTCCGTCGCCGCTGCACACTCCCGCCCGCGGGTATCGGCCGCCCGCGGCTCCCGCCCGCCCGCTCGCCCTCAGGGTTCCCGCCCGGACTTCCATTGGGTGGTGGGTTCGAATAAAAGGCTTCCGCCCAAAAGAGGTATGGAACCGGGAGGTGGTTTCAGGGGTCAGTAAATTACGCGAAAGGTTAGGGACCTCCCAGGGTTGATTTGGGACAAAATATTCTTTAAACAAGGATTTTTTTTTCCCG
>NW_003314261.1:4936792-4969560 GCF_000143415.4 Selaginella moellendorffii | reverse complement strand
GCCCGCCCTCACGGCTCCCGCCCCAACACTTTCAATCAGCGCGCGCGTGGACGTGCTTGTGGCCAATGAGTGTCATGGATGACCATTAGGAGTGGTAAATTTATGAAATCTTCTCACTAATTTAAATATATGCAATGTAAGTATATAAAGAGTTTGTTTTTTTATTTATTCTTTGCTAAGATTGAGTTTTTCATTTAAAGAGCTTTTCTTTCTTGTCTTCCTCTACCTAGTAAAAGGAGTTGCTTCTAGACTACTAGAAGCTTTTCTTTTACCTGTAATTCTTTCCACTAAAGGTTTTGCTCGCTTCAAGGATGTACCATAACTATCAACACGCTGTTGAAATTCTACTGCAGAATGAATAAAATCATCTGGCTTGGCTTTAAAAGTTGCAACCTTCTACTGTATCATTTCTAAATCGTTGTCAACCATAGATAAAAAAGCTTCTTCATCAGGAAGATCTTGTAAGATATCCATCATCTTTTGTTGTAATGTCGTTTTTGTAACTTTTGATGGAGTGATATCTTCCTGCTTAAAGTTCATGTCAATATTTAAAATTTACTTAGTGTAAATTACTTCTATAGTAGTCCTTAGCTGAATTTCTTGTTGATGCTGTATATTTTGATGGATATCTTCCTGCTCAATATTCATATATATTAGTATATAAAATATGTTATTTTACTTCTAATGTAGTCTCCAACTGAATTTCTTGCTCATGATAAACATCTTGATGGATGTTTTCTTGCTCAAATTTTTATAAGTATTTCAAAATTTTAATTAATAAGTGAATTACCTTTGTCATAGCTTCCAAGTCAAGTGCTTCAAAATCTTGATGACGATAAGATAAATCATCTAGCCCAGGTTCTAAGATTGCATGCGATTGTGATGGTTGAACTTTATAACTAGTTGTAGTCCAATCGGTTTTTTCTCCTTGTTTTAACATAATAACTTTTGCTTGATGCTTGCAAAAGTTTCCTTTAATTGCCCATGGACAATTACACCAAGTCGAAAAAGCCCAATCACTGTGTCCTTCACCTCCAACAACAAGATACTATATAGTTATATCTGAAGAGGATTATACATAAGATTTATGAGTATTGTCCTTATCGAATTTTACTTAAGAGTCGTTAATATTTCTTGCTTTAACAATCGCACCATCGATTAGCTTTTCATATGCATAGTTTCGGATAAAACCATGATTTTTGCAATAAGTAGTAAACTAGTATCTCGCATGAACCTTAGTAGTAAGTTGATGAATTGCCCAATCCATCCTTCGATTGCGAGCATGTTTTTTATCGGATGAGAGTATAGCTTTCATATTTGCATGGAATGCCTCAATCGAACTATTTGTTTCCTTGTTAGCATGAGGGAAATTTCGAGCAGCAACAACCCACATATCTATCAAATATAAATTAAAATAAATTATAAAAATTAAATTATTGATTCACTTACCAACTTTGTCCTTCCATTCGTCTTGAAAATACTTGATAAAGGCTACTTCATTTTGAAAATCCCCCTCAAAATGTTCAATAAGTTGTTTAATCTCAGCTCGCATAATATTATCATCATGAAAAGTTGCATGAATTGAATGATACATAATATCTCCGAGACGTTTCCATATTTCCATCCTAATATCCCAAGATTTCACCTTACGAATAATATGTTTGAGCCAATTCCTCCTTACATGCCAAATACATAATAGAATTTGACAATCAAATGTAGCTCTATATAGAAGAAAACAATTAAATTATTTCATATCAAATTAATTACCTTATAGCATTAATCTCTGCTTCAGCATCATCAATCAGTACCGCCCGTGGTTTCCAATTTGGCATGTGTTCTAAAACTCATTTTTTAAGAGCTATCATCCAATTCTTCATATGTTCTCCTTTCTCACTAGAAGTTAAAACCCATGTAATTGGAATACCATTTCCATGATAATCAAAAGCAAGCATGGTGTATAATGGGAACTGTAAATTATTAAGTATTAATCACTTAAAACTGAATGAAAATATTACCTTATAGCGATTAGTTCCAAAAGTTGCATCAAGACTCAATAAATTATTATTTGAAAAGTCCACCATCTTTTGTAGTTGCCAAGTTGTCTGGATCCCAATAGTAAAACAATCTTTACCTCGATCACCTTCCTGATAGAAAAATACTTTCTCGGGATTTGTGTTCTTCCAAATACGTACACTCTGTGCGTCATTCTCATGTAATCGATAAGTTGAAAGCAAATACTTCCTATGCAAATTGTAGATATTCTGCATAGTTAGAAAATCATCTCGATGAGGAGGTTCACCAGCTGACTTGTTCCTTTCCACAATCTGTATATGCTCATTATAAATCTGATTTGATGTGAAATCCTGCTAAATCATATGAATCACCCAATATCGAATATCTGCTGAAAGCTTCTGAGGAAATAATGACTTTCCTCCAGTCAGATCAAGTTGACCATAACAAGGAATCCCATTCTTATCACAATGTTCTCTATGATAATATGTAATCTGCACATAATCAGGCCATTTGTAAAACTGTTTGACCAAAAAATTGCAAAGGCAGCCCCGCTTATTAGAACTTCGACCTGGTCTACTTCCAAATCCTAACTTTGGTGTAGATTCAGCAACCATAATAGAGGATGTTTCACGAGCATCTTGTTTTCCATATTCACACCAATACCTGTAGCATGAAGTTAGTAATTATATTTTGTTAAAAAGATATACCTGATTAATGATAAAAAGCTTGTGTTTTTGGGTTGTTTCAAATCTTCAAGATTACGATTTTTGTTAGAAAATCGCCAAAAATCCACTCCATCACCCCTTCTCCTCTCACCATTTAGAAACTTATTCACATCCTTCTAGAATATATACACAATAGGAGCTATAGTTTCATTTGATTTAGACAAATTCCAATCTAAATCATCTGCACAAAAATAATCCTTTTCATGGAATTCTTGCACCTCATCAAGCCATGGGGGATCCTAAATGATTCCTAAAATTACTTCCACGTGGATCCAGGCCATGGATCCAGGCCATCTTCTCGGATCTGGCAGTCAATGGGGGGCGGGGGCGGGTGGGAGTGCGGGCGGGAGCCGTGAGGGCGAGCGGGCGGGCGATAGCCGCGAGCGGGAGTGTGCAGCGGCGACGGACGGGAGAGGGAGTGCGCTGGAGATAAAACAAAAAAGAGGGCTGATGCCACGTCATTGCCAAGTAAGCGGAGAGAGAGTGAATCAGGATGGTGTTTAACCATAGGCTGCTCTTACCTTATCCAGAAACTGACGGCTATAATTGGCAATCTAGCCCCAAGCGATGGAAGGCGGCTCTGGAAAGGATAGCTACCATCGCAATTCCGGTCTTCAGGCCCAAGGATTCAGCAGCGCCCACGCCGCAATCGAGCAAGCCATCGCGAGCAGTGCTCCCCTCTTCCTCGATTCCTCCTTGGATGTGATTCGAATTGCCGACTTGGGATGTTCCCACGGCTCCAACACGATCCAGGCCTTGGACTTCGTGGCCCGAGAGATAATCCGGCTGCGAGAGCAAGTGGGCGATCGAAAACCTCTGGAGATCCAGGCCATCTTCTCGGATCTGGCAGTCAATGACTTCAACACTCTCTTCGCTCTAGTCCCACATCCCCAAGGTGAGCCATACTTCTTTAGTGGGGTTCCCGGGTCGTTCTATCGCAGGCTCTTTCCTCGTTCCTCTATCCACTTTGCAATGACGAACTACGCACTGCATTACCTCTCCAAGGTCAGTTCTCGCCCAATCGACCTCTCTAAACAGGCTCAAACCTCTGCGCATAGATTCCAGAGTCGATCACGGACAGGAATTCGCCAGCTTGGAACAGAGACTGCATGTTTGTCTCCAGATCCTCGCCACCCGCGGCAATCGAAGCCTTTGCCCAGCAAGCCAGCGACGATCTCTCCATCTTCCTCCATAGCCGGGCCCAAGAATTAGTCACCGGAGGCATCCTCCTCTTGATGTTTCCCATAAGACTCTCCCACGAGCTCAACGAGGACGATTTCTCCTTACAATCAGTGTGGAAGGATCTCATCCAAGAGGTAAAGCGCTCTCTCTCTCTCTCTCTCTCTCTCTCTCTCTCTCTCTCTCTCTCTCTCTGTGTCTGTGTCTGTGTCTGTTTAGTCAACACATATGCTGACTCGGTCAACGGTGGCCAGGGGCTTCTGAGCCAGGAAAGCTTGGATACCTTCAATTTCCCTACGTATGTTCGCAGTGGGGACGAGGTCAGGTCATCACTGGGATCAGTGGACCAGCAATTCACTGTCATTCACTCGGAAAATCTCAAGTTTCCTTGGCTGGATCCACAATCTTCCAGCTATGCTGCCACAGCAACCAAGTTTTGGAAGGCGGTGTCCAAACCCTTCATCCAGAAGCACATTGGCAACCAAGAAGTGGTGGAGCTCATGTATGAGCGAATGCCATCCAAGGTCACGGTGTCATCTCCTTTTGGAGAGGTGGATATTGTCTTGCTTGTTCTTGTCAAGAAGTAATATTTGGAGGATGACGTTGTCTATTGGGAAGCACTTTCACTATCAATGTGCAGTGTTTCCCATGCCGCATGCTTTAGCAATGGAAGGCATTGGTGGCAGGCTCTCCCAGTGGAGTGTGAGAGTGGGCCTAGCCAAGCTCAAGGATGTCTCACAGTTAGCAACGTTTGGCATTTTTGAAGAGACCCTTCTAGACATCAGCATTTGCCAGGCCTAGGAATTGGATCCCTCCAAAATCTCCTTCCCAAGTTTCTGGCCAAGACAGGGCATTTCAAGTTCACAGGGACATGGAGAAGGAAGATGGCACCACCCAAACGAGCCCATGGCAACAAACCTCTCACCGTCCAGCACTTGGGCTGCTCTAAGGCTTTTCACTTCCAATCTGCTAGTGGTTACTTCTACACCACTTATAGACACAAGCTTAATGATGTTTGGTGTTTAGTTTGGTGAGGAAAAACATTAGGTTCTTGGGCATGCTTAATTTTGTTAACTCAAGCTTGTCTTGCATATCTTCCAAAAAATCATAAGCATAAGGCACTTGAACCAAAGCCAAACTCAAACTCACAAAATACCTATGCTTATAACCATATATCGCCATGAATAAAGACATGCCAATAACTAATTATTGAGCACTATAAATTGGAACAAAGCTAAGCTTTTTCCTAAATTCCTTGTTGAATCAAGTTTCCACAAAAGATCTCAACACCAAAAATTGATTTATTTGCTATGTTTGCCCATTGAATTGTTTGCTCACTATTACTCATGCTTAGTTTAGTCTCTAATTTTTCAAAAACCTTCAACATAAATTTGGGATCCTGATAACTTATAATATCACCTAGTAAACTATAAAGACTGAATAATTAGTTTATAAACAACTGAGCAAGTTCAAAAGCTTTAATTATCATTTTCACTAGAAAGAAGTAAATCATCTTCATCAAATGATCCATAACAGCCTAAATAATATCATTTCCTTTAAAGGTTTTAAGCAAATTAATGATAAAGTCCATTAAGATATTATCCCATTTATTTTCAAGTACACATAGAGAATGAGGCTAGTAAACTTTTAATGGTCAACTTTAATTGCTTGGTAGGTCAAACAACCATGTATTACAACTTTATTCTAGGCCAATAGAAATGCCTCTTCACCAATACATATGTTCTCAGTACCCTTAAATGCCCAACACTTAGCACATCATGACACTTAACCAAAATCCATTTAATAAGTTTGTCAACACAAACAACCACCACATTTCCCTTCTTTACCAGGATTTTATCTTGTACCTCATATGATGCAAACTTGTCACCTTTCAAATTTATAGAGGCATCCTTCGACAAAACTTTTATGCCAATATCAATGATAATTAAATGAGTCAAAGTCAGTAAACTCCTTAAGCTCATCTAATAGATTGTTGGATAGCTTCACGAATAAGATAAAATTTATTATCCTAAATAATATATTAACCACCTTATTGTCACCTCTATATTTGTATTGAATCTTAATAGATATTTTTTGTAAGAACCCTTGCTAACGAGTAAAATAGCTTCAAGAATCCTTTTCCTAGATAATGCATTAACTACCTTATTGTCACCTTTATACTTGTATTAGGTTTTAATAGATATCTTTTGTAAAAACTCTTGCCAATGAGTAAAGTAGCTTCAAGAATCCTTTTGACAATTAAAATACTAGAGAGATTAATGGTTTGAATCCACATGAAAGTTTGGTCCATACAAATATTGTCACTATTCCTTCACAGTAGTGATCACGATATATAACTCTTTATCTCAAGTAGGCCAATTTCATCAAATTTATAGCTCATATATGCAAGAAGATGCACAACTTGAGGCAATACAACCATAATGTTACTCACATTTATCTCGACCATAAAAGGCTTTTTAAGATAAATTTTTTTTAACACATGAGTAAAACTATAATGTTACTTCAATTGCTAAAACACCACTTGACACCTCATTCCAACCATGAATAGTAGCATGTTTTGATGTGTTCTAGAGAAGATCTATCAAGGAAGCAACTATCTCTGAGAAGTTGTTCATAAATCATTGAAAAATTCCAACCATACCAAAGAAACTATAGAGATCATACACTATTGAAGATATAAGCCAATTAACCATGACTTGAATCTTTGTGGGATCAACTCTCACACCATACACTAAAATTAAATGCTTGAGATATTTAATCTCCTCTAAGAAAAACTTGCTTTTGGACAACTTTTATTAAAGCTTGTTGTCCTTCAAAAATTGCAAAACACTTCACATATACATCTTATGTTCCTCTACTGTAGAGTTGAACACTAAGATATCATCAAAGTAATTGATCATGAACTTCTCAAAATAAGGTTGTAAAACTTGATTTATCAACCTTTGAAAAATTGCAGGAGCATTTGTAAAACCAAATAGCATCACCAAAAACTTGTAGTGACCCATCCTCATTTAGAATGTAGTCTTTGAAACATCTTTTGACTTGACACAAATTTGATAATACTCTTGCCTCAAATAAATCTTTGTAAAATATTGAGCACTACAAAGATCTAGCAAATCATTGATACGAAGAATTGGGAATATATTCTTCACTGTTTTATTGTTCAATCCCTTGTAATTCATGCAAACATGCTATATACCATCTTTCTTCTTGACAATCACCACTAGAATAGCATAAAGAGATTTGCTTATCTATAACCACCTTTTCTAAAGGTATATGGGGAGTTGCTTATTGATCTCCTTATTTTCAATAGAACTACTATGAGTCGACTGTCAATGATAAGGAGTACCTTCAAGAACCAAATCAATCTTAATGTTTTGAGGGTGAACCATTAGGCAACTTATTCATAAATATGTTATGGAACTCCTCTTGAATATGCTTCATATAAGCCCCATACCATGAACGTACTCTAAATTAAATATGATCATATTAGAAAGAAATGGGTACACTATGAAATAACTAATTATTTCATATGTGCACTTTAGCAACTCTAAAGTATTAATCAATAGAGTTTCATTATTGTCTATTCTAACAACCTCTTTCATAACACCACCAACTTTTATACATAAAATATTACACTCTTAATTGATCCTTGGCTTTCTATCATAAAACCATTCCCTCCCAAAAACAACTTCCATGTGACCAAGATTCATAACTTGGAACAAAAGATGGTTGAGAATTCCTTGAATCGTCAAAAGACATTCGGTGAAACATGTATGTACATTCCCCAATGTCCCGTATGGACTAATACAAAAACCGGGCATACTGCCCGAAGCTCATGCTACCTAGAGGAGAGCTCCCTCATCCAAAGTGATACTAGACTTGAAGTAGAAGCAGCTGCAATCGCCTCCGTCATATTGCATCCAAATCCAAGCCCCCCCTTCATGCTGACCGCCAAATTGACTTCGGGGGCTGCCATCTCTAATGAACCTCTTTGTGGTCGCCTTCACCGAAACATGGCAGCCATGCTTTCTGCCATTCCTCGAGCCTCTCTCGCTTCCCCCTGGATAGCGTGGTGAAGCCATACTGCCGCAAGTATGAGTCTCCACCACTCTGCCATTACTCGAAAGAGATGTTCAAAATGATGGACGCTGATAATAGTGGAGCGATCACTTTCGACGAGCTCAAAGATGGCTTGCAGAGAGTGGGATCGTGATACCTTGACCTGTGTCCTGTCAAAATGAGCCCGATTATGTGCTTCCCAAAGGGCCTGGACTCCCGTCACATGCCACACCACCCATCGACCATGGCTGAGAGCCTCCCACACGGGGACTCCTATCTCCGCCCCTGTCGCATCCCAGCAAATCTGAGTCCCCCAGCCATGTCGTCCTCTGCACCTGATGTGTCACAGGGCTGGGCCCTGGGCAGGACCCCTCGCTCCCTCGAACCAGTGGAGCACATCCCCATTGCAAGCCTCAAAATCCTGTGTAACTCCCAGCTCCTTCCCTGCCTTGATGATTTGGCACCACACCTCCTTTGCAGTATTGCACTCCCACAATGCATGCATGACCATCTCAATTTTACCACACTCCCTACACTTGCGACTCGCATCATCCTAGAAGTGTTGTCCAACCGGGAGCCCATTATTAGCTACCAACCATGAGGTGACTTTCACTTTTTCCTGCACGGGCAGCTTCCAGAATTGAATCATGTTGTCAGTGGCAGTGTTAGCAAACATGGCCATGGACAGAAAGGGATTTGGTGGGGACCGGAAAGGAGATATTGGGGAAGGCTATTCCCCATGTCTGTGGGCATCCTAAGGATGCTAAGGAGTGGATCTGGGATGATCACTCATGGACGGATGGCTTAGTCTTTGAGAGACGGAATTGCAATGTAGGTGGTGTTAGACCACCGGGGTGACCAAAGTGAATGGCATGGCCTTAGTGTAGCAGGCTAATATGTTGGTGGTACCTTGGGGTGTCGATCATGGAATCAATCACGTGGAGCACTTGGACCAAATGCAGAGGTTGAGTGGCATGGATGCCATCCTTGGGGTTGGCAAGCCCCAAGTCCTGAATTGGACTTATGGACATTGTGAACAAGACTCCTCCAAGTGGTCAGAGGTGTGGTTAAGTGACTAAATTAGAATGGAAAAATTAGTCGCTTACAGATAAGCCCATTCCTGGGACCTTTCAATGCCAAGACAAGTGGTGATATATTTGACCACCAATAAAAGTCAAACTAAAGAACAACTCTGATACCAAATTGTAAGCGACTAAATTTTCCATTCTACTTTAGTCACTTAACCACACCTCTGACCATTTAGAGGAATCTTACTCACAACTTCCATAAGTTCTATTCTGGACTTGGGGTTTGCTAGCCTCGAGAATGACATCCATGCCACTCAACATTTGCAGTTAGTCCAAGTGCTCTATATGTCCGATCCCATGACCGACACCCAAAGGTACCATAAACATATCAACCAGTGTGTAACAAAGTATTTTTAGTGTACTGGAAAAAATCCTTGAATACTTAAAATGAATAGGATATATTTTTTTTGTACCGCCATAATCCTTAAAAGAGGAAATCTCATTCGGATAAATTCCTTAATATATGAAAACTATAAGGAAGTTAAACATCTACAAACCATCACTTTAGCTTGTATAAATATGCCTATAAGTTGCACCTTCCTTCCATGCTTGCACCACTGTTTCGAAATCAAACTCAGCTATTGGCGGACCCTCAATGGAGATCCTCACAAGCTCGTCAACCATCTCCGTCCCCATCTGGTTTCGAAACTTATTCTTCACCAAGTTGATTCTACTAAACCCACGCTCACATGATGCAGTGTTGCAGCATTGAACCATGCCGACCATTTCCAACTTCAGCAAGTTGGGATACTTCTTCGTCTAGATACTGTGAGCATAAATCATTCCCCAAACATCCACAAAAGTTTTCCCCTTCCACTCCTCGGAAGCTATTATCTTCCATAAACTGTACTCTTCAGCCAGCTCTGCTTCATTGATCATCCCTGTGTAGAACTTTCCAAGTTCCTGAACCTCAAACTTACCAAAAGCTTTCAACTCACGCACTGATGAAGGTAAGTTGATAGGAGCTAAAAAGTGGAACTTGGAGAGAATACCAATCGCCTCAGAGTCCTGTAACCTAGTCCTTATACCCTCCAAAAGACTAGTGCCAAAGTTCTTTTGAAACTCTAGTACCTCCTCCAAATCTTCTCCGTGAATCGACCTGATCATTTCCACGTCTCTGTATTCGTTTCCCTTAACTGATGACCTGAGCTCATCCAAAGGACCATTGCGGCATCCACCATCTGGGATTATAGGATATCCTCTGTTATCCAACTGAAAACCATTCAAATCCACCTGCTTATCCAAATAGTATACTTGTATCTTGGCCATAGTTGCCTTGCATAAAGGTGCAACACTAGTCACGTCCATAGTCTGTGCTTGAAACTCCAGGTTCAGCTGATTTACCAATGCCAAGATATCTCCTAGAAAGTGGAGTGCATAAAGGAACTTGAAACTCCTGAGACGGTCATACAGCTTCCTTGTTTGAGTTGTTCTCCTGTCCTTAAAAAACTTGAGTAGTGGTTCCAGACACTCACACATCTTGGTAATGGCTCCACCCTTGCTCAACCAACGTGTCTGCTGGATTCGCAACACCTTCAGCACCTTGAAGTTTAGCTCGTCCTGTAGTGCCTGTAGCTGCTGCAACCTGCTAGAACTCCTTGAGAAAAAACTGGCTACCTTGTTCACCACTTGATCCACTTCATCGCAAAGATTATGAACTGCTGGATTCTTGTAGACGTCCTCCACACTTAAGTTAGCTTTGTGTGAAAGACAATGTGTGGAGGTCATGAATGGATTGACCTCCTTCAACCTTGCTGCAACCCCTGTCCTGTTTCCTGTCGTAACATTGCAGCCGTCTGAACCAAACCCCACGAACCTGCTCATATCCAGCCCCCAATCCTGCAGTGAAGCTATGGTGGTGTTAAAAATCACCTCTGCAGAACTATTGTTCACCATTGACATGCCTAAATAGCTTGTCAACACCCTTGCGTTGTGGATGTAGGTCACGTAAAAGATGAGGTGTTTACTGGTACTGCATTAACAAATTTAGAACCAAGAATATCACTAATCAACTTTACCTTATATCCGTGCTCTCATCTAGCATTATTCCAAAGAATGGGCTAGCTTTAACTTTCTCCAAAATTTGATCTAAGAGCACCTACACAACAAAATTTAATCAAGGTTTATCATCAGACTTTAGCTCACCTTGTTGATGAAAGTGATGAAGCGTGAGCAGGCCATCACGTTCTTGTACATGCTAGGAACATAAACTCCATTCAACTGTTGTAGCTCCAGAAGCAATGGGTATTTGCGAAGAGGAACAAAACCTTGTGCAATAGCATAAGCAGTCCTAAACAAGCAAATAACTCCCTTCTTTGCTGCCTCTTGTTGCCGATCATTTGCAGCTGCCATGGAGGATTGACCGCCAGCTTTCACCTCAGCTATGTAAATGGAATGCTTGTGATCTTTTGTTTGCCCATGAGCATGGAAACTTGAAGTCTTCATGTTGGTGGAACCTGATGTACCAAATGGATTCTTGCAATTCTTGTTGGCACGGCATATTGAGCAGAAGATCAGTGCTGTAATGCAAGTAGGATTAGATGAAAAATCAAGAAAATTATTACCATTTTTCTGATCAAAATGCAACCACCGCCATTTTATGACCCATGCAGGTTGCCACTTCCCCCTACGAATTTTCTTCTCCTTCTCCTCTACTGATGCAGCATCACCTTCTCCCACTTCACATCCCTCCTCAGGCTCAGTCCCCTCCAGGTTGTCCTCATCTACAAAACCTCCTCTCTCCACAATGGGGGCAAAACTTAACAAAGATTGCTTTGATTGAGCAATGGCTTTTGCAGCAGCCTTGCTCCTACCTGCAGGCACCCTCCCCATTTCCCAGATGATCTCCCCACCAAAATCTATGTTCACGCCCACGCCCACGCCCACGTGAACATTGTGAAAGAATATTCTAACCTTAGAGCCCACGTGAACATTGTGAAAGAATATTCTAACCTTAGATTAATGACATGGTTTACTTAGTGTAACTATGTTTAGTTAGTGTTAACTAAGATTGATGATTATTTATTTAATCTTGTTAATTAGAATTAATTAAACATAATTAACCATGAAACCCTAATCCTCAAAAGGTAGGTGAATGTACCGGCAGGATTCCTTATAACATCCAAATGTACCGGATCTAGCCTTATATGAGATTTTTTGCACTGGCGTATATCCTTGTAACTTTGTTTTGTACCGGCAATTTTGAAATGGTACCAACGGGGTACAAAGGAGCCTCAGACTTTGTTACACACTGATATCAACCCATTACGCTAAGGCCATTCCTATTCACCTTTGTCACATTGGTGATCCAACACCAACTACATCACAATACCATCTCTCAAAGATTGAGCCATCCGTCCATAAGTGATCATGCCAGATCCACTCCTTAGCATTATTAGGATGCCCATAGACATGGGGAACAGCCTTCCCCAATATCCCATTTTTGGTCCCCACCAAGTCTTTTTCCGTCCATGGCTGTATCTGCCAACACTATCACTAGGTCAAAGCCCATATGCCTAACCACTAAGTCCCACTATCCTCTGGGACTTCCTCACTATGTGGCTATGTCCTTGGTCACTACACCAAAGGACTGCTCCTCTTCCTTTCCATAGTCTAGGACTTTAGGACAACATTTCGAAACACCATGGCCCTACACAAGCCTCATGGGTACTCTCCCCACCTTCCGCCTTTGGGTGCTCTATCTATAGGGCTAGAGTGAGGTTCCATTGAGCCATGCTAAATATCTAAGTAAGTAGTGCCACCCACACTTGGATTGGGAGCATCAACCATTCGATCTCCCAAAGGAGTGTAAGTGACTCATTTTTCCATTTTACTTTAGTCATTTAACCACCTCTCCGACCACTAGGAGGAGTCTTATTCACCACCTCCATAAGTCCAATTCATGACTTGGGGCTTGCCAACCCCGAGGATGGCATCCATGCCACTCAACCTTTGCACTTGGTCCAAGTGCTCCACGTGTCCAATCCTATGACCGACACCCTAAGGTACCACCGACATATCAACCCATTACGCTAGGCCATGCCCATTCACCTTGGTCACACCAGTGGTCCAACACCACCTACAGTGCAATCCTGTCTTTCCAAGACTGGGCCATCCGTCCATGAGTGGTCATCCCAAATCCACTCTTTAGCATCCTTAGGATGCCCATAGACATGGGGAATAGCCTTCCCCAATATCTCCTTTCCGGTCCCCACCAAATCCCTTTCTGTCCATGGCCATGTTTGCTAACACTGCCACTAAATCAAGGCCCATAGGCCCAACCATTAAATCCCACAGTCCTTTGGGACTTCCTCACCGTGCGACTATGTCCTTGGTCACCACACTAGAGAGCTACTCCTCTTCCTTTCCATAGTCTAAGACTTTGGGATAATATTTTGGAACATCGTGGCCCTACACTGGCCTCATGGGTACTCTCCTTGCCTTCTGCCTTCGGGTGCTTTAGCCATGGGCTTAGAGCAAAGTTCCATTGAGCCACACCAGGTATCCAAGTAGGTAGTGCCACCCACGCTTGGATTGGGAGCATCGATCATCCAATCTCCCGGGGGAATTAAAGCCAGCTTTTGAATACTTTACTAAGCTACCCCATTTGTCAGTCCGTATTCACTCTAGCCTTGGACTTCCCAGTGGTTATCCTATCACCCAACACCTGGGTACAGCCTTCCTGGGCCAAACTGGCTCCACTAAAGTCCTCCCCCTTACTATACTTTTGGAGCTCACCAAACCCCCTAGGGTCTGGGAGACGAACGCTTTGGGCTTTCACCCTCTCAGACTCGAACTCGAACTCGGACTCGGACTCGGACTCGGACTCGGACTCGGACTCGGACTCGGGCTTGGGCTCGGTCCCAGTCTCGGTCTCAGTCTTGATCTCGACTTCGGACTCCATCTTGGGTCCTTCTTGGACTCCATCTCGGACTCCATCTCGGGTCCATTTCGGGTCCATCTCAGACACTTCCACGTGTCATGTGTTGGTCCTCTTGTGTCCCTTTTCTAGAGACTCACTTATTGCTTGCTCCGTGCTTGTTCCTTGAGCACTTCGTTAGGAGTTTCACTCCCGTTCTCGACCTTTCAAGTCGGGGCTTTTAGTCCAAACATGTTATGCTCATTTGGTTTTTGCTTCGGCCACTACCACATGGCACCCTTCCGGCTCCACTTTGGGGCCTAGGGATTTTGTGTCTCACAGAGAGCTAAAGTCGGCTCTTGAACATTTCACCAAACTACCCCATTTGTCTATCCATTTGAATAGTGCTAAATTGTGAATCTAGATGCGAGAACACCATTGTATTTAGAACAATCTTTACATTCTAGCGAATAAATAAATATAAATATGCTTCATTAGCAAATCTAAACACTTCTTATAAATAATCAATAAGACTGAATAGGACCAACATATAGGGCATAATAGCAAAGGTGTCTTGGTAGATAAGGTAAGTTATTATATAATGATATTGAGGGACTATAGCTTAAAATATAAAGGTTTTTATCACTAGCTAATATAAGACATAATGAGATAGAAACTTCTTATTGGGATAAGATAATTTACAAAAGACAACTCAAAGAACACAAAATATCATCAATTGGACAAGTAAAATGCTCATAAATATATCACCTAGAACCAACTTAAGTAATAACCAAGATAACAAAATGAATGCCTAAGGGCTAAAAAACACTTATACATGTTAACTATCACACTAGCCAATTTAAATAGATCTCAATCAACAATACTAAGGGAATCATTTTATTCAAGCAAGCATCAGTAACATCTTATTAATATCTTAAACCCAAAAGACCAATTTAGAACGAACCATAAAGAATATGTGATAACATAAAAGCCTACCAAAGAACATCACAGAATATTGTCAATCAACCTATTAATAAAGGTGTAATGAGCTAAAATGCTTTCCCCAATAACTCATATCAAATGGAACAATAAACATGAGAACTCAAAGAAGAAAAAAATTAAAGCAGTTTATAACTAAATTTTATATAACAATGATCACGAATCTATGACTAACTTCAATGCTAAAAAAAAAAGCATGGTACAATCCAAAATATTATTCTTGACACATCCATAAGCTAAAATTCACTAGTGAATAGTATATTTGCATCAATCCAAAAGCTAAACATAACAATATTATTCTTAACAAGTGATCACTAAATCGATCCTTTATAAATCCATCTTCCATATCAAGACTCAACTCGCTTTATAACAAAAGCAATAAAAATCATCAATGATCAATATAATTTTAATTGAAAGCTATTAATATTTACAGTGTACCTAATGCTATCTTCTAGACCACAATTAAGTTGGCCATAGAGACTTAGCTTGAAAAGCCACACAATCTGCCAAAGCAATCAAAAATCTACATGAGCTAAAGCTAGGTGGTGCAAAACTCTTGTTCAGAAGATCAAACCTCATCTGCCAGCTCGCAATAATCTTGGCATCATTTCCATGAAGAAAAAATAAGCAAAAAGATCAACACAAAAGCAAAGAAAAACTTACTTGTAGTTTGCAATGCGCTGAGATTGCTGGGTCTGGATTTGTGAGCCAATCTAGCATGATGAAGCTTTGGGGCCAGAGCCAGTGGGATTCAACAATATTGATGCCAATGTTGTTGAGACAGAGGCCAAGATCAAGGCATACAACAAGGAAAACTATAAATTAGTAGGTGTGTTTTTGAGAAGAATCAAATATTTGGTCACATACATGCAACACCACTCTCTAAAAAGAGCAAGGCTTCAGTGAAATGAGGTATAATCACTATTGAGAAATAATCTATAATCATAAAGAACAACAAATCATCCATCACCAATAATAACCAAACAAGATCTCTAACAAAGATAATCAACTATCTCAAATAATGATCAATCATCACCAATGATTGCAAGATGTGAAACTTCACTTAACATCAAAGCTAAAAGCTAGCAAGAAATTCTTTTCCATGGTATCCTAGCAAATTTGGATTGAAAACATCTGGCACAAATTCGAGAGGAGCAAGCTGCCATTGCTGGGGGCTAGTCCATAGATGCTACAGAAGGTTATGGTCCAACTAGAGATAAGAGAAAAACTGTAAAACCTTCATCACGGCCAAAGATCAATGTAAGTTTTCTTCTTTATTCGTCCATTTATCTCTGAAAATGATGTGTTGTGTGCTTGAGGGAATAATGTTCAATGCAGCTAGCTTTCACACTTCTGACACACTATGGATTAGCAGACTCGTGCCATTCAGGTCCCGGGCTTCAACAACTTGAAGGCATTTGTGTTAAGTTTCTCACAGTTGTCTCTTGGAGCTCTTTCCTTTTAGTCTTCACGTTTGCCTCATCATTTGCCTATCAATGTGTTTTTAGATATATAGTCTCTGCAGCAGGAATTGGCACTGGTTACACGCTTCTTCCGCAGAGTGCTCCAAGGCTAAGGCATCCAATTTCTAGACTTTCACTATTTTCAACTAAACGATTTTCATTGTCCCAGAAGACAAATGTTCTCCCTAGCTACACGATCTCTAGAGAAAAATGCAAGCTTTGGATGCTTGATAGTTGTCTATTCCAAGCAGTACCTTGCTCGTAGAAGAGAAGAGGGTTTAAAGAAATGAGCGCCAAAATTCCATTTGAAACCGGATAAGAGCCTTTTGTTTTCCTTTTGAATTAGGGTCATGGAGCACCAGAAGGCAAAGAACAAGGGGCTGCTGTGATTCCTGGTGAGCAACGCTGTGTACAAAGTTTCAAGAGTGTCATCCCTAGACTCATGATGAACTTGCTTGCAACAAGGAGGCCTACAAGACTTTTGTGGCAGCAATATCGATGGAGGAGGGCCAGCCACTGGGCCTGTGGGTGAAGGGGATGCTTGATGAAGGTGTGCTCTACACCGATGGGAACTACTTGATGGGACTGGCCTTTTGGATGGACAGGAACTAGTTTGCAAGCTAAGTAAAAGCTATCTATAGTCTCAAGGAAGTGTTGAGGCAATGGTATTGCTTCATCGATGAGTTCCTCTGAGGAAAAGGCTTCATTAAATTGAATTCTGATAGGAATCTGTATCAAAAGGAAACAGACACAAGCTTCACTGTTTATGTTAATGATTGTTTAGTTGTTGGCAACAAACTCAAGCTCATAACAACACCAAGGAAAAGTTTAATTCAAGATTCAAGAAGGTGAAGTGACCAAACTTCTAGGCATGGAAGTTATGCGTGATTGACAAGATGGTTCAATCAAACTGTCCCAGTCCTTATACAATTCTAAGTTGTTTGCTCCCTACACCCATGGTTGCTGGCATGAAATTCTCCAAAGAGATGGATGAACAATTCAATGATGGGGAGGACTGCTTTATCTTGTTAACAGCACATGACTAGATATCTCATTCGCAGTTGGACTCCTCATCAGATTCAATTCTTCACCAAATGTAGGTCATTAGCAAGCAGCTATATCTTCACGTCACAGCTGAGTTAGGAATAAAATTTTGTCACTCTTCAGATCACTTCTTGAAGTTTCTAGCCTACTCAAATACAAATTGGGCAGGGATATAGACACAAGACTTTCCACAACAGGAATCTACTATATATTGGTGGGAGCACTAGTGTCATGGACTAGCAAAAATAGGCCACTATTGCACTTTCAAGTTTAGAAGCAGAATACATGGCGACATCATTGGTAACAAAAGAGATAGTTTGGCTATGACAAATGTTGGTTGAGCTGAAGCAACCACAGTCATAACTGACTCCATTGTTCTACCAACAAAAGCACAATCTGAAAGTAGCAGAAAGATGCACACAAGGAGGAAGAACTCTGTATTTCAATTATATATGGATGGGTATATATACATAAAAACTACTACCACATAAGCATGACTACATGGCACTCATCTCTACCTCTAACACTCCCACTCATGATCAAGTGGCTGATCCAAGCTTGACATGCCTATGCTAGTCTAAGATGATGAGCATAGAGAGTTGATGAGAAAAGTATACAAAAATCTCATTAATCAACTACTCTTGGTCTTAATTTTTCTTGCACACACTCTTGCTCACTATTATAGCTTCAATCTATAAACATCCTTCCCAATTGCTACAAAGAATTGTTATGTATTATTTTGAATCTTAACCCAATTTTTGATGTGGGTTATTCAAATCTCTCAATCTCCCAACTTCTAGTAGCACCATACTTTCAGCATGAGACTTCTAGAGTGACAACTAAACCATAACTAGTATATAATATTGGGGTACTTGGGTTGGCAACCTTGACTTTTCCAGAGTTAAGGCAAAATCTTAGAGTAAAGAAGATATCTCAATAAATTTTAAGTGGCTATATTTTCAATTTCTTAATATTTTATAGTTAATTAGCTTAATTTTGCTTATACTAATTTAGAGAGTAAGGTAGGCAATAAAGGAAAGAGGAAACAAGCATTGTGAAACTCTTACAAGCTTGTTGTTAATTGGTTTTATCAACTATGAAGCTGCTCAATTTCATTACGAATGCCATACTGATGTTTTCATCCCAACAAGAATCCCATAACCGTGCCACTTAATTATGGCAGAAGTAAATACTCTGGCCACGCACTGTGATCAACGTGTTCTTGTCCCAACATGGCATTTTCTTGAGGTAGCCGGACTGATTATAACTTCCACGATTCGCCCGGGCATAGCACAAAAGATCTCGGAACACCGTCAAATGAAGGAAGGAGCTCTGGATGAAATATTGTAAAAGCATTCTATCAAATTATGAACAGAGTAATTGTACTATCGCATTGCCAATTTATCTCTAAATTTTTTTCGTTCATCACAGCTTTACGCATTGAATGTTACAAACTCTGAAGACATTCCGAAGGCTCCTGATGGCGTTGTGTCTCACTGCACTGCTAATCACCAAGAACCACAGAGAAATCCTGTTCCCGGATGTAATTGCAGCGTCCATTCCTGTGGTTAACTGTACTGTGAACGATTTCCAATCTCTCACAATCCATGTTGGCACTTCTAAGAGAAAGAGATGGATTTGCAAGAAGAGTAAAAACGCAGGCAAAGATTGCAATCTTGAGAGGATCCGATTAATTTTGGGAGATGGATCGAGCTGGATCAAGGATGCGCTTCAAACGTGACTCTGGTCCATGGTGTCAAGTAAATCTCCACCTAGGCACGAACGAGCATTGGCTCGCCTAGAACGGACGGCTGGAACAGGGTTCATGTGATGATTAGCGACGCCGGCTGCGTGCCTGGGAGCGATGGTTGGCCAAAGCAGTCAAGGCGAAATCGCCGCAACCAACAAGAGTAAGCTGTGCACTGCGGTGAGATCATGGCGATTCCGGTGAGACAAAAACGCTGCTAATCGTTGGCCGCCGTGTGGAATCGGCAAGAGTTGCTTGCTCAGGGGTTTGGATTCGAGGTTTGTTTGCATCTGGCTAAGCAGGACTTGGCCGGGTGCGTTCACGTTTTGCAAGAAGGCTCAGCGGCTGGATGAGATAGAGAGCTTGGATTCTTTGCAAGACATCCAATACGTGCTGGCGATGCAAAAGCCTAACAGGCATGCCAGACGATAGAGGACATTGCCACGTTTCATTGTTGGTGACGAGGTTTGAATTCGTGACTCAGCACGTGCATGCGGAAGTCCAAGCAGCAGAGAAGGCCAGTGTTTTCAGCGTAAAAAATTCGAGTAGAGATTTCTTGAAGATGTTCATGGATTATACCCCACACCCTTCCATCCCTAAGTCTTCAAAACACTAATTTGCTTATAGATATAGCCCTTTCCATGTAAGCATGAGAGCACCAAATTCGGCATAGTACGAGTTCGAATCCTTGCCGGAAAATAAAAGTTTGATGTGGGTTGGCCAGTCGTTTAGTTATGCCTTAACCCGGTCAACGGTTTAGTAGTCAACGATCGCGAGATTCGCAAGGGATGCTTCGTCCCATCTCACCGATGGAAAGCATTGCTTGCGAGAAGAGCTTCTGCACTACGCAAGGATACTTTGGCGTCCGTTGGTAAGTGTGGGATTTATGGAGGTGTGATTCACGATTTTCGGATTTGTTGCTTGACGAGCTCCTTGAGGAGATTCCTCTTCTTGATCCGGAAATCCATAGACAGCTGCTGATAGTGTTGTCGATTATCATCCTGCCGTATTATCCATCTCGATAAACCCCATAAGCCGGGAGTCGTTATCCTAACAATCTTTTTCAACAGTTACTAAGAGATTTTAAACATAGAATATTCGGACGTTTTAAACATTGTCGTCACCTTCTTTGTTGCATAGCAATGAGTTTTGCATAAGCGCCCCCGAGCTCGAGGAGCTTGGCATGCCTGCCTCTCTCCCTCACACTCCCATTCTCCATCACCACAATTGTGTTTGCAGACTGCACTGTCGATAGCCTGTGTGCAACGATGACCGTAGTGCGTTGCTGCTCCCCAACCAGCCGATCGATCGCTTGCTGGACAATCCTCTCCGACTCCACGTCCAAGGCACTAGTGGCCTCGTCCAGCAGCAGCACTGCCGGGTTCTTGAGCATCGCCCGCGCAATGGCGATGCGCTGCTTCTGCCCGCCTGAAAGCTGGACACCACGCTCGCCGACGTTGGTCTCATAGCCATCCGGCAGGCCGCTGATAAACTCATGCGCATTGGCCTTCTTTGCTGCCGCCACCATCTCCGACTCAGTAGCACTGTAGTCCAAGTCCTCGCCAAAGTCCCTCCCGTAGAGGATGTTCTCCCGGATTGACACTCCGAATAGCACTGGCTCCTGCTGGACGTAGCCGATGTGCTTCCTCAGGCTTCTCAGGTGGAGAGTCTTCAACTCCCTGCCGTCCAGCATCACGCTTCCGGAGGTCGGGTCGTAGAAGCGCAGGATCAGAGCTAGCACCGAGCTCTTGCCGGACCCGCTTGCTCCAACCAGTGCCACGGTTGATCCAGCCGGGACCTTGAGGCTCAGGTTGTTGAGTATCAGAACATCCGGCCTCGACGGGTACCTGAAGCTCACGCCCCGGAACTCCACAGTCCCGGCAATCTTCTTGAGCTTGGTTGCTTTTGCTGCATCTGGATCGATCTCCGAGAGCCGGTTGGCAGTCTCGAACATAGAGATGGTGGCCTGGATCCCCTTCTTGAAGTCTGGAATGAGCCCGATGACTTCCACACAGTGGTAGGCGGTGTAGGCCACGATGGAGAAGGAGATGAGGAGAGGTCCAAAGCTGACTTCGTCTCGGCGGATGAGATAGGCGCCGTAGAGCATGCAGCAGGCGCTAGAGATGTACAAGAGGCCGTGAGAGACTCCGATGAACAATCCCACCATGCAAGCGCGCTTGAATCTCCGGCTTTTGGCGTCGTCTAGATGTTCCTGGAACTTTGACAGGATGCTGTCTTGAGCGCCGAAGGATAACACCGTTCTGATGCTGGAGACTGCTTCTCCTGCAACTCGACCAGCATTCTCGTGGGTTTTCTGGACGTTCGACCCGGCAAATCCATCTTTGAAGTAGGCAGCCTATCCATGCATAAGTCACGGTTTAAAGTTGGAAAATTGTCGAAGCCATCTTACCGAGACAGCGCTACCGAGCACTTGAAGAGGAAGGCTTGCGAGGGAAATGAGTCCCATTCTGTAGTCATAGACGGTGGCCAGGGTCAAGGCCAACACGATTCCCAAAACGTTTTGCAAGAAGTAGCTGTAAGTGTCGCTCAATACATTCCTCAACGTGGTCGCGTTCGCTGATAGACGTGCAGTCACCGCGGAGCTACTGTTCTCTTCGAAATCAAACCATCCAACTTCGTTCCTCAAAACTCCTGAAAACAAATATCAAAATAAACAGCCTACAGGACAGGTTACGTACCTTCCAGCGATTTCACTTGGACGTCTTGAGTGACTCTGGCGCCAACTTTATGGCAAAAGAAATACTGGACCACATTGCTTGCTAGTGTTGCAATTCCGAGGCCAATAAATCCCAAGGTCCACTTCATGGCTTCCTTCGTGCGCCTCTGCAGCAGAAGAACTAAGACGTTGGCCATAACCAAGGGAAACACAGCCGCTAGAATCCCAGAAGTTAAAGCTCCACTGGTTCCGATTATTGCAGAACCCCATACTCTCCTGAACCGTTCCTTGAACCACGACTTCACAGAGTAAGAGGTCTGTAACTTGGTGGCTCCAGGTCCCTGCTCCTCAGCAGCTTGAAAATTCTCTTGAACCGGAGGCATCTCGATTTGTGAGTTGAAAGACTCGTACGAAATCCTGGACGGCGAAGTCCATGGCGATCGTAATGGGGAGGCCCAGGGAGCTGCAATAGGTGTTCTGGAATGAAGAGGAGATGGAGACCTGTAAGATAAGTTTTAGAAGTGAAAATAAGTGATGGAATGATTTACCTGCCGCGAGTTCTTCTCTTTCTCGCTACTACAGCACTTTCCTGAGTCATTACGAGAGACTTGTAAGCACCGTTCTCACGACCAAGTAGCTCAGCATGTGTCCCACTTTCTATGATGTGACCTTTGTCGAAGACCAGTATGCAGTCGGCGTTTCGAATAGTTGACAAGCGGTGAGCAATGACAACAGTGGTCCGTCCTTGCATGATCCTGTCTAGTGCATTTTGGACTAGAACCTCGGATTCAGAATCCAACGCGCTCGTTGCTTCGTCCAAAAGCATGACAGACGGCTTCTTCAGGATTGCACGAGCAATGGCTATTCTCTGCCTTTGTCCTCCAGAAAGTTGGATTCCCTTGTCCCCAACCTACAAAACAAAACATTATTAAATAGAAACAAAAAGGACGAGGAGGAAATTCACCTCTGTGTTGTATGCATCGGGAAGATCACATATAAACAGATGAGCTCCAGCAACCTTTGCTGCTGATATGAGTTCTTCATGGCTTGCATCTGGCTTTCCCATCAAGATGTTCTTCTTAATACTGGTGGCAAATAAAGTAGGCTCCTGGCTTACAAGTCCAATCTGTGCCCTGAGCCACTTAAGTTGCAAACACTTGATATCCCTTCCGTCGAGCTTCACTTCTCCTGCAAGAACAAGACGATTAGTCCAGTACTGAGGTTGCTCGACATTGTTCTTACCCTTCAGAGGATCGTAAAATCTCTCAATCAAGGAAATTATCGTGCTTTTGCCTGATCCACTTGATCCAACAAGCGCAACTATTTTCCCCTCCGGAATGTTTAGAGACAAATTCGAGAATACAGGTACTTCGGGCCGTGCGGGATAGGCGAACGATATATTGCATAGCTCTATTCTTCCTCTGACACGCGACAAAGTTTTGCCTTGATCGCTGTTGTTGTTGATTCTTGGCTGCCTCTCTATAACTCTGAATAATCTGCTTGCGGCCGCTTTTCCTTTGGCTATAAAACCGAACACTTGCATGCAGTCTCCCAGTGCTCTGAAACGGATAAAACGTTAATGAGACATTAACGCATGCTGTAAGAACTTACTTCCCGGATATTATACTGATGAAAATCAATGAGTTGACAGTACCTCCCTTGATCTCATGCTTCTCAACAAGTTTGCTACCGAACCAAAACTGCAACGTCCATGAAAAGTAGGAGATGGCAATGACCGTTCCAAGCCCCAGACCTTTGCTAAGTCCAGTCTTAGAGCTAAGCTTCACAGCATCCTCGAGAAGGTGTGCATACGAGTTGAGAGCTTTCGTTTCTCCAACGAAAGAGTACACAGTTCTCACTTGCGAGATTGCCTGAAAAGAGAGACTCAGAGGGGAAAAAATGAAAAGAAACTACGTGAAAAAACACACCTGTTCAGCCACCAAGTCGGCACTTCTATACGCCGTGAGCGCTTGAATCACATACTTGGTGTAGAAAGCCACGAACATAAAACCACTTCCAAGTAGCAGCGGTGTTGCTGTCAGCCCCATGAGCCCCATCTTCCAGTACACAGAGATAGAAATCACTATACCGCCCAGAAACACAGCAAAATTGCTGACACACGCACCGATCTGGTCGAAAGAAACATGAGAAAACCACTAGAACTGGCGATGGAGCTCACCTTCTCCCCCACTGCATCGTGAATGAGGAGAATATCGCTCGAGACAGCGGTCACAATGTCCCCGACCTTGGCCTCCGTGTCGTAGAAGGCGATGTCCTGCTTGAGCAGCGAATCCAGGTACCTCGTCTTGATGTGCGCGGTCTGCCGCTCTCCAATTTGCGTCCAGCACACATTCTCTGCGCCATAGCGCCATCGTCAAAACCACTCAAGAACCCTAAAATTTTGAAACGATAAAGAAGCATACCTATTGCCGACGAGACCATCGTTCCAACGGACACATACATCACGATCACCACGATCTGGAATCGAAATATCAGGCACAGATCCAACAGAAACGAGAGAGATCGGCTGATCGGACCTTGACGACTCCACGGAAGGCCGCGTCGGGCGGCAGAGCAAACGCATTGTTCATCAATCCAAAGAGCAGCACGACCGCGGGGCCGGAGAGGCCGTGAGCGATGGCCGATGCCGTGCCGACTGCGATCATCAGCCAGTCCAATCCATTCGCGAATTGGAACAGCTTCCAGTAGGAAAATCCCTCGTCTTCTTGCGCTTGATCCGCGTTCTTGGTGGCATCGATGCTGTAAACGCTGAGAGAGTCGGCTTCCTCGGCCAGATCTTTCTCGTTGACGGCGCCATAGCCGTAATCTCTATCCCTCGCGACGACGACCGAGTGCGCATCCGGGATATCCCTTTGCTGCTGCTGCGCATGCGATGGCCGCGCTAGATTATCGTAAGATCTGGTGCGCTGCTGGAGATCTTGGATGCTGAGAATGCTCTTGCTGTAGTAGCTGCTGCTGTCGATCGACCGCGATCCAGACTGCTGCTCCATGGCCGCGTAGAGCGCCGATAGCTCCGCCCCCACGCTCTCGGAATCATAGTCTTCCGGGAAGAAATCGAAATCCCTCGAGCCATTGTCGGATTCTACCATGGTCTCACGAGCGCGTGGATCATTGGGACGATCCCTGTGCCTCGCGCGCTTATAAAGCAAGAAAATCCACGACGCTTTGGTATGTACGACGATCGTCCAAACAGAACCAAATGGCCAAATGGCGCTTTGTGCCAAAGGACCAACCAAAGGAACACCACAAAAAACTACAAACGCAGGATTCCTTCTCTTCTTCTTTGTTTTTTACTTAGAGAGCTCTACGTTTCTCTATTCTTTCCTAGTCCTAGAGTCTTGAAAGTTAGAGCTTGATCGATCGATCAAGCCAGTGATTCCTTCTCTTCTTCTTTGTTTTCTAAATCTCAACTTTTCTTTGTTCTTCGCTGCTACCATAACTGTTAACCTCCAAGTTAGAGCATTTCTTTTATGGTACCTCGATCCAGTGGCCTTAATCGATCGATCAAGCCAGTGATTCTCTCCCTCTCTAGTTTTCCCTGTTCTTCACTAGTACCATGATAGCCAACATGAACAAGCTAGTGTCAACTTCCTAGAGTCTTGAAAGTTAAAGCATTTCTTCTTTGGTTACCTCGATCTAGCGACCTTGATCGATTGATCGAGCCAGTGAGTTCCAAGCCTTACTGCTTGGAAGTGCTTCCTCTATAAACACAGACCAAGAACATGCATATAAACTCTCAAGAACACACGAAAGCTCGAGGAGAGAGCTTCTTACTTGGAGTTGTCGTCCATTTCACGCTCTGCGTTCCACGAGAAATGCTTCCTGGCTTGCCAGAAGCACGAATCCCACTTCCTGAGCGCCGTTGCAGTGAAGTTTTCCAGAGCTTACTTGCTTTTAGCTCACTCGCTAAAAAGTGCTTCTTTCCGGAAGATCAGTCTCAAGAGAAGCATGAAAAGTTGCGACTCTAGAGCGAAAATGCAAGCTGTGATCTCAAGCTAAAACTTTGCTAGCTTTCCCTCTCCTGACAGTTCTTGTCCGCGATGCCAATCCCAGTTGTCGCAAAAATCAATCGCCGGTGAGCAACGCCGTGTACAAGGCGCTCCAGGAAGCGCCTGGAGCAACACAAGGCCGAGTCCCTGGACTCACGACATCTAACTTTGCTTGCGAGGCAGGTGGATCGTGCTTGACGAAGCCGCGCTCTACAGCCGCCATTTGCCCCGCTCTTATCCTAGCCGTTGGTTTCAAATGGCATTTTTCGAGGGAAACTCTCGAGAATGTCCTAGGAGCCCTAAAAACAGACAAGGGGAAAAGAGCACATCATATGGCATCGACTTCTCGCGGGCTTCATGGGAGCTGGGCGTTGAGGCGCAATGAGGCCAGAAGCCCAAGGGCATGTCTACGGTGAGTGCCGGCATTCTTTCTTGGGATTTGCTGATGATCGCTCAAGATTTCTTTTCTTAAATAAAGATCGCCTCCAGGAAGAACAAGCGCGACATGCCGCGGCGCTGTGGGGGCAGATCATGACCGGGCCTCAAAGGAGGCAGCACGACTTTACCACCCGTCCAACTCCAACCATCTAGCAAGCCACAGCCCGGAATTCATATCGTTCTTTTCGTAGTTCTTTCTTCTTTGTTTCACTGAGAATGTTTGCTGGAGTTTTCCCAGGATCATGGATCACATAGGTTCTCGGCATTCATACGTTTAAATCTTCATCCTCCAATATCGAGGTCCATTTTGCTTTGTTTCACGATTCCTTGCTCAGGCGATTGTAAGCGGTGCTTGCAAAAACATTGGAAAGGGGAAGAAAAAGGAAATCTTTAACTTCGATTGTGTCAATTGCGACTTCCATTCCTCGAGCTTTTGAGATAGCTGCCATGGCAGCGGTGTGGATTTCACATTTTGCGGAAAGGCCAGCATGATGAGATGTGGTGAGTCAAGCTGTGGAGTTTTTTCGTCCTTTGCTTCCCAGCGTTAGCTCAGCGTCTTCTTCTTGCAGGGCTGTTTCATTGCACCGACGCTCTCGATTGGAGTTGTAGCCCCCATTGCTGCATCCTTCCACTACAGTTACGTCTAGTCCCAGCAGAGCTCCAGGTAAAGCCTTAATCTCTTCGTTGTTTTTTCTCTAGATTATTAGTCTTCAACTGTTCGTGAAGGCAAGAGGCGAGGTGGTGGACGATGGAATAAAAGGATCCACAGCATGGTTTCACCGGGATTCATCTCAAGAGGTAATTTCACTTCCATGCCGTGCGAATATTTTTCTACAGGTGTTTTCTCTGAGGCACGATATAACAGAGGTTAAGGCTCTCATGTCCGTGCTCTTGGTCGCTATTCGACAAGCACAAGTTCTTATAGTTTTAATCTGATCGTTTTCCAGTCCCTTGTCTATGGGCTAGAAAAAATACTATGACTTAATCCACGATCGAATTGATTCTTTCCCATTCCTTTGGTGAGAGGAGTTTCACGCAAAGTTATTTGCTAGAAACTCTATTAACGATTGTTAAATTCAAATTAGTGGAACCTTCTTCCCTCTAAAAACAATTACAAGAAGGGTTTGAGGAAGAGAGCTTAGCGAGGGAAAGCTTCGCGCCATGGGCGCCGATTCTGCCCGGGAGATGCTTGCGCGAAGAATGAATCGTCTGCTGCTGCATCTGGGCAAGGATCCACCGGGCCGGATTGAAAATGTAGGCAATTCCAGTGCGTTCTTGTTCTTCTCGAGGGGCGAAATCGGCCCAAAGGCGCCAGATTCCGGTGCATGCATTGCCGCAGTGAGGCCCGCGACGATGATGATCGATCATGTAGCGATTCACAAGCTCTGCGGGAATGGTGTTTCGGGCCAGACAGGAAGAACAGAACGCGATGGTTTCATCACAGAGCCGAGACGAGCGCAAGCTGCACAGGAAAAAAGAATAAGAGCAAAGCTAGAATTAGAGATTACCTCGCTGGGCAGGAAGTCGGATATATCTGGCTTGCGGGGGAAGGCAACGCTGGTCTCGGCGTAGCGCGGGACACGGATGCACACCTCCTCCGTGACGTTGATCGCCTTTTGATCCTTGCTCACAAACCACACCCTGCGCATGAGGTCGCGCGGCTTGCAGATGATCCTGTGCCGCTCCAGAAACGTCTCCACCAGGAGCCCCATGCGATCCTCGTCCAGCAAAACTTTCTCGTAGAACTCGCGGTTGCCCGTCACAAGCACCTGATGACACTCGCACAGTCGGTAAATCAAAATACAAAGAGTGAAAGAAGAAACTTTCTCACAGTGCCAGGAGTGTAACGCGATTCTAGATTCGCACGGACGTAGGAGAGTAGAGAAGGAAACATCCTCTCCTGAGCATCCTCGTCCGCGATGTCAATCCTGCCAAACACCCACTCGCGCCCCTTGTCGCAAAAATGCGAGGAGGGATAGTCTTGCCACCCCGGCTTCTCCAAGTAGTTGACGTCGGTGTAGAGCGCCTTCTCGTCAAGCATCCGCTTCACCCACAGGCCAAGCGGCCGCCCCTCCTCCTCCATCGCCGCCACAAACAGCTCGTAGGCCTCCTTGTCGCAAGCAAATTCATCGTGAGTCCAGGGACCATAGTGCCGAAACTCGGCCGTTTGCCGCTGGTAGACCTCGTTTTCCACCTGACCCTCCTTGAGTGTGTGGAGCGCCTTGTACACGGCGTTGCTCACCGGGAATGGCAGCCCCTTGTTCTTCGTCTTGTGGCACTCCACCACCTTGAGCGCCTTGGCGCACTCCTCGCCCGTGTTGCAACACCTCTTCTTCATCCTTTGCCCTACTTTTGTCAAGCAAGAGGGCTTTTATCCTAGCCGTTGGCTTCAAATAGAATCTTTAAGTAGAAAGGGCGGGAATTTCTTGGATGCTGAGAATGCTCTTGCTGTAGTAGCCGCTGCTGTCGATCGACCGCGATCCGGATTGCTGCTCCATCGCGGCGTAGAGCGCTGATAGCTCCGCCCCCTCGAGCCATTATCGGATTCTAGCGCTCACGAGCGCGTGGATCATTGAGACGATCCCTGTGTGCCTCGCGCGCTTATAAAGCAAGAAATCCACGAAGCTTGATCGTCCAAACAGAACCAAATGGCCAAATGCCGCTTTGTTCCAAAGGACCAACAAAAGGAACACCACAAAGAACTAAAAACGAAGGATTCCTTCTCTTCTTCTTTGTTTTCTACTTAGAGAGCTCTACGTTTCCCTGCTCTTCGCTACGTATAAGGAAACCTGCGCTAGTATATATAACTAATCAGAGTCTTGAAAGTTAGAGCATTTCTTCTTCGGTACCTCGATCCAGCGACCTTGATTGATCAATCTAGGCAGTGAGTTCCAAGCCTTCCTCCTTGGAAGGGCTTCCTCTACAAGCACAGACCAGGAACACGCGTGAAAACTCTCAAGAACACATGAAAGAGGAGAGAACTTCTTACTTGGTGTTGTCATCCTTTTCACGCTCTGCATTCCACGAGCAATGCTTCCTGGCCTGCCGGAAGCACGAGTCCCACTCCCTGAGCGCCGCCAGGCAATCCTCGTTGTCCCAGGAGGAGCTGCGGTTGTTGGCGATCTTCGCAGGAGAGCTGAGTGGAACTTGCCATCCATCCCGTGGAGACCAGTTTAGCGCCGGACGAAGCTCGTGCAAGGCAACCACGTAGCGCCCGCCTTCGCCATATGGAGGACTCGAGGCCTCGAACTAAACCAAAACAAAGCCAAAGACGATTAGAACCAATGACAAGTTTTCTCGGCTAAGCTCACCACTCCTGTGTGATCGTCGATGACTTGCACGACTTTGCCATACCAGCGAGCGCTCCTCCACGGATAGTCGGCCTCGTCGCCCTCTTTCCACTTCCTGATCACCTGGATCTCCGGGAACTTGGGCCTTAGCATGATCTCCCTCCATCCCGACGGTGGAACGCCTGGAGGATGCTGGTAGAGCGGGATCGTAGTCTCTCCTGGAACAAGCAAGCTAGAAATCGACAAGCTTGGAGAAAGAAAACGCTTCAAGAATCATGCAAGGAAAGACTCAAATCTCCAGCGAGGTGTGAGAAAATGTAGCTCCACCTTCGTAGTCGAAATAGCTCAGCGTGCAGTAAACATCCTTTCGTAAGCGCTCGATCTTCTCGATCTACAAAACCATTCCTGCGATTATCACAGCTCCCAGTAGACCTCTCACCTTGGCGCGGAACCAGGCTCCTCGAAATCCATGGTTGTAACTCTTCTCCTCGACTTCGTCTCCCACGGCGAAAGGGATCGGGATCCCAGCCATCGCTAGAACCCTAATGCCATGAGCTAGCGTACTGTATAGCCTTCACACTATATAGCTACTCAAATAAATATTAAAGAAAACGTTTAGCATGGCCGCGCGTCACGGATCAACTACCGCGCGGCTCGGTGGACCGGTATTGTAAGTGCCGCGCGGTACGCTCGTTGTTGCTCTTCCATTCAATGGTCAATGGCATGGAACAAAAACGTCCTTGTACACACACACGTAAGGCACGTCACAGCCGATGTAAGGACCAGCCCAAAGACCCTCGTTGACTTCTCCAGCGTTCCACACGGATGCGTAGAGAAAGCAAGGCCTCGTAGGAAATCCTTCGTCTTCTTCTTCTTTAAGAGCTTCTTCTCCTGCACCCTTGCCTTCTTTGAGAGCTCCTTCTCCTTCTCCAGCTTTCCCTTCGTGTTCTTCCGGGCCTTTCTTCTTTTTCTTCTCGGCTACCCGGATGGACTTGCCGTCCACGAGCCACTCGATCCTGTCTGGCTCCCACTTGATCGTATACTCGTGGAACTCTTGCGAGCTGTCGAAGCCGAGATCGTGGATCACCTCCCGGCCGCCCGTGCCGTGCGTGTAGAAGTTGGTCTGGACGGTTCCCTTGTCCTTCCCTAGGAACTCGAAGTCGATCTCGTCCTGGTCTCTCGGCCCCTCGAGCGTCGAGAGGTAGAAGCTCGAGTTGAGGCCGCTCGTGTTCCCCGACGGCGTCTTGATCTTGGCGCTGAAAGTTCCGCTGCTAAACCTGCGGGTGCTCCTCCAGCGAGCACCACCGCGCTCATCGAAAGTCACCGAGATCTCTCGCTGCTCTGGAAAATGCTGGCATACCTCAGGGCAGTAGTCCACCGCGATGGCCGATAGCTCCTCCGTCTTGTGCAGATCTGGGACTTTCTCCATGGCTCCAGCGATTGATGGTTATGATGCGCAAAGGTCTCGAACCCGTACACACCACCTCCGAGTTAAGCTTGTCCAGCTAAGTAGAGTTTATGTCTATCAGTAGAAAACAAATGTGAGCTCCAAACTTACGTCTATCTCAACAGATCAACAGATCTTGGTACTAAGTTCGCGATTGTCTATCACGCTTGGATCTCTTCCAGCCTCGAGATCGAATAGCATCTCCAGAGTCTTTCTTCTACTTCTTTATTGTTTCCATCAGTTATGGCTCTGGTTTTTCGATCCTCTGCCTCGTTTAAACTTTTCTCTTCCTTGTCTTCTTCATGAGTCCCTGGAAGAATACCACATTTTGTTAGTATCACGCAAAAAGAGAAAAAGGAAACGGAGGTATCTATTCCCATTGATACCCCCATTCACTCTCAATAGATCGAGAACCGACTATCTGATTAAAATGATCAGCACAAGAAAAATGTTCAAAAACTTATGGCACTCCACCTCTACAGTTTCAGCACGCTTTTCAGCCCCAATCCTGAAATGAAGCACTCAATAAGGACGATTCTGTAGAAAGAAAAAAGAGAATTTTTGAGTCTCAATAAGAAAAAAAAACAACAAAGCACTGAAAAAGCCTGGAATGATGTATTACTTGCGGTCGTCATTACCCCGTGAGCTACCGCTTCAAACTGCCTGGACTAAATTACACATTCCGAAAGATACACAAGAACTACTTCAAAGCGAGAAGTTGAGATTTCTGAATACTACCTGTTTTCCTGCAACATCCGAGCCTTCTTACTGCGTTGACATGCAAACCGATTTGACACCTGGCATGATCTTCTCTTTGATGTTCTCAATCAGGACATACATCTGACGAAGAACAGCGATCAGCACCAGGAGTCCATGAATTAATTTTGACTACGTTGGAGTTTCAGCAGCGTCTTCAAGTTTCACATCTGAAGTCTCTCCACCCTCCTCGTTTAAGAGCAATCTCTTCCGGAGGATGGGGTATAGTTTTGTTGTTTTCCTTTCCAGCATCCTCCTCATGGACTTGTCTGCCGTGCGTCCTGATTTGAAACTGTTCCTTCTGTTTATGATGTCCTTGTACTACGTTCCAGCTTCTTCTCCACGGTTTCAGGGTATATAGTCTGCTTCCTCGGTCGAACCATTCTGGAACCAACTTTGGATTCCTTTGTGAGCAATGCCTGAAAAATAGATACTTAAAACGAATTTGCTACGTTAGTTCGAGTCACTTCCTGCACTTAAGCTTCCGTTTGTAAAAAGAAAAGAAATTGTAATAGTCATTGCACTACCTACAAATATAAGGACAATTAAGAACCAAGAGACAATGTAAAGAACAAGAACTTTGGGGAGAGAAAATAACGCTGCGCCATCGAGCTCAAAACGCCAGAACCACGTTAATTAATTAACTAATTAAGGTTTTCATTCACGACAGATAAAATATGGGTTTTATTAACTACGCTTTTTGTAATTAACAGTGAAGATTGAATCTTTTGGGGAGATTCTGGAGTTTGATCTCTCCTTGCTCCCAATGGACCTCTTGCTTTACAAATATGCGGCATTCTTTCTTCTAGCTTGGCTCTCGATCTCGGCAAGAACCGATCAAACTGGCCTCAGCAGATGCGATTTTCCGAAAGATTTCATATTCTGGCATTCATATGCTGAAGCGCCGAATATGAAATCTTTCGGATCTGTGCTCCCAACCACGTTTTTCTA
>NW_003314261.1:4924359-4936692 GCF_000143415.4 Selaginella moellendorffii | reverse complement strand
TCCCGAAGGGATTGCGTACTACAACAACTTGATCGATGCTCTGCTGGAACACGGTAAGATCCAATCAATGCGGAGGATAGTTTTTATAAGATTGAAAGCACTGTTTACTTTTGGGCAGGAATCAAGCCTTTTGTCACGATCTATCACTGGGATCTCCCACAAACTTTGCAAGATAAGTTTGGAGGATGGCTTAGCCGAGACATCGTGTAAGTTCCGGAAAGAGTTCTGCAAAGTTCTTCTTTGATGGAAAACTTCTCTCGATGTTTTGCAGGGACGAGTATTTGCGATTCGCAGACTTTTGCTTCCAGGCCTTCGGCGACCGCGTGAAAAACTGACGAGCCACACCAGCTGATAAACGGAGGCTACGTCCAAGGATACTACGCGCCCGCAAGGAAACTCAAGCACGGAGCCATACATCGTTGGCCATCATCTCCTGCTAGCACACGCCAAGGCCGTCAAACTCTACAGGCGTAAATACAAGGTTCGCTTCCTCCAAAATCAACGTGTTTTTTTTATAATTTCCCTCCAGTCCTTATCTTGATTGACAAAGCAGGTCGACCAGCGTGGCGTCATTGGAATGACGCTAGACTCGTTTTGGTATGAACCATACTCAAGTCTTCCGAGAGATATCGCAGCTGCTCGTAGAGCTCTCGACTTTGAACTTGGATGGTAAAAAAATCTTCTCCTTTTTATGTTTTCAGGTTCTTCGAGTGAACTCTCAGTTCTTCACAGGTTCTTGCATCCAATTACGTTTTGGAGACTATCCACAGTCGATGCGTCTCTACGTCGGGGATCGCTTGCCGGCTTTCACTGTCGAAGAGTCGAGAGATCTTCGAAACTCCATGGACCTTTTGGGCCTCAATCACTACACTTCTCGATACACTCAAGACAATCCATCGCCTAGCAACGTTCGTCCCGGCTACGAGAGCGACTCCCATACACACTTTCTAAGTAAGCAATAGATTGATAGTTTCCTTGTTGTGCATTTATCTCACGAGCTCGATTTTTACATTTCAGCCGAAAGAAACGGGATTTCTATCGGAGGCACGGTAAATAAGTCTCCTAAACAATTTCTTTTTATCCTGATCTCGGGTCTGTTTGGATTATAGACTGGAACCTGGATTTATGTTGTGCCTTGGGGGCTTTACAATATACTCAGCCACGTCAAGGAGAACCACAACAATCCTCCGATTTTCATCACGGAAAATGGTGGGCTTGTCATTCTTGTCACTGGTTTTCTCAGGTCCAATTTTCCAGGATTGGTGGACGTCGCCGATTCGAACACTTTTAGCGACAGGTTCATAAAGGATGATGCAAGGGTTCAGTTCTATGAGTCGTATCTCACGAGCTTGCAGCAAGCCATCGCGTAAGCTTCCATAGGCCTAGTTCTTTCGAGGAAAACTATTTCTCGTCTAAACTGTAGTTTTTTTAACTCTCAGGAACGGTGTGGATGTTCGTGGCTACTATGCGTGGTCTTTGCTAGACAATTGGGAGTGGGATAGCGGATTTAGCCAAAGATTTGGTCTCTATTACGTGGATTATTCAGCGCTTTAATCAGTTTCTCTCAAACACAAAATGTAGTGGTAAGTATCTCTGTTTTTCTTTTTACCGACTTAAGCTGGTTTTCTACAGCACTCGAGACTATGTAAAGCCAAATTCATTCTTTATTTTTATATCTCTGGAAAGATCAGTTGATCAAATGAAGACCATGCTGTATGTTAAACGATTACTAAAACAATACTACATACATAAAGTATTTAAAGAAAAAAATATCCAAAAACAAAATATAAATAAGCCCCTCCAATTTAGCGTTTGAAATTTTCGGCGCTTTAATCTACCGCTTGTGCCTCACGCGTGCCGATCACGAAGGCAGTCTGGTTCGATCGATCGGGTAAGCTCTCCAGGATGTCGACGCCATCGCAGCTGGTGATGATCTTGAGTGTTCTAGCGGGTTTTGCTTGTCCTCCCCTCTGGCTGTCTTCCTTTGGCCTTCCACCGCTGGTGTTAGTGGGAGCCAGATAGCTCATACGGTTGAAGACCGGCAGAGGTTGAGCTCTATGGGGTCTTCCATATGGACCTACACGAATAGAGGGCCTATTGCAAGGAGCGAGGGACCGCCTGGAATCGTTCCTACGAGACATTTTACAAGGTTGCATACGTTCTTGTAAAATTAAACGATAAATAATTTTCAACTGTTACATTAAATTAAACACAGTCAAAATTTACAACAAAATTAAAATCGCGTTTGGTTTGCTTAATGGATTGATCAAATAAAGTTTATAATTATAAGCATGTAGATGATAGAATAAAAAAGAATATACTAGAAAAGGTTTTTAAAAGTTTATAAATTATAAATATGTTTATAAATTATAAATATAAAATTAATCTAAAGGAATAACAACCGTTAGATAGTAGAATATTCTAAAATATTCAAATATATTTTAGGTATATTCACTAGTCCCCTTACACACTTGCTTAAGCAAATCAATTACACGATCAAAGCGAGGAGAGCAATCTCCATAACTTCAATAGCACCCAAGGTGATGGCAGGGTGTTTAGCTTCAATCTGCTAGATGCCAAGGGTGGTGAGATCAGAGTTACTTGCTTCAACAATAGTGCGGTACGAGCATGCTCAGGTCGGTCGGTTCTCCAAAGGGTCCCTCCGCAGAAGCAGTTCAATCACTTGAACGACTGGGAGATTATGTTTGAGAAAGCTTCAGTGCTCTCGACCCCGGCACAATGGAGGACGCTACAGCCTGCAGCTGAGAGACAGGTCTGGCAAGACCGTCGAGATCACAATGTTGTACTCAAGAAGGACAACAGCTCCAGGAGCTATGTCAAAGTCAGTCCAAGCAGAGCGAGTAAGCTATTTCAGCGGAAAGAGCCTGGGAACTATATCCAGAATCACGGTATCTTTGGCAGCGGTTTGAGTGTGAGGGCAGGCACGCACAGGCACAATCTATTTCCAGGGAGGGAGTGGGCGGTGGTGGTCGGATGGAGAACATGAAGACAGTGCCACAGGTCAAAGATGAGCGGAGACGCCAGACTTCGTCGTGACCATCCACTTTATAAAGAGGGACAGCTTCTGTTACGGTGTGTCCACTGCAACTTGGAGACAGGCAGTGCAGCAAAAAGGTGACAAACAATGGAGATGGAACTTGGGGTGTGACTGGACCGTCCCTGAGTGCGGCTACAGATATATGCTCTTCATGCAAACCATACAGGTGCTACTTGGCTTTCAGGAGGCTGCAGAAGAGCTCTTGGGCGCCAAGGATCTTTATGTAGAAACAGGAGGGTAACGACTGGTTCCTCAACCACATTGCCAGCATCCAGTTCACCCCGCATTATTGGTGTTCACATAAATTCCAAGAAGGACACTATCCTTCATTTGAGCGTCACACCACCATTAGAGAGATTGCTAGGTCCAAAACTTCAATTGTTCGATCAGTTCTGTCATCAGTGTGGAGAGGTCATGGCCGAGGGTGGCTGTCTATACCTTGAAAGTGTGCCACCAACCTTTTCCAAGAGTTTGGGCCATATGTTGTGATTTAGCAATTGCCATGTCTGCAAGTTTTTGCTTGCAGAGAAAGTATGCACTTTGTGTAATGTCTCCAAGCAAGAATTTCCATTGGGAGTAAACTTATTTCCAGAACCATGATCAAGTATGGAGCCTTGTACACCCTAAATTTTGCTGAGATGAAATGTCCCATGTGGTCTTGCTTAGTCCTGAACCTCAACTGTCTGCTCCATATAAGACCACCATCGTTACCTTTGTCATGTAATAGATGCCCACCTGTGTACATTGGCTTGACGGCAATTTGATTAGGCCCTTCTACTCCAGTTTTCTATGGGAGGCATCGATTGATAGTGTATCTTGGGTTTTCTTCGTGTGGTCCCTTGTAGTGGAATTTGCTTGCTGTGTCCAGGCCAAAAACCATCATCTTTGTCTTACTTATGTTGACAGCAAGGCCCATGGAGTTGCAAAATTGTGCCAAGGTGTGTAGTTGGCATTGAAGGTCTAGCCATAAAGTGGCCAATAGAAGGAGGTCGTCCACATATATGAGCAGCTGCAGAATCATCCTGGCAAGCAAGATGGAGGAGGGAGTGCGCCCTGCCATGAGAATTTCCAGCCCAGAGGGCAGGCCGGGTTCCGACCGCATTATAGTTGCATCGACCACTTGGTGACGCTGTGGGTAGCCCTGGACAAACTGCGTGCCCATAACCTCAGTTTATGCCTGCTATGTCAACATAGTAAAAAGACTTTGACAAGGAGACTATTCGCATGACTTCATAAGCTAAACGTCCCACTGAACTCATCAAGCTCATTCAGAGGCTTTACGAAAACGTGAAAGCAGACATTCTATAACATACTCAGATTGACTGTGACACAGGTGTCCAACTGGTTGCCCCTTGTCACCCACTCTTGTTGGCCTATTCATTGACGCTCTGCATCCTTTGGCTTCCGTCCAGCTCACGAGAGCAGCTTTGCGAAGATTGTTGAGATCATTATAGTACGATAGTTGGAGGGCAGTACTAGATCTCCCGCCTTGTAAATTGGTACAACCCTATTGATGTTCCAGGTCTGTGGAAAACCATGTTGGATGATTTCGTGGAAAAGTTGGCAGAGGATGGGGGCCAAGCAATTGGGGTCAAGAGCTTGCAATAGCTCAGCCATGAATCCATAGACATCAGCAGCCTTCTTGTGTGGGAGAGACTGGACCGCTGCCTTCATCTGCTCTATGGTGATTTGAAGAGCTGGACATCGATCACAAGCAGCGCCGGAAATGTTCAAACTCCGAGCTTCCTACGTCATACAGCTGGTGAATATATTGAACCCAGAGTGTGATGTCCTTGATGATCACATGCTTACGGAAAATACAGTAATCTTTGGAAGGTTTACACCTCACTTCCCAAGCCTGCTGCGCATTAAAACATTTAGCGTGGAAGCGAGCTCATGCCGTGGCTATTTTCCTGAAATCTCAACGTAGAGACTGTGCTGCCGGGTGTCCCCTTCATCTGGCTTGCTTGTATGCCGTGTGAAGCCGATGGCACTCCTCGTTTCACCAGGGTTTGACTGGTAAGCCACGCTGCTGACGTGGTTTGCGGTGCCATAATGGTTATGTGGCCTGGAAACTTATCTGGATGCCATGCTGTCCTTGTCTCCAGAGTTCTTCCACCGTGCATTGCAGAGCAAGTGCATCAATGGGGCACAGTCGATAGATCACTGATATCCGATTTGAGCTTTTCCCCTGGCATGACTTAGGATAGTGAAGGCCGGTCCCACTGGTCAACAAACTCTAGTTGAAAGTGAGTGGTATTTTCTGCGGCCTCCGAGTTCCCTACTAGGTAGTCAATTGTGCTGCACCCAACTGTAGTTCCCCTTGTTGTTGCCACACTGGGGAGATTGCTGTGTACCCACCAGGGTTGGGGAAGGCTGGAATCCCGTTCAAGATCCATGTTTCAGTTTCTTGGCAAAAGTTGAGCAGCTTTTGTCCCGTCCGGCGGTCAAATCTATCCTGACTGTGGCGTCTCCATTTCAGCTCCTCTGGTTCCCCATCTTCTACCATGTGAGATGCCTGATATGAGCCTGTGCGGCAGTTCAAATCACCGGCTATGATGACCATCAAATGCTCCGCCCATGTGTGGAACCGTTCTGCCAGTGTCGCAAAAGGGAATGGTGTACCCATGACAAAGTCTGGAGAGAAGTAGTCTGGATGGTGTCCTTTTGCCTTGGCGAGCTGATGCGGATTGCTACAGAGTTGTTTTCCTCATCTTGAAACTGGAGTGAGACGCTTGTGATGGCTTGATCCTTGATGTAAATTGCGATTCCCCCATTTCCCCGGTCGGTCGGTGTTGAATTCCAGTTCCAGGACCAATGTGAGTAGCCCGGGAAGTCCGGCAACCTCCTTTCCGGGAGCTCCCAAGTTTCTGTGGAGACAAGTGATGACAAACCTCCATGTCAACAAAGAAGACAAGTCATTCATCCAAGACACCAACTGCCAAGCATCACACTCATACCGTTATGTACATAACCATACCAAAGCAATGAAGTTGATAGAGCATTCCACATATACAAAATCACACATCTACATGGTATCGGGTTTGTTTCAATCCCAATGGCAAAACCCTGGCAAACACAGCCACGCGATGAGCAGGACCGCACTAGGGCTCTTGCAGTCCTTGCTAGGGTGAAACGGCAAATTCAAGAACGCAAGTGAGCACAACGTGATGTCCATCTGTGCCTCTGCCCTAATTGTTGCTCTATGTGCACGGCGTATGGGCATCCCTTCCAGCAATTCCCACCGCCTCCTCCCCCTCCTCGCTTCTAGCTTACTCTGCTGTTTTGTCCTTTTGTCTAGAAACTAATGGCTACCCTAGCGAGCACCATGGCCATCCGGGCTGGCAACTGGGATGCAGGATGGGAGAAGCTACTCCAGAAGTTCAAAGTTAAAGCCACTAATGCTAAATTGGTTCTGACCCAGAAATTTTTCTCCCTACGCATGCAGCCTAGTGAGACAATGGCAACATACATCGGGAAGTTCAAGGGCTTAATGCAGCAGCTGAAGGAAGTAGGTGTTGCAGTTTCTGATGACTATGCAAAAGCCTTCTTGCTCTACTCTGTATCCCTAGAGTTGCAACAATTGTCCTCCATGCTTTCTTTTGTCCCAAGCAAAACTATGGAGGAGCTCTACTCTGATCTGCTTGAGGAAGGGCGCAAGATTGCCGAGCATCAAGTTGGCCATCAAGGATCCCCTCAAGCCTTGTTTCTTGGTAAGAAACAATCGAGTGGGAGCAAAGGAAAGGAGGCACTAGCCATGGGCCTTGTATCTCTTCTGCTACAACTCCCAACTCTAGATCTAACTTCTCCAAGAAGAAAAAAGGTCCTTGCAACTATTGTGGAAAGATGGGGCATGTTAAGCGTGAGTGTCGTGCAAAGAAGGCTGCCCCCCAGTGCATGCTTACCCAGAGCAACTCGTTGTTGATGATGGCTCTTTACCCATCACTAGTGTTTGCTCTTGCGATTCTATGGCTGGATAGTGGTGCCTCCTTTCACATGACTCCCTTAAGGTTTGCCTTTCAAACTTACAAGGCTCTTCAAGCTCCACAACAGGTTTATGTCGGCAACAAGTGACCACTCCAGGTGGAAGGTCGTGGCATGGTGGTGATCAGGCTACCCAATGGACCTCTTAAGGAGGTTCATCACGTGCACTTTGTACCTGAAGTAGGACAGACAGTTTTTTCTATAGGTGTAGCCTCAGATCAAGGCTTTACTACCACCTTCTTCCCAAAAGGGTGCACCATCTATAGTCGTGATGGTACTCCTATAGCCAGTGGCGTGAGGTATGAAACACTTTACCGTTTAAACACAGAACTAGTTTTTCCAGCTCAAGTGCTTGCTTTCTAAGCACAAGACACAATTGAGTTCTAGCATGCTCATCTGGGGCATGTCAATGAACGAGATCTGCATGCCTTGGCTCGTAACCAGTATGCTAAAGGCATCACGCTCCTAGCTGGCCATCTGGGTGTGTGTGAAACTTGCCATCTTGGGAAGCAAGTTTGCCTTCCTTTTCCATCAAGAATCATCAAGGACCAAGCTATAGGCTTACTGGATTTGGTTCACAGTGACGTGTGCTACTTGCCTGTGGAAACACTCAGCCACAAGAGGTACTTTGTGTCTTTTATTAATGACAATTCCAGATACGTTGTGGTGAGCTTTCTCCACCCCAAGAGCGAAGTGTTCAACCACTTTAAGTTTTTTAAGAGCTGGGCAGAGACGTCTACTGGTTGAAAGATTCGTGTGTTACATACGGATGGTGGTGGAGAGTACCTGAACAGAGAGTTTCTCAACTTTCTGGCTGAGGCTGGCATCATTCACCAGTACACGACAGCCCATACTCCCCAACAGAATGGCGTGGCAGAGCACCTCAATTGCATGCTGCTAGAGACTATTTGTTGCCTTCTCCAACACGCAGGCATACCCAACTCTTTTTGGGGTGATGCCATTAACACGGCTGTTTACATCCGTAATCGCCTTCCCACAAGGAGCACTAGTGTGGTTCCTTACCAAGCTTGGACTAGGAAGCGTCCTCAGTTAGGGCACTTGAGGGTCTTTGGCTGTACAGCGTATGCTCACATTCCAAATGCGACTCGGCAGAAGCTGGATCCTAGGAGCCAGAAGACCATCTTCGTGGGCTATCATACTCATTCCAAGGCCTACCGCCTCTATAATCTTGCTCTCAAGAAGCTCGTGGTAAGCTAAGATGTCTCTTTCAATGAGCAAGAGCTTTATCGCCACATTCAAGGTACTATTCCTTCAAGTTCTAACTTGGTGGACTTGACCCTAGTGCTGGAAGACCCACTAGCACCAGCAGTCTAGAGGCTGCTCATTCCAAAAGGAAGAATACCTCCTCCACTTGGTGATGAGCCTTCTCTAGCAACTCCGCTGCTACCAGTTCCTCTGGTCACTTCGGTGGCTACTAGCAGCAACACTACTTCATCCAGTGAGTAGAATGGACGAGTTGTTCATTGGTGAAGAAACAGTTAGAGGATCTTCCCAATCACCTCCTTCAGATTCTCTTATGACACCACCTCATCAAGAGATTGGAGCTGTTACCCATTCAGGACGAGTGAGCAAGCCAACAGTCAAAGCTCTAGAATCTCTTGCTCAAGCCCCACGCAAGAAGGGATTCTATTGGGCCATGAGCTCCATTGCTGAACCTCATGGCTACCAGGCTGCTCTCTCCAGTCCTGATGCCTCACAGTGGCAAGCAGCCATGTAGGATGAGTATGACTCACTGATCAAGAATGGAAGCTAGACATTAATTCCCCTCCCTCCCAGTAGGAAGGTAGTCACAGCCAAGTGGCTGTTCAAGAAGAAATATCGAGCTAATGGCAGCATCGAGCACTACAAGGCACGCTTTGTAGCTAGTGGTTTCTCTCAGATCCAGGGAGTTGACTACTCTGAAACTTATAGCCCTATTGTAAAGCTAACAACAATTCATGTTTTGATGAGCCTTGCAGCTGAGCTCGACCTGGAGCTCCATCAACTTGATGTGAGAACTGCTTTCCTAAACGGTGATCTTGAGGAGGAGGTGTACGCTGCCCAACCTCTTGGGTTTATACATCCCAGACAGGAGCATCTTGTCTGCCATTTGCACAAGGCTCTCTACGGGCTGAAACAAAGCCCCAGGTCATGGTACACTAAAATTAACAGCTTTCTGACCTCGTTAGGTTTTACTCACAGCACAGTTGATAATAATCTCTACATATATCGAGATGGCCAAGGATTTCTTTTCTTAGCCTTATATGTGGATGATACAATATTAGCCTCCAACCAGATGTGACTCATCCACCGCATCAAGGCCTCTCTTGCTGCTAAATTCGAGATGACCAATCTAGGAAACTTGCACTATTGTCTAGGAATTCAAGTCTACCAGGATAAGTACTTGAGCTCTCCTAGGAGAAATACATCCATGACATTCTCTAGAGGTACTCTATGCTTAACACTAATCCGGTGGCTACTCCTATGGAAGTAGGCTCAAAGTTGTCCAAGGCTTTTAGTTTGACATCAACCTCTGATAACACTCCCGAGGAGGAGACCACAACTCTGTACCGTTCAGTGGTCGGGAGCCTCATCTACTTGATGCTCTCAACTAGGCCTAACCTCACATTCAGAGTGGGAGCAGTCTCAAAGTTCTTGGACAATCCATCACCCTCACATTGGGCCGCTGTGAAGCGGATCATGAGGTATGTGAGTGGCACAAGGAAATTCACATTGAAATATGCAAGAGGAGATGGAGACAACGGCCTAGTGGGATTCACAGACATAGGTTGGGCAGGAGATCCAGATGACAGAAAATCCACCTCAGGGTATATGTAATGCACCTTATCTCTCTCCCCTTAAGCCAACTGGAAAAGGGGCAATTGCTTGATGAGAGAGCCCTTAGTGGCTATTTTATCCCCATTTATCTCCCAAGGTTCCAAGGATCCACGGTGATAGTATATCTAAATCTCATCCCATGATCACATGCGCTATAGTATGTCTTCATGTATAACCATAACGTGGTTAGTTGGTGTTCCAGGAGGCAGCAGATCACTGCGATGTCATCATGTGAATCTGAATACATCACAGCTGCAGCAGCAGCAAAAGAGGCCATCTGGCTTAAGACATTGCTGCAGGACCTCAAGATTCAAATTCTAGCAGTCAAACTCTACTGCAACAATATGTTGGTAGTAGCATTGACTCGGGATGCGAGATTTCACTCACGCACCAAGCACATTGAGTTGAGGTTCCATTTCATCCAGGATCAAGTCAACAATGGAACAATCAACCCGGAATTCCATCCAACTAGCTCAATGGTCGCTAATATCCTGACGAAGTCCTTGCCTCGAGTGAAGCATGAACTCTTCCTCAAATCACTCCATTTGATTGACAGTGTGAGCCTTGAGGAGGAGTGTGGAGACAAGTGATGACAAGCCTCCACATCAGCAAAGAAGACAAGTCATTCATCCAAGACACCAACTGCCAAGCGTCACACTCATACTGTTATGTACATAACCATACCAAAACAATGAAGTCAATAGAGCATTCCGCATATACAAAATCACACATCTACAGTTTCAACTAAGCAAAGGAAGCCTAAGCCAGAGTTGTGGGGCAAGCCATGGCAGTGCCAGATGAGGATCTCAAGCTTGGAGTCAAATGGTATTGTCCTTTGGTCGACGCATCCCTCTAGGCTTGGCTTTTTTTGAAGAAATATGTGTTGAACTTACATTGGATGGCCAAATTGCTACAAAAGAGAGTTCGTGAAAATAAAAACCGATTCTTCTATCCACTTTTTAAAAAATGTGGAGGTGTTACTAAGTTTGCTGAAGCTGATCTTGGTGCCGTCACGGCTGTGTGAAGGCCCTCCTATTCATCAACTTCTTCTGGATGGCACCTTGGAGTTTTGTTGCTGCAGTTTTCCCCAACAGTGCTGCCATTTTTTGGTCATGGTTGTCGTAGAAGCTTGGACGTTGCGTGGTCTGTACGGGTTCTTCCTCCTCTTCCTCTTGAGTTGCCGGCTGGCCCAAATGGAGGCGAGATGAGAATCACCTGATCAGTGGCTGTCGGTTGTGATGGTAGCAATGTTGCCTCTGCTACTTTTCCCGTCCCAGTTCTAGAGCCTTTCGCTTTTGCTTGGGCCAAAGCTCTGCCTGCTGGTGCCTTTCGCTTAGGGGCCGAGCCCAGTGGCGGTTGTGGTTCTGAGGCACCTTGGCCTGGAGCCCGAGGTATATCTCCTTGGACTTTTTGTCTGGGAAAACTCCCATCGCGATCCTAGGTTGCCTTGGCTTCTTCCTCGGCTTGGCTGGTGGAGATGATGCGTTACTTGCCTCAGGGAAGGACACCAGATTGGCTCCTTGGGTATCCTTGGATGGGGGCTTGTCCTCCCATTTCCCTTCCAGAACGTCCTGGAATATGGACATCATCAGTTGCATGACGGCTGTTTTATTAGGAACCTCCTCCCTTGTCAAGGCCTATGTTGGGTGGTGTAGTTGCCACTGGTGTCATGAAAGTGGGATCCGGTTCTTCTGGTACGGTTGTCTTTGGATTCGAAGCAGACGCAGATGGGGGCCGCTTCTCCTCTTCGGCCGTCGTTACGTCTAGGATGTCCCAGAATCGCCATCCCTTTGAGAAGTCACGAAACACATCTACTTTGTTTGGGACATTCTTGAACTTTAGCTTGTAGTAATACGTCCGTACTTAATGTGAGATGGCAGCCTCAAGTCCCGTCCAACTCCAGCATCAAAATCCGTACCGGGAAATGTGGTGGTGGTTCTGCTCCGTAGGCTTGAACATAAGCCAGCTTCCCGTCCCTCTTGAACGTACCCTCCACCCACACATGCTTCATTTGGTCGTGGTGCCGGAAGGTGACAATGAACTCTGAGTTGAGAGGGGTCGGGTGGGTTTTGAAGTCTGCTGCTTGGTGGTGGTCCCAAATGTGCTGCCCAAACCATCCTAATCCTGGCGTTTGAAACTTGGATCGTCAATCTTGAGAATCAAGCTGAAATACTCCACATCATCCTTCTCTTCCAGATTTCCGAATGGCAAGAGCAAGTGTTGGTCCCTCGTCACAGAGCGGCTTGGGTCGCGATAGGTAGTGCCCCATTTTGGCTGCGGTGGTGACCATACCTGTCTGAGCGGGCGACTGGTTCATCTCTCGGTGTGGTGCGTGGCGCTGGCTAATGTGACGAAAGTGACGAGATTAGTTCTAAACCCCAATTAATATATTTATTTTCAGGTCAAGTTAAATATCCATAAAATGGGATTCTCTCATTAAAGTGGAACTTGAA
>NW_003314261.1:4919422-4920417 GCF_000143415.4 Selaginella moellendorffii | reverse complement strand
GATCTCTCCTTGCTCCCAATGGGCCTCTTGCTTTGCAATGCGGCATTCTTTCTTCTAGCTTGGCTCACGATCTCCGCAAGAGCCGATCAAACTGGCCTCAGCAGATGCGACTTTCCGGAAGATTTCATATTCGGCGCCTCAGCATCGGCGTTCCAGGTAGACAAATCTCGGGACCAAATTTCTCTGTTTAAAACTTGCGTCCGTTTCCTGTGTTAGTATGAAGGCGCTGTGGATGAAGGCGGGAGAAAGCCCAGCATCTGGGATATCTTTGCTGCGAACCCAAGTGGGTTTCTTTAGTCTCTTGCAAAGATCTAGCTCTCATTTCACGTGTTTCTGCCATTCAGGAAACATTGCGGATGGAAGTAGTCCAAACATCACGGATGATCAATACCATCACTACAGGGTTTGTGCAAAGCAGAGCTTTCTAAAATCAAAAGCCCATGAACTTTTATCTTTCCAGGATGATGTTCTCCTGCTCAAGAACTTGGGGATGGATTCATACAGGTTCTCAATCTCCTGGACTCGAGTTTTCCACGGTAAGGAGGATGAACTCAAGAACGCAAAACTTAAAAAAGTCTCCTTTGGCAGACGGTCGCGTGAATCCCGAAGGGGTTGCGTACTACAACAACTTGATCGATGCTCTGCTGGAACACGGTAAGATCCAATCAATGCGGAGGATAGTTTTTATAAGATTAAAAACACTGTTTACTTTTGGGCAGGAATCAAGCCTTTTGTCACGATCTATCACTGGGATCTCCCGCAAACTTTGCAAGATAAGTTTGGAGGATGGCTTAGCCGAGACATCGTGTAAGTTCCGGAAAGAGTTCGGCAAAGTTCTTCTTTGATGGAAAACTTCTCTCGATGTTTTGCAGGGACGAGTATTTGCGATTCGCAGACATTTGCTTCCAGGCCTTCGGCGACCGCGTGAAAAACTGGCTAACTTTCAACGAGCCACACCAGCTGGTAAACGGAGGCTACGTCCAAGGATACTACGC
>NW_003314261.1:4918126-4919213 GCF_000143415.4 Selaginella moellendorffii | reverse complement strand
ACAGCCGTTAGACTCGTTTTGGTATGAACCATACTCAAGTCTTCCGAGAGATATCGCAGCTGCTCGTAGAGCTCTCGACTTTGAACTTGGATGGTAAGAAAATCTTCTCCGTTTTATCTCCGAGTGAACTCTCAGTTCTTGGCAGGTTCTTGCATCCAATTACGTTTGGAGACTATCCACAGTCGATGCGTCTCTACGTCGGGGATCGCTTGCCGGCTTTCACTGTCGAAGAGTCGAGAGATCTTCGAAACTCCATGGACTTTGTGGGACTCAATCACTACACTTCTCGATACACTCAAGACAATCCATGGCCTAGCAACGTTCGTCCCGGCTACGAGAGTGACTCCCATACACACTTTCTAAGTAAGCAATAGATTGATGGTTTCCTTGTGAATTTACCTCACGAGCTCAATTTTGCAGCTGAAAGAAACGGGATTTCTATCGGAGGCACGGTAAACAATTCTCTAAAACACTTGTTTCTTCTTTTAATTTCTTGATCCTCATCTTGGGTCTGTTTGATTTATAGACTGGGACCTGGCTTTATGTTGTACCTTGGGGGCTTTACAATATACTCAACCACGTCAAGGAGAACTACAACAATCCTCCGATTATCATCACGGAAAATGGTGGGCTTGTCATTCTTGTCACTGGTTTTCTCAGGTCCAATTTTCCAGGATTGGTGGACGTTGCCGATTCGAACACTTTTAGCGACAGGTTCATAAAGGATGATGCAAGGGTTCAGTTCTATGAGTCGTATCTCACGAGCTTGCAGCAAGCCATCGCGTAAGCTTCCATAGGCCTAGTTCTTTCGAGGAAAACTATTTCTCGTCTAAACTGTAGTTTTTTTAACTCTCAGGAACCGGTGTGGATGTTCGTGGCTACTATGCGTGGTCTTTGCTAGACAATTGGGAGTGGGATAGCGGATTTAGCCAGAGATTTGGTCTCTATTACGTGGATTACACAACTTTGAAACGATACCCGAAACATTCAGCGCTTTGGTTTAAGCAGTTCCTCTCTAACACAAAATGTAGCGGTAAGTTTATCTCTGTGTTTTTGCAACTGACTTAAGCTGGTTTCCTACAGTACT
>NW_003314261.1:4916036-4918026 GCF_000143415.4 Selaginella moellendorffii | reverse complement strand
AGACTATGTAAAGCCAAAATCATTCTTTATTTTTTATGTCTCTGGAGGGATGAATTGATCATGATCTTGAAATGGAGACCTTGTAAAGTATCATTGTAACCTTGTAAACAATAACAAAAAATATGCTCAGTTAAAACAATAAATAAATAAATTTAAAACAGAAATAAAAAATGTCCGCACCATTTTCAAGGATCAATGATTGTTGCAATGAAAATGGAGTGGCTACAGGGTGAACAGGTGGTGGTGGCGGTGGTGATATGGCAGCGGCGGTCTTGGCAATACAGGATCATTCGGAGGCCGTGGCTGTTTCAAGTGTCAAGGGGTCACTGGGCTAGAGATGGTCCAAACCAAGGCTCTGGACTAGGGAATTATGGAGCCGCGGCCTAATACGAGGAAGGGAAACCAAAATTTTCTATCAGCGCAATACATTGTCTCGTCGTTCAATCCTGTGTGTCCGCAAGCATCAAAGAGTTTAGTCTCAAATCTTTGTTTCTTTGTTTTCAGGATGGCATTGAGAAGAAATTAAGGCTCCGCTCCATTGGTTTCCATTCTACGGCAAGCACCCCACTATTGGTTTTTTTTTTGTTCTTCCATCAACTTTTTTCTTCAGTCCTTATCTGATTTGACTGATTGACAAAGCAGGCCAACTAGCGTGGTGTCATTGGAATGACGCTAGACTCGGTTTGGTATGAAGCATACTCAAATCTTCCGAAAGATATTGCAGCCGCTCGTAGAGCTCTCGACTTTGAGCTTCCTCCTTTACTTATAGCTCGTTACAGGTTCTTGCATTCAATTACGTTTAGAGACTATCACAATCGATGCGTCTTTACGCCGGGGATCGTCCACTGTCAAGGAGTCGAGATCTTCGCAACTCCGTGGACATTGTGGAGCTCAATCACGGCCTAGAAACTTGGAGGCACGGTAATAATTCTATCTCAATTTCATATCCTGATCTTTATGTTTTTGTTTTAGAATATCAACCACGTCAAGCAGAACTAATCCTTCGATTATCACCGTGGAAAGTGATGGACCACTACATTCTGTGTTAGAGAGAAAAGTGCTTAAACCAAATCTTTGGCTATATGCGTTATTCAACTTCCAATTGACTAGCAAAGACCACGCCCAGTAGCCACGAACATCCGCACTGTTCCAGGGAGTTGAAGAAAAAACCTATTCTTTATACGAGAAATATTTTCCATAGAAAAAACTATGGAATCTTATGCGATGACTTGTTCGACTCAACGATGTCCAACAATCCTGGAAAATTGGACAGCTGACAAGAATGACAAGCAAGTTTAAAAAACTTCTACTCTTTTTTGGACAAGAAAAACAAAACACTTTATTAAATGAAGAAAATCAAAATCATGGTTTATATGGAGACGCCGGGTATCGATCCCGGTACCTCTCGCATGCAAAGCGAGCGCTCTACCATCTGAGCTACACCCCCGACTTTGAACAATTCCTGGAGCTTTTGTTTTTAGTGAGTTTGACGTACAACAAACCACCCGCCCGTTACGGAGTTAGGGCACGTTAACACGTGGCACACTCTCGTTGCGTTTGAATTGTAGCACGTAAATAACGGCGCAAATCATCTTAGGGCTCCTTTCGGGTAAAAAAAGAAATTATATCTTAGGGCTCAGTTCACGCTTAGTACAGGGAAGCGCGGCCTCGCTGGAGCGTATCACAGGGAATTCGAGGCGATTTCCAGCTCCGGCAGCGATCGGAGCTCCAGGGCCTGCATTGCGATCGCCAGCCGTGATTACTTCGCTCTAGGCTCGAATTCTGGCGGATCTGGGATGGAAGGGCCTCTCCAGCGCCGGGATTGCGGCATAGGGCGGCGAGCGGCGGGCTATGGCGGCTCGATTGTAGGCTGAGAGGACCTGCATTGCTCGCGGCGCGGCGGGGGTTCTTTGTCTATGGCGAGGGAGTGCCTGCTGCATGGGGGAAACCATGGCTCCGATCTCTACAGGCGCCTCGAGCTAAATCACGT
>NW_003314261.1:4821082-4915881 GCF_000143415.4 Selaginella moellendorffii | reverse complement strand
GCATTGACAAGTATCTGGAGAGGATTTTCAAGTACGCGAACTGTAGCCCCTCGTGCTTCGTCGTCGCCTACGTTTCATCGATCGATTCATCCAGCAAAAGCCCAGCTTGCCCATCACCTCGCTCAACGTCCATCGATTGCTCGTCACTAGCGTCATGGTAGCGGCAAAGTTCCTGGACGACGCGTAAGTTCTACTCTCTCTTTTTTTTTCTTTTGCCTTGTTTGGTTTTGGTCCAAAGCTGTTTCATTTGCCTTCCTTTCATGATGTGGAGTTCTCTTGTGGAATCCAAGTTCTTCCTTGGTGGTGATTTCAGTCATAGGAGCTTTTCGCTTCTTTCATTTCGTTTAGTTTTGCTTTTGTTTCCTTCATGGCTTGGAAGCGCTTGTTCTTGGTCTTTCCATGTCCGAAAGGTTTTTGGTATCGTGACTTTGTAACCATGGTTCCTTGGATTTGCGTTTGCAGATACTACAACAACGCCTACTACGCCAAAGTCGGGGGCGTCAACACGCAAGAGATGAACCGGCTGGAGCTCGAGTTCCTCTTCCACCTCAACTTCCGGCTCCAAGTCACGGTCAGTGTGTTCGAGAGCTACTGCAACCGGCTGGAGAAGGAAGTGAGCGGCAGCCACATCGAGAGGCCCCTCCACATCCAGATTGGATGTGGCCTGGACGGTGGAGTCACCAGCGCTACTCAATCCAACGCCCCGGACAAGCAAAGGCTCCCCACTGTGAGATGCAGCATGGCCGGCCTCTAGCTCCGACCAAGATCTCGGGACTTTGCTCGGAGCCTCTTCGTAAGCTTTTGGTTTCTCTCGTTTGGTTTTTTACGCGTGGGCTTTGTGTGTGGATCTTTGCTAGAGTGCTTGCTAGCAACGAGAAGAAGAACGCCCAACAACAAGGCAGCCCCTGCCGCGTCTGTAGTGTTGTTGGTTTGTATTTGTGTACTACTACTGATTTTTTTTTTCTTTCCATCTCGCTTCATGGCCTTGGAGCTTCTTCTTGTTGGAGTTTTCTTCTCGCAGACGAGTGAGGCGTTTGTTTGGCCGGGTTTGGCCGAAGCATCTGTGGTAGAGGGTCCCCCAGACGTGAAAGTTTGTTCGATCCATCCATCTCTTTCGATCGAGAGTTGAAGTGTTAGAAAAAGCTTTTGGAGAGATGGCGAGCTTTCGACGTCAAGGAATATATATATATATATAAATCTTACAGCGAAAGCCGAACGAAGCGAAATCGTCATCTTCGCGTCGGCAAGACTTTGGCGTGGATCTCGCAAGAAAAAAAAGAGGATAGAAAACGATGTTCTTGTATCACTATGACGCAATCTATTTTCCTTCTGACGCTTGTATCCTGTGAGCAACGCATTCATGAGCCAAAGAGTAAAACCAAAGTCGATATATCACAAACCTTTGATACGTTTCGTCTATCACTCTCGCGACTTCGAACAGGGTCTGCATCCCATCGTGACTCCCCTGGCCTCCATTCCCGCGGCTAGAAGGCGTCGTCGTCCTGTGGCTTCCGCGAGCTTTGAGAATGGTCGGAGGCTTCGTCACCCTGTAGCTTTGTTGGCTCTCGTCTGCATAGCGAAGCGGCGGGTTCCTCGTCCTCACAGCTCTCCGTTCTCTTTCCACCGAGTCCTTCTCTGGAGCGCTGCCGGGAGCTCTTCCTCGAGTAGCATCCAGCTTCGAGACCACCTTGCTCGGCGTATCCTTGTGTGGACTGCTAGTGAGAGCTTTTCCTCTAGTCTTGTCCACCACCTTGCTCGGCGTAGCGCTAGTGAGAGCTTTTCCTCTAGTCGATGTATCCCTGTGTGGACCGCTAGTGAAAGCTATTCCTCTGGTCTTGGCAGCGCTTGCTTCATCCACCACCTTGCTCGGGCTAGCTTTCACTGGAGCCTTGGGTGGTTTTGCAGCAGCGGACTTGATAGTCGTATCCTGCACCTCCTTTCTCGGCGTATCCTTGTGTGAAGCGCTAGTTCCTCTAGTCTTGGCAGCGCTTGCATCGTTCTTACTCGGGCTAGCTGGAGCCTTGGGAGGTATTGCTCTTGTAGCAGCGGACTTGATAGTCGTATCGTGCACCTCCTTGCCTGGAATCCTGAGAGATTTTCCTCTCGCGTCCACCGTCTTGCTCGAACTATCTTTGGCTGGAGCCTCGAGAGCTTTTCCTGTCGTAACAGCAGCACGCTTGGTAGTTGAATCGTCTCCCGAACTGTCCCTGCCTGAAGCCTTGAAACACGTAGAAGGACACTTGATAGTGGCGGCTTTGGTCGGAGCTTTTCTACTTGGAGCAGCGTCGGGAGCTTTAGCAGCACTTGGAGCGTCCATCGCAGCGTCAGGAGCTTTTGTCATCGTAGGAGCATCCATCGGAGCGTCGGGAGCTTTATCCTTCTCAGCAGCACTTGGAGAATCCATGGGAGCTTTTCTCTTCTTAGCAGCGTCCATCGCAGCGTCAGGAGCTTTTCTCTTCGTAGGAGCACTTGGAGCGCCCTTCGGAGCGTCGGGAGCCTTATCCTTCTCGACAGCACTTGGAGCGTCCATCGGAGCGTAGGGAACCTTTCTCTTCTTCGCGGCACGCTGGATTGTGTCGTCCACCACCTTGCTATCCTTGTCTGAAGCTCTGTGATATTTTCTCTTCTTAGCAGTGGTTGTGCCATCCTCCACCACCTTGCTCGTTTCGTCCGTAATAGCAGCAGACTTGCCTGGATCATCCGCGATCGTGTTTGGTGCATCGGCTGTTGGATCTGCTTGAATCTCTGGAGCAGCACGCTTGCTTGCATTGTCCAGCATTTGGCCTGCTTTTGGAGTTCGTTTCTCCGCAACAGTCATGCCAGCTTCCTGTAGTCCTTCAGCTTGAGTGGCCTTTTCCATTCTTCCCAGAGAATCGTCCACCACCTTACTTGTCCCCGTTTCTTGGATAGCATTCGGAGCCGCGGCCGGAGCTTCTTGAGCCGGATCGACACCATGTCTTGAACCACCAATGTCTGCCACCTTTTCCAAGCCGAGAGCTTCGACCCTTTCTTCTTGATGGTCAGTGCTCGCCAGCAAGTTCCTTGTAACAAGCTGGTCTTCCTTGTCTGTGACAACTTGGTGATCACCCCTATCTTCGGTCGAGGGGAACAAGTTCATAGCTCTATCCACGAAGGTCCGATTCACCACACAGATATTCGCGGCTGGCCGAGCTTGAGCCTCGATCGTCCTTGGCGTATGACCCATCGCGTTCGAGCACTCCCCTAGCACCAATCTTCTCTTTGCGGGAGCTCTCATCTCCATTTCCGAGCGCTTCATCCCACCTCCCGGACTAGCCAAACGTTGCTTCACTGGCAGTGCCAAAAGATCGAAGCGAACTTTCTTCCTCGGCCTGGGTGGCTTCCCGGCTTTCCTGTAGATGATCGGTGGTCCTCCTGGAAGGAGCTGGAGGAGCGGCGGATCCGCGGCTGGATAGGTAGGAGGCACCCCGGGCGTGATGGAGACACCAAACAGCTTGATCGCGGACTGGCGACTGCGAAGAACAGCGTCGGCGCGGTCGTGCTCGGCCCAGTGCTTGGCCTGGCACTCGATGGAGCAGTAGCTCGCGGATCTCTCCCAAATCCCCCGGCCGCAGAGGTAGCACGCCGGATACCTGTTCTTAGCCGAGGGATCGGGATGGAGCAGCAGCAAATTCTCACCGATCCTGCGGCAACTATCCACTAGCGCGACGTTGTAGAAGCGCTGGATTTCCTCCCGCGGCACCACCATTCGCTTGTTCTTCTTGATCATTGCGAGGATTCCAACGCCGTGAGGAGCGTGCCGCCGGCGATCATCCTCGACATTGCAAAGCTGGGATTTGCAGCCCAGGCACATCGCCGATTGGACCCGCTTGAAGCCCTTGCCGTGGTGGTGATTTCGCCGCGGCCGCAGGCACGGCGCTAGGAAATCGAGCGCCAAGAACACGTCCAGCCATGGCGGATGCTCTCTCACCACCGGTTGTGGCAGTGGAAGCATCGATTCGAAGCGTCAGGATCAATCTCTCCAAGAACCCTAGAATCTCTCCACTCTTTATAACCTTTTAGTGGGGTCTAAAATTATCTTTTTCGAGCCAACGGACGGCTGAGATCTCATGATCCAAAAGGTACGTGGCCGTGGATGGCTGAGATCTTATATCCTAAAAAAGGTACGTGGCCGCATTTTGCTAGCTGGACGGCTGAGATCTTATATCCTCAAAAGGTACGTGGCCGCATTTTGGGGATCTAGCTGGATTGCCCGACGCGCGGAATCTAGGGTTCTTGCTTCGCGCCCTCGGCATGCTAGAGATTTCCAATCGATCGCGTCTGGCACGAATGGCATGCTTGCTATCAGATCCTCGGCATCCGCTAGGCGCCCTGCGCGGCCGAGAAGATCGACCACGCAGCAGTAGCGGCGGTGTGTTGGCTCCAATCCCCAATCCGCGGCCATAGCGCGGAATGATCGCCACGCCGATTCCAGGTTCCCGGAGTGGCCACAGGCGAGGAGATTGGCAATGCAGGTGCTCTCGTTGGGCCGGATTTCTCCTTGGAGCTCCATCGCCCGCAAGAGATCCTCGACATCGGATGATCTTCCCGACTGGGCGAGCGCCAAGAGGACGGCATTCCAGGCCGCGATGTCGAGATCTGGGGCGCTGAGCAAGAGGGATTTCGCGCGATCCAGGCGCCGGGATTGCACGAGAGCTTCCAGCGCCATTGTCCAAGACACGGAGTTTTTCTCCGGGAGGAAGAAGAGGAATTTCTGGAGCTCCTGGATATGCCCGTCTTGGGCATATGCCATAAGGATCGTGTTCCACGAGAAAAGATTCCACTCAGGCATTGCCTCCACTAACTCTTTCACGGCGAGGAAGTCCCCGTCCTGGGAATATGCGAAGAGCATTGTGTTTCGAGAAATTAGATCCTGCTGGGGCATCTTGGCAAAGATGCTCCTTGCCTCGTTGGCATGACCGCCCAGGGCATACGCAAAAAGCAGCGTCGTCCAAGTCACTATGTCCCTCTCGGGCATGGAATCAAACACGGATCTCGCTTCTTCCAAATGCCCAGCATGGGTATATGCCGCGAGCATCGCATTCCACGAGACCACGCACAGCTCTGGGATATTCTCAAAGACGCTCTTACAGCGCTCTAGATTCCCGGCCTGGGAGTAGGCCGACAGTAGCACATTCCAAGATACCATGTTCCTCTGTGGCATCTCGTCAAACAAGCGCCTAGATTCCTCCAGATGCCCGTTCTGGGAATATCCCGACTGGAGTGCGGTCCACGAGATCACATTCCACTCAGGCATGGCGTGGAACAATTGCCTGGCATCTTTAAGATTCCCTTCCCGGCAGAGCGCCGTGAGCATCGCATTCCACGTCACGATGTCCCAGCCGGGCATGCGGCCCATGAGCGCGGCCGCGGCGGCCAGGCTGCCGTACTCGAGTTGGGCCTGGAGGAGTACGGTCCACGAGACGAGGTCGGGCTGTTGGGGCATGGAATCGAACAGCGCAACAGCGTGGGAGAGATGCCCGTTGCGGGCATATGCCGCGAGCATCATCGCCCAGGAGAGATAGTTCCGGAGCGCGGTGGAATCGAACGCCCGCCGCGCGTGATCCACGGCGCCACACGCGCCGTACATCCGGACGATGGTGTTGGCGAGAAAGATCGGGCAATGCGAGGAGGAGCTGGGGCTAGACGCCAGCGACGCCATCGCCGAGTGGATCTCTATGGCTTGTGTCAAGCTCTGGCACGAATTCGCGAGCCTCACACAATCGTCGAGGCTTCTAATCGCCTCTTTCGTTCGCGCGCGAGGGAGAGTTCGCCCGGGACGATTGCCGCTGGGTTCGATTCCCGCCCAAATGCCTGGAGGACACATGGCGGTGGCTTACTGGGCACGAACCGTAGCATACAAATACCCTGTGAGGGCATTGCCTATCCGTGGCTGTTCCTAGGGTTTTCATGGCGATGGCGCTGGCTATGGTAACGGCGCTGCGTTTCTCTCCGGTCTAGCTGTGGCGGGCGGTGGCATTGGATGCCGGCACATAGGGGCGTCGCTTGAGCTGCTGGCCTTTTTCTTGGATTCCAGGAGCTTGCAGCTAGGGTTTCTAGGCGCCGGCCATGAGCGGGCGCACTCGCAACAAGAATTCCAAGGTGCCGAAGGGCGATCGCGGCGCCGAAATTCTCAGGTGCGCCATTGCTTTCTTGTGCTGCTCTTGTTGCTCACGAATTCTTTCTTCCCAGGAGAATCCACCTCACGAAGATTGTGACCGAGGAAGATCTCCGGTGGTTCTTTCATCTCGATCGGCCAGCCTGCCAGGGATGCCGCGGCAATACCAAGGATAATCCGCTGTGCCTCTGTGGCTTAGTTCCCCCGGCAAACGGTACGAGAAAGCATGGGCTCTGGCAGAAGCTATCGGACATCATCGACGAGCTGGGTCCGGATCCATCGAGGGAGCTGAGGGTGATGGACATTCCAGCGGGGTTGACCAATCTTGGAGCCACTTGCTACGTCAACAGCGTGCTCCAGTGTCTCTTCATGAACACCACCTTCCGGAATGGGGTCTTTTCCGCGGAGATGGAGCTGGTGAGAAACGATCCGGTGCTTCACCAGCTCGCTCGGCTCTTTGCGCAGCTCCATTCGGGAACCAAGAGCTCGGTGGACTCGGCTGCGTTTGCGACCACGCTGGAGCTGGACAACGCCGTCCAGCAGGACGGGCAGGAGTTTCTGAAGCTTCTCCTCACGCTACTGGAGCGAGTTCTTGCGCAGTCGAGAGTTCCGGAGGCGCGAGACGTGGTGCAAAACCTCTTCCGCGGGACGTTTTCATACGTTACGAAGTGCGCATTGTTTTATATCCAGGTTTATTTCTTTGTTTAGTGTAGTGCTGTAGGACGGTTTTATCACTTAGCGTTTCGTGCTATGAAGACTTACGTTCGTATCTTTCATGTTTTTCAGGTGCTCGAGCTGCGGTAAGGAGTCCGGCGCTTCGGATCAGTTCGTTGATTTCTACGAGTTAGAAGTGAACGTAAAAGGCTTCTCGAGTCTGGAAGAGTCGCTGGATGATTATCTCAACGAGGAGAAGCTTTCGGGAGAGAATCAGTACTTTTGCGAGTACTGCAAAGCTAGAGTGGATGCCACGCACAGCACAAAGCTCAGATTACTACCTCCTGTCTTGAATTTTCAGCTCAAGAGATTTGTGTTCAATCTCAAGGTATGTCGTTCTCCTTTGGTTTTATGTTCAGTGACTTATTGTTCTTCTTTACAGACTTCGACGAAGAAGAAAGTCACGTCAAAATTTATGTTTCCAAAGGTCCTGGACATGGAACGACGAGTATCGCCTGTGACATCCGATGGCTCTCCCGGCGAGCCAGCGCACTACGATCTTTTTGCGATTTTAATGCACAAGGGCAACATGGCCAGCAGTGGACACTACGTAGTACATATCAGGGACGAGAGAACGGGGCAGTGGTGGCAGTTCGACGACGAGGAGGTAACGATGCTTGGCTCCAATCCTCTGGGAGAGCCAACATCTAAACTTGATAAGGTATCTCCTGATAGGGACGACAATTTACTGATGTCTCCGGATGCTTACATGCTAATGTTTTCCCGTCGAACGAGCACGCCGAGAGTTGCCGAAGAACCAGTCAGGAGTATACCCGAGTTCTTGAAGGCAGAAGTCGATGAGCAGAATTACAGTCTTATGAGTAGCTGCGAGGTTTACAATCTCATGAAGGATGAGGAGGAACAGAGAATTGTCGAAAGAAGGGCAGAAGTTCGAGAGGTTCTGGCTAATGCACGACCGACAGCTCCAAAAGGCTTCTGGATTTCCGCAGAGTGGCTCCGCAATTGGACTGACAGCTTAAAACCACCGTAAGCCTTTCTGTCCTCGTTGGTTTTATCTTAAACGTTTTTCTGCGGGTGTTACAGATCGGCCATTGATAATAGCATCTTATTGTGCGAACACGAACGTGTTTCTCCCAAGAGTATTCAACTGATGAAATGCATATCCGATGCTGCTTGGCAGAGCTTGCATTCGAAGGTGCGTTTTCTTTTTCCTATTTGAATTTCTGACAAGGACTTTTATTTTGAGTTGCAGTATGGAGGCCAGCCAGTTGTAACCATGGAAAGCTGTTGTTTCGAATGTATTTATGCCGATGCTGCTGCTGCTGCTACGGCAGAAAGCTTTCGAAGCGGAAGAGCAGCAATGAAATTAATGGCTGAAAACGTTATGGCTGGGAAGGGCGTTGAAGGTCACTTGTTTTACGTGTCCAGATCCTGGTAACTTTCCTTTTCATTATTTCATAGCTGACTTGTTTTGTTATTAAGGCTCGTGCAATGGATGCGCAAGAAGGCTGCCCTGGACACACTAGGAGATGGTGATTTAAATCCAACAAGTGCCATAACTTGTCGTCACAATGCATTGCTTCCTGACGACGCTGCGGGTGCAAAACGGCAAGTCGTGCCTGAGGTTTTATGGTCCTACTTTTACCAAAATGCTGTTGTTGTTGGCGGAGAAGAACAACGTGGACACAAGCCGTTTCCTGTAAACACGGAGAATTGCAAGATTTGCGAAGCCGAGCACTCACACACTCTGTCCAGGCAGAACGACTTAAGGTAGCTTCCTCTCCAGAATCAGAACGAAATGCTTAATGCTATCTTTCAGAGCTACAAAGATGGAACAACGTCAGAAACAGGAGGCAATATTTTCTGGACGGAATCCCGTACTTAATCCCGGAGATGTTTATTACCTCGTTCCCTCTAGTTGGATTTCTCTCTGGCGTGCGTACATCGGAGCCAGTGGGAAAAATGTGCTAGATATCGAGGAGCCTGTGGGACTCGAAAGGTTTCTTTCGTCTCTTCTTTGCAAGGTAAATTGGACTCGATTGTCAGCATAAATTTTAACGTGATTTTGGTCAGCATGGTGGACTTCTCTATAATCCCCCAGCCTTAACAAGGACCAGGCGGGGAGAACTCGTACAAAAAGCATCTTCTGTGAGTTTTCCGTTTTTTCTTGGGGAACTTTGAGCTCTGACTTTCTGTTATCTGGTAAAGGATGACGTTCAAGTTGTGGTCTCTCGAGATGATTGGGTCTATTTTTGTCAGCAGTGGGATGCAAATGCTGGCAAGGGCATTCGAGCATATGTTGAGGAAGCACAAATGCCTGATCGTCCAGAAAAAGAATTAAGTGAACTCAAACTGCCTATTCTTAGAACAGAACCTGAGGTAATCCGTTCCAGTATTTTGCTGTCGTTACTAATGCTTTATATTACAGGTTTGCAGGGAGTGTATAGACGACCGGGAGACTACTGAACTCGTGCACAAGCTTAACTATACCAATGCAACTATCACCGTGGATCTTGTCCAAGGGAAAGAGCCACCTCCTTCTCTTGTCTTTGCGGCGGCTAACCAGGACGCCGAGAGAAGAACGTCAAAGCGTGCGCGCAGGACTGTGGCCACCGGAAACAAGCAAGTGAAGCTCACAGTTTCTGGAACCACGACGGTCTACCAGCTGAAGATGCTTATTTGGGAGTGGCTCGGGGTATGTACTGTTACTTCGTTGAGCGCGTCAGCTAAACTAACACTTTTCTTTTCCTGGATGAAGGTTGTGAAAGAAAACCAGGAAGTTCATTTTGGGAAAGTGGAGCTTACTGACGAATCGACTACACTCGCAGACGTGGGTGTTCTGCCAAATTCACAGTTGTGGGTTTCGGACAGCGGACTACACGAACATCGAGATATTGCAGGCAAGCCGATGCTTTCTTTGTTTATTTATGTCAGCCTGATTGCATCGCTATGGTTTTCGCAGACGAGCTCTCGACTCCACAGCAGGGCCACGTTGAAGAAGGTTTTAGGGGGACGCGGCTTTTAGATTCTTGCTTGCCTGGTCCAGCAAATGGATTGCACAGCTCCGAGAATCAGTTTTTGGAGCAGCCAGGGATATGCTAAAAGAGCATATAGTGTTCATACATGTAAGTAACAGTGGCTTACACCTTGTTCTTCCAGTTCTCAGGAACTATGGAATCCATCTAGTTTCGAGCTTTCTTTCTGGAGTCAGGATTTGCGATACACATTGGCAAGCATTACGTACGCTCCAGGATTACTTGGTTTTAACGAGAGAACTCTCTTTGCAGCGAGAGCGCCAAAGTGGACGTCCTTGTGGCCCTTGCAAGCGGCCAAGAGGCAAGTCCACTCCATGGCGTCCTCGACATAAGGCATGGAATCGATGAGAGCTTGGGCGTCACTCAAGTATCCCGAGCGAGCGAGAAGATCGACCATGCAAGAGTAGTGGAGCTTCCGGGGCGTCAATCCATAGTCGGAGCTCATGGAAGCCAGCAAGCTCAAGCCTCGAGAGACCTCGCCCAGGTGTCCGGTGGCGTGGAGGACCAAGAGGAAGGATACGTCGTCTGGACGCTCCACCATTTTCATCCCCGGGAAGAGCTCGCAAGCCGTCCGGGAATGCCCGTTCTGGGCAAATGCTGCGAGCATTGCGTTCCAGGCTGCAAGGTCCCTCTCTGGCATTGACAAGTAAAAGCGCGATGCTTGAGTGATTTCTCCGTGTTGGGCGTGTGCCGAGACGATTGCTGTCCATGAAACAATATCTCGTGATTGTGCTTGGTAGAATAAAGATTTAGCTTTGCCTAGATACCCATTCTGGGCATTTGCTGTGATCATCGTGTTCCATGTCACTAGATCGCGAAACTTCATCCTCGAAAAGAGTTCTAACGCGTAATCTAAAAATCCTAATCTGGCATAGCCATCCAACATTGTGTTCCATGATACTAAATTCCACTCCTGCATGGTATCAAACAAAAATCTAGCTTCTTCCAGATGGCCGTTTTGGGCATTTGCCGCTAGCATCGCGTTACAAGTCACCACGTTCCTCTCCAGCATGGAGTCAAACAACGACTGGGCCTCGCCGACGTGGCCGGCCTGCGCAAATGCCCCCAGCATCGCATTGCGCGCCACGACGTTGTGGTCTTGTATCTGGTCAAAGATCCGCTTGGATTCGCCTAGATTCCCGGCCCGACCGTGCGCCGCCACCAGCACGGTCAGCGACACCGTGTTCCACTCCTTCATCCGGTCAAGCAGCCGCGAAGCTTCGTGGAGGTCCCCCGCCTGGGCATATGCCGACAGCATTGCGTTCCACGACACGAGATCGCGCTCGTCCATCTCGTCAAACATCCGCCGCGCGATCCGGAGATTCCCGGCCTCGGCATATGCGTAGAGCATGGCGTTAGAAGCGACCACATTCACGGCGGGCATGGCGTCGAATATCCGCTTGGCATCTTCCAGGTGCCCGGCCTGGGCGTGCGCCACCAGCATCGCGGTGGAGGAGACAATGCCCCTCTCGGGCATGCCGGCGAAGATCCTCTCCGCATCTTCCAGATGCCCGGCCTCGCCCAGTGCGGTGAGCATTGCGGTGCAAGAGATCTGGTCCGTGAAGCGCATGGCAGAGAAGAGGGCACGCGCGGCCGCGGCGTCGCCGATCTTGGCGTGCGCGTCGAGGAGGATGGTGGCCGCGACCATGTCGTGCTCGGGCATGGCGAGGAAGAGGCTGTGGGCGCGTGCGAGCTCTCCGGCGCTGGTGTAGGCCGCGACCATGGCGGTCCAGGCGATGGAATCGCGCGCGGGCATGGCGTCGAAGATCGCCCGGGCGCGTTGCGGCGATCGCCTGCCATGCGGCGAGCGCGCGACGGCGAGCAGCATCTCCGAGCAGGCGACGACGTCCCAGATCTCCGGCATCCGGTGGAAGAGATCCTCGGCCTCGTCGAGGAGCCCGTTGGATGCGTAGGCCGAGAGGAGCGCCATCCAGCAAAAGGGATGGGGATTCGCGAGCTCGTCAAGAACACGGCGGGAGTCGCGGATGCTGCCAAGTCTTCCATACGCCCGGATGAGAGAAGACGCGAGCAGAGCGGAATTGGGGAGGAGGTGCTGGATTCGAGCATTGGCTTCGCGCAGCGCTGGCAGCGTCTTGCAGGATCTGAGAAGCTCTGTGGCATCCATAAAACCCTAAACTTTTGAATTCACAGAATATTCAAATCCTGCCAAAGAATATTCTCTTTTAACTTTAGCCTTTTGGTTCATCTATAACTTCGTGTGGTCCGTCATCAAACCTACCAAAACAGGAAGAAGCTCCAGTGGATTTTCATGGCAGAAGCGATCGATAGTATACTTCCAGGACTGCCAGATCGTTTGCTCGTCGCACACATCCTTCCAAGGCTGCCATGCTACACTCGCCCGGTATGTCGTGCTCTCTCCAAGGCCTGGAAATCCCTCCTCGACACTCCAGACCCCGCCCTGGAGCTTAGAACTCGTGAGCTCCAGCTCCCACGTCTCTGGGATCTAGATCTCGTGTGCACCTATGCTGACTGGGACAAAAAGATCAATCTCGCTCCTTTGATCCAGGAGCCTGGCAAAGGCTGGATCAAGCTTCCAGAGATCCGGGTCTATGCTCAAGGGCAACCAAGAATGGTGGCTTGGTCAGGGATGATCCTTGTCTGGACGATTAGAAAAGAGGGCTGTGGTGAGGGGCGAGACATGATCGCCAAGCTCGACATTGGGCGAGGGAAGTGGTTGTGGGATTTGTTCCCGGTGATCGGCGCTGCCGGCTGGAAGGATTCCGTAGCGTTCAAAGGCAAACTCTACTCGCAGTGGTCTCCAAAGAAGAAGCTCGGGAATGAGTATAGGACCGAGTGTCTGGTTTATGACATGGAACGCGATGATGTCTACGCCATCGCTGGGAAATGGATGTGTAGCAACGTTGGAATCACTCGTAGCTTGGGCTCGCCACCACAGCCATCATCCGGAAGATCCTCGGGAAAGGTGCGATCGGCTCCACCGGCAACAGAGAAACGATACCGCGATATCGCATCTTCGTCTTCCTCGTTGAGCTCTTGCGCCAAGGAGGATATGTATGGATTCGTCAAGGACTGGGATCGCCTTGCGATCAATGTTGTGAGGTACGACGATCGCTGTAACGAGTGGAAGATCGAGGAGGAGCTCCCCAGGGTTCCACAGCTGGAAGATCAAGTGGAAGATGCAGTGGCCGTGAAAGGGCTCACAGTGGTGAATCGAAGCTGCTTTCATCCGGCTATGGAGGTCGATGCGATCAACGTTGTTATGTACAGAGAAGAAGAGGGCGATATTATGTGGTGTAATGTATCAATGGAGAAGAATTGGGTTCCAATCGAGGATGAGCTTCTGGGCGGTGGGAAAATCAAGGACCTTTTGGTGGTGCATGGTGATCTTTTCGCAGTTTCTAGAGAAGCTCTTGATCAGGCTCCATTCTTCAAAGAATGGGTCATATGGAGGGGGAAAATCCATCACTCCAGCTCTAGGAATCACGTAGAGTGGAAAAGAATGTATGGATTGCCGGTTGGATCCAGGAGAATTTTGGATCAGCCTCCAACCAAGACACTTCTATGCTACACTTATATGACTTGAAATATAAAGAAACCCCCTGTTTTTTAGGGTTTTTACATTTGAAATCAAGAACCCTAATAACAGGGGCCCTGATTTTAAGGGTTCTTGGGAAGAATGCCGCCAATTCCGGATCTTCTAGATCAGCGCGAGTGTTTGCAGCTCATCCAATCCGCGAGAAGCATCCACTCCATCAAGAAAATCCACGCTAGTATCCGCCATCTGCTCTCGGAGGACGTGAAGATCGCCAACATGCTCCTCCAGCGCTACGCCAAATGCGGCAGCATCGAGCTCGCGCGCGCCATCTTCGACAAGATCGCGCCCAAGAACTGCTTCTCCTGGGCGATCATGCTGTCCGCGTACGCGCAGGCGGGCGATCTGGAGCACGCCAAGCGGATCTTCGACGCGATGCCCGAGCAGGATCTAGTCATCGCCACGACGATGCTGGATCTGTACGCGCGGTTGGGCAATCTCGCGCAGGCAAAGGCGCTGTTCGATCGAGGAATGCCGTGGCGGGATCTCGTGTCCTGGAACGCTGTTCTTGCGGCCTACTCGCAGCGCGGCCTCTTGACCGAGGCGAAATCCCTCTTCGATCGCGCGCCCGAGAGAGATCTCATCACCTGGACTGCGATGCTCTCGGCCTACACCCAGAACAGCGATCTCGGCAATGCGAAGCTCGTCTTCGATGAGATGCGCGAGAGGGACGCGATCGCGTGGAACGCGATGCTCCACGCGTATGCCCAGGCCGGGCATCTCGAGTACGCCAAGCACGTCTTCGATTCCATGCCCGAGCGATCGGTAGCGTCGTGGAATTCAATGATCTCCGCGTTCGCGCAGAACGATCACCTCGCAGAGGCCAAGGCAGTGTTTGATGCGATGGAGCAAAGGGATACCATCTCCTGGACTTCGATGCTCACGGCATTTGCCCAAAGCGGGCATTTGCGCGACGCGAAAGAGATGTTTGACAGGATCAAGGATCCCGATCTCGTCGCCTGGAACGCGATGCTCAGTGCGTACGCGCAGAATGGCTGCCTCGACCGCGCGCTAGAGATGTTCCACACGATCGAGAGAGGGGATTCCATCGCCTGGAACGCGATGCTCTCGGCGTATGCGCAGAACGGGCGACTCTACGAGGCGCTCGCGCTCTTCTGCTCGCTGCCGGAGAGGAACGTCTCGTCCTGGAACGCGATTCTCACGGGCTACGCTTCCAACGGGCTCTGGCGCGAGGCCATCGATCTCTTCCAGGCGATGAAGGCGGTGGAGATGCCCAACGAGATATCGTTTGTGTGCGTGATCATCGCCGCGAGCCATCTGGGCGACGTGGAGTGCGGCTTGGGCGCTTTCGTTTCGATGCGGCTGGACTACTGCGCGAAGGCGACCAAGCAGCACTACTGCTGCGTGGTGGACTTGCTGGGACGAGCCGGATACGTGAGGGAGGCCGAGGAGCTGTTGCAAACCATGCCTTTCGTGCCGGAGCCTCTCGACTGGACGTGCCTGCTCGCGTCTTGCTCCACGCACCGCGATGGCGAGCGCGGGTCCAGAGCCTCCAACCGGATTGTCGACTTGAATCCGAGGAAAGGTGCCGCCTATGTCTTGCTCGCAAGCATCTAAGAGTGGTAAGTTCTTTCGCTTTCTCATCTCCCTTCTTTCTTCTTCATTCATTTCGCTTTGGTTTTCATTTCCTTTTGTTCTTCGCCATTGGCCTTTCGTTCTTTCGCTTTGTTTTACGTTTGATTTGGTATGTTCTTTCTCTTTGTTTTTACCTTCCGGTTCTAATTCTCCTTCTTTTTTTTGGATTCTGTAGTGGGAGACAGTGGCAGCGACAATTCTGTTTTTTTATCCATGACTGAGTTATCCTCTTCTACACAATCTTAAGTTCTTCTTCCTCCCGTTTTTTCACGTCTCGCGGTAAGGCCTCTGTTCTTTCTTGTTTCTGGTGGAAACTGTTTCGTTTTTGTTTCTGCATTCCTGTTTCGAGTCGGACATGCTAGTTCACTTCGTTTTCCTCAGATATTGACAGTGAGTTTTTTTTTCTTTCCAGGGACGCGGCTAAGGAGCTAACGCGTCCACGCTCTTCTTTTAAGTTTTGTGGGGGCCAACCAGCGTAAGGTCTGTCACCAAGAGTGGACTGGCCGAGAAGCCATTAACTTTGTTTTCTTTTTCTTCCTTTTTTAGTGCCGCCATTGTACCAATCGGTGATCGTGTTTCCATGCTACACGCTCTACTTGCTCCAAAGCCCGACTATAAACTACACATGCTTCATTGAATCCAATGCTGCTGCTGTGACGCTGTGATGTGCCGAGAGGCTATCGATTTATAAGCCAGGTACCCAGCTTGACTCGTTTTCTATGCCAGATATCTAACTTCTAGCGACTCAAGGACACAGTCCAGTGGGAGGAGCTCGATACCAGAAGGAAAACTTCTTCTGGCTTTAGAAAATACGAGGAGCAGGACAATGTGTGTGAAGTAAAGGTGACACTTGACCATCCTGTCGGAGCTCAGTTTTCCAGGGAGCACTGCTTGCCTTGCTTGCGTGCGCTTTGCTTGCTTGCTTGCTTTGCATCCATTGATTCCTTGTGCTTTTCTACTTGAAATATTCATCGCTTCTAACTGGCCATCCCGAGGATATATGTGTGGAACAGGGAAAGCTCACGGGAAATCGCGAAAGGAAGAATCGGAAGGCCTCGAGAGCGGAGCCTGGCATGAATGGTGGTGGCTGGAACAGAGGGGATTTGGATGAGAGATGCCTTGGTACCATTAAAGAAAAGGCGGAGAAATGCTAAGCCGGAGGAGAAGTATCAAACCAAACAAACAAGGAACAGGCTCCAAGCACGTCGAGGTTAGTGGGAGGCAAGCTGATTAATTCTGCTACTCATGCATGCGGCCGCTGTCTGCCAGGACTCGGACCAAAGCGTCGCGGATTTTAATCGACAAAAAAAAAGAGTAAAGGAGCAGTCTTGATGCCCAAGTTCGTCCCCTGCGTGGTCTATCTTTGTCGGACGAAGCCACTTGCAGGAACTCCATGGAGGTAAGAATCAGCTGAGAGAGAGGAAAAAAAAAACCGAAAAAAACAGGAAAAAAAGAGAGGGAAAAAAAAAAGATGGAGATATAAGTATCCTTGAGAAGTGTGCGCGAACTTTTCTAGAGGAGGAGCACCACTGAGGCAGTGGGGACCAAACTCTACAGTTGTGGAAGATCACTTTCATCGCCATTTTAGTACTTTGGAGGAGATTCTCTCGCTCGGAGTGGCAAACAACAGTGTTCTTGCCCCTGGTTACTGATTCTCTGGTCTCTCGTAAGTAATCCACTTGCTTTTTTTCTTTTTCTTGGACAATTCACTGATTTAAGTGGCACTTGCAGTTTGGTTCGTTTGTTGCTCGTCCCTTTCAATCGGATTTTTAAGCAGGCCGCCGAGCGAATGAAAGCGAGCTTTACGAGTCGCTCTCGATTCATTTCTCACTGATCACGAGTGGGAGAAGAGTTAGGCTGGGATCCCCCATTCCTGGTTTCTGGTAAGCAATCTCTCCATAGTTTTCTCTTTTCCTTTCTTTCCTTTCTTCCTCTAACCTCTCTGTTCCAGGCTTGGCTTGGTTGTTTCCATTCGCTCCTTGTTTGATTCGAGCCAGCGACAAGTAAGATTGATCTTTCTTTAGTTTCTTTCTTGTGAACACAAGAAGAACAAGGCTGGCCATTTTTCTAAGCAAATTCTTTTTGGACCACCACCAATCTGCACGACGTTTAAAATAATTCGCGCGGTCTGTGCGCGTGGAACACGAACACTCGCGAATGGCGGCCTGTATACGCCTCCTTTAAAAGGTGCTTAATCCGGTTTAGGCATTTTGTTAATAGAAACAAACGGGTGGAGATCCCAGTGACATCAGGGTGATGCGTTAATTTTTGCTGATCTGCCAACTTTGATGTGGTAATTTTTCACCCCATCACACTATGCAAGAAAATCTGGTTACCTTACCATTGTTCGTTCCATAAATCCAAAGATTTCAGCCCATGTATAAGATTTGATATTTGCCTAGAGTCTTGTCAATCTAAGGAAATCACTTCTTGTTTACTACGTTTCTAACATTTATTAATTTCACCATCCAAGGTAAGAACTTCACCACGAGGTGAAATAAAAAATGCCGCTTACACAGCAGTAAAAGCCAGAGTAAACAAAGGCCCAGAAGGGTTGACTCTTCTGGAGAAGTTTGAACAAGCCCACCATTCATTGGAATTCATTCTCGGGCCACCATTCAAATCGCAAATTCAAGACGGTCTGGCCTGTCACTGGGACACTGTAGTGAAACCACGATCCCTTCATATGCATATAAAAGCTTTGACCAGCTGCAATTCTCCACCCCCATTTTAATTTTTTTCAAGGCTTCCATGTAAAACCCCTTTGACCTGGCTTGCAAGTGGCCATTTGGGCATTTTGCCAAGGCACACATCTTTTTGGCTCCTTGCATGTTATAAAAGTGGGCAGGGACAAAAAGCAAGGGGAAACTTTGAAAGGAAAAAAAGCCTCCAGAAAAGCAAGAGGAAGTGGGGTATTTGCTGTTGTCACTCACTCACACTTTGGGGCTTTCTCTTCTCCTCTAAAGAAAGAGGGAGTGGTGCATTTGGAGCAACTTCTTTTGGATCAAACAGCCGGCGAGTCCCCACAGAGAGAGGGTGAATTTGTTGCAGATTGATAGCCTCCTGCAATAATTTACAACAACAACAACAATACTGTGCATGCATGCTGCAATGCAATTGCCCAGTTGCAAATTGTGGCATGCATGTCCACATCTACTTTTATTAGTTCCTCACCAAACTTTGCTCGCCACCTTTTCCTCTTTTTTCATTTAATTTTCTTATGTAACTAGCTAGTTACCAGAAACCTGCCTGATACTGGCTCTAGTTTGCGTGATGCTGTGCTTAGCTCAGCACGTAAAAGCGCTCTCAACTCAAGTTACTTTGCTGGCAAAATGCCAGGCTTTGGTAAATGCTCCCCGTCACACCACCCGTCACGCTTTCGAGAGTTAACAATCAGGCAAAAGCGGATCAGCCAGCTGACTGATCTCTGCTGATGGTGTCCGAAACTCGCTGCTAGCGAAATGGTGGTGGGGAATATCCCCCTGGGTCAGGGAAATTCGGGTTGGTCTCGCAGAATGCTGTACAACTTGCAAAGCGGTGACGTAGGGTGTATCCTGTTTATCTCTCACGTGTATGGTGTTCTTGGAAAGTATACGTAGATGAGTATTTGATTGAAGACTGATCTCCTTCCTCTGATGATGATGGTGTGTGTGATTGATGACAGGCGATTGATTTGGGAGTCATCGACTCGCTCGGTGGCGAAGACGAAGATGATCTCATTGCCGTGTTACACTGTTGCGTGCCTGATGACCTCATCGCCCAAAAGCGGTGTTGGTTGTGTGATCTCGGGGAGAGATTCTTTAAAGGTTCAGAAAAGGTGGCGGGGCTAGAACATTAGGTTTCTTTTCCTGATCATGTGTGCTCACGGGATTGAGATTCTACCGTACGGGGGAATACTGCCGTGTTGGGCTCTTACACAATTCTATACAAAAAAAAAATGAAGTTAAAAAAACGGAAAACAAAAGGAAAAATAAACGAAAAAAAAAAACAAGCAAGAAGTTTGACCCGCTCACGTTCAATGTCTAGAAGGACATGAGATGAGAGCAACAAACAGACGTGGGGCACAAGTCTTGGCCGCGATGACCTCCCCGTAATCAGTCCCGCGGAGGCGTTTTTTGTGTAGGTGGGGCTGAGTTGGGTTGTTGCATCTCCATCCCCTTGCCTCCTTACTCGCCCATTTTTCACGGATGGACAGGAGATCCAAAAGCCCCTTCCGTACATACTGTGACAACTTTGGCGGTGGATGCCGTGTTTTCATGGCAAACGCACACACACGAGCTCGCAAGTTGACAAGCAAACAGTATTTTTCTCTTCTTTTTTTTTTCTCTTTGGTGGATCGAAAGATATCTTGGGTGGGAACCCTTGCTCCAATCTAGAACCTCTAAGAGAAAGGATCTCTTGCTAGATTCCGTTACTCCAGGACCACCACCCCGCTCTTTGTTATAAAGTGCGGGGTGTTTTAACGAAAGAAACTTCTCATTCCTGTGTGACTCTTTCTCGCCTTCTTCGGAGAAGCTCAGGGGAAGAGGTCCCAAAAGCGAGAGCTCTTCCAATGAAGAACCCCACAAAGGAGAGAGATATGGGCTCCACTCTAAGCTCTAAAGAATCACTCGCAATATGGCTGTACAATACAAACAAACACTCGAAAAGAAAGGATTGAAAGCTACATATGAGAGAGAAAGAGAGAGACACTAGACTACCGCCCTCTCGTGGATTCCCTTGCGAAATCCAAATCTAAGCCACACAAAATCTATAGCAAGCAAAGGAAGTTCATTCCAAAGTTGTCTCGCGAGATCACACTTGTTTCATGAGCTTCCCCGCCCAGCTCCATCTTGTTGATGGTCACCGTCCACAATCATCACTCCAATCTTGTCACACGGCAAAAGGTTCCCATTATAAACCGTCTCCAAAAAACCATGAACTTCCGTACAATGCCGTATGACACGGCCCCTTCATATAAGTAACCCAACCCCATACGAAACCCACGCGGTTTTTACTTTTCTTCCGTGAATCTCTTCCATCGCCTCCATCGCCTCTTCTTCTTCATCATCCTCTCCTCACTCTCTCACATTTTTTTTTTACTTTTTTTCTTTTGCTTCCATGGTCTTGTAGACCGTGGTTTTTGGAATCGATCAGGAAGTTTGTTTGGCCACAGGTCTCCATCCCGGAGCGTATAAAACTCAAGTTGGAGATCCATACAGCACTGTCCAAATCCTGAATGGGATTTCTGGTGACACGTACAGACGATCCTACTCGTCGTCGCTCCTTTGCTGCGGCTGCTGCTTCTTCTGTTTCATTCGAATTGCAATCGCGGGGATTCGTCTCACAGGCTATAAAGGAGTTTGCTTCCTCCTCTTCTTTGAATTTTCTTTAGCTTCTTCTCTCTCTTTTTTCTTCTTCTTCTCGTGGAGGGGGCTGTGATTGTGAAGCGAGCGGGGAAGCAATTGGCCATTTAATGGGCATTCGAAAGACCCGGGCAAGGCATCACAGCTCTGGGACAGAGACACAGGAAAGAGAAGAGAGAGAGCGAGCGAGTGAGAAAAGAGCTTAAATGGAGAAATATCATCATAGCTGGGATGGAGCTTCTTCTTGATTATTAGCTCGTCAAAAAAAAGAAAGGAGAGAGAGAGAGAGAGGAGAGAGAAGACTCAAGCAAGCAAGGAAGAAGAAGAAGTAGCAGATCTCTTCTTCAAATTCGGATATCTCTCATGATCTAGAGTCGAAATTCTGCATTTTTCTGGGAAGGGGGAGCTGTGGCAGCTTCTCCAGACAGATGTTTCAGGAGTGCCATGAGAAGAAGAGGAGCATACAACGGTGTGAAAATGAGGAGCAAGCTGGAACATCTTCCAAGTGACAAGACAAAAGTCTTATGGAGAGGAGGCTGATCAAGAGTGCCAAGGAGGAGGAGCAGCAGCAGCAAGAGGAGCTCGAGAGAATTCTCCAAACCCTAGGCGGAGCTACAGAAGCTTCTTCATCTCCATCGCGGTCTACAGCAACAGCGCTGATAACTTCTTCTTCTTTCTCTTCCAGTTCTTCCAGTTCTTCCAGCTCTTCCAGCTCTTCGTCGTCCTTGATCGCTACCGCTAGCGGGATAGCTGCATCGGCCGCGCAGCCAGCAGCGCTGATGGACTCCACGGTTGCAGCAGCGGCTCCCTGGAGCTTCCACTTGGATCCCGCGATGGCGGCCATGGTGGACTCGGCGCAGCTTCTCTACAGTGGCGGCATCTCGGGCATCATGGCCGGCAGCTCCACTGTTCCAGGCAGTAGCAGTAGTGGCGCTGCTGCCGCTGGGAGGCTCTACACCGACTGGAATTTGGCCGACTTTGACAACGCTGCTACTGCTGCTACTCCTCGATCCGGAGTGGAAGCGTCGTGGTGGCAGCAAACTTTCCTCTCGCAGCAGCAGCAGCAGCAACAACAGCAGCAGCACCACCATCGCCACCAAGAACACTTGGAACAAAGCTACAATCCCGCGGGATTTTTCTTGGACGACCCAGATGACGATCAAGTAGCGGCGGCGTCGAATCAACAGCAGCTGGATCTGGCGAGCGCTGGTCATGCTGCTGCTGCTGCTAGCGCTGGTGTTGCTGCTGCTGCTGCTAGTGGATCGATTGCGTCTGGAGGGTCAGGAGGAGGAGATCAGGCGATTGGAACTCCCACGTCCTTCACGTCCTCGTCGGGAGCCAGCGATGGCGACGAGGAGCACAAGGGAAATGTGGCATCGTCCGGAGGATCGCTCAAGCGCAAGGCCGGGTCTTCCGAGGACGCGGAGAAATCGTCGTCGCTGGAGCCGCAGCCGCAACAACAGGAAGGAAAGAAACCGTAAGAACTCTCGGCAAACTTTTCACCATTTCTTCTCTTCCATTGGGCTTTTGGTTTGTTCTTGCGGTTTCTTTGCTTTCTTCCGTGCTTTCGCGCTTTCATGCTTCTTGGGCTTGCGAGGATTTGCATCGTCGTAACTGGGCTGCCATGAATTTCAGTGTTGGCGGACGCCATAGCCATCCATCTCTTACGTATGCCCGCCTCGGGCATACGTGAGCCTACACTGGCATTTTTCACGGAAGATTTTCGTGCTTCCAAAGGCAATGATGAAAACATGGAGTTGTTTTTATCCTGGGCATTTGTGCATTTGGATTTCATCCCTGACTGGAACTCTCATCTCACAGATCTCTCACCAAAATTTTCCTGTCAATCGTTTGCTTCCAGAGCCAAGCCTCCAAAGAAAGGTCCCAAGCGAAACCGCGAGCCTCGCTACGCTCTCCAGACGCGCAGCGACGTGGATATCATGGACGATGGATTTCGGTGGCGAAAGTACGGGCAAAAGGCCGTCAAGAACAGCCCCCATCCAAGGTACGTGAGCAAAAAAACTGGATTTTTCTTCCGATCGATCACCAAGTTTTCTTTCTTCTCTCGCAGGAGCTACTACCGCTGCACCAACAGCAAGTGTCCAGTGAAGAAGCGAGTGGAGCGTTCCTGCGAGGACCCCGGAATTGTTATCACCACTTACGAAGGTACTCACACTCACCACAGTCCGGCGACGCTGAGGAGTTTGACGGAAGTTGGAGGCGGCGGAGGCGGAGGAGGTGCTGGAGCTGTGAATCCTTTCGGCAGCCAGCGCCCCGGATCGTTCACGCAGGCGCTGTACCAGACTATGCCTCACTTGCAAATGCAGCAGCAGCAATCGCTTCTCTCTGGCCTCGGAGCTAGAGGTGCCAGCTTCAATTTTCCATCGGCTCGAGCGCAAAGCCAGCAGCAGCAGCAGCAGCAATTCCTCCAGCAGCAAAGCCAGCTTCTCCAGCAGCAGCGGCAGCACCAGCGAAGCCAGCAGGATCAGCAACAGCTTCTACAGCAGCACCAACAGCAAAGCCGGCAAGTAGGCCAAAGCCAGACTTTCACGGACGAAGGCCTGCTAGAAGATATGGTTCCTCCTGGTATGCGGAAATGAAAATTGGAAACTTACCTCGATAGCAGGACCATCTCGAAAGAGCCAGGAGGTCGGTGTTTAAGTCTGGCCAAGCGAAGAAAGGTCCAGTTTTGCGCGTTCTACTGCAGCACCGAAAGGAGAAAAAGAAACGTACACATGAATTAGCAAATAACTTCCACGGCCCAGCGCATTTTGAGACAAGGTACCTGGTTCTGGGCCGCTACTAACACCTTCAGATGGAGCTCTTGTCACAAGGCACCATTTTTTTTGCTCGACGATCCAAGAGGCTTAAACATTTCCTCTCGCGCAGGCCTTTTCCGTTCTCCTTGTTCCGATATAATTTGTTATATCAAGCCGCGGGGGGAAGAGATGCTGCTTCGTAGTGTTACATTCATTCCATCTGTGTAGCTCGCAATAAAACTTTTGGTCACTTTCACCATATCTGAGCGTTGCAGCGGGGGAGCACAGAGCCGCAGTAGCGAAATCCCACCAGATGGATCATCCCATCTCGGGCAGCAGCAGCAGCAGCAGGAGCAGCACTGAAATACCATAAAGCATGTCAATAGCAGAGCTCGGCGATGGCATTAATGCAACAACGTACCTGTTTGGACGAGGACTGATCGCGTCAAAAAGCCTGCAAAAACCACATATCTGGAACTCCAGAACCAAATGATCACTGGAAATGTGTGCATAGCTAGCTACCTGGGGGAGTACATTCTTGTGTAAGTGCGCTTACACACACCGACACAAAGCCTTCGCGTACGAACCAGCTTCAAACGCTTCAACCGTCGAGATCACCGGATCAAACTAGGACCACGCGGCTGGCCGCTGGAGCGATCATATAATAATACCCGGGTGGCTCGAATCGCGAGAGAGCGAGCGGAGACTCAGCAGTAGCAGTCGGATTGAAAAGTAGAGAAATCCATTAAAAAGGAAAGAGTGAGAGAGGGGAAGAGCCAATGTAGTAAACCTCGCAGCGGATGTGTGTCGTGCTGGTGTGGCCACGCTCCATCTTCAGTGAGGGCTGACATAGTTCGCGAATCGATCTGGTCAAAAACGAGAACGATTCACCCGGTCAGATGACACGAACAGGAAAATTCTTTCTTTTCTAGCAAGCAACACCTACCAGTCTACTGGTTGACAAGCCTTCGTCAAGAACGCAAGAAGCGACACTTAAGGTGGGCTAACATAGCTGACAATGCGTCCTGCTTTTGTTCACACCTCCAAGTTAGCCCCAGAAATCCAGCCAAGCCAGATCTTACGCTCGTCAGTATGGCTGCCGGTGCTTCCTGTGGAAACGATGATACTGCTTCCGCTTCCTCTCGATCCCGCTTAGCTCCCGCTTCTCAATCTCCACCACCTTGATCGGGCTCAGCTTGAACGTCCCGTTTCTAAGCTTGGCTTGAGTGTTGTGGAACCAGTCCATGCTCACGTTGTCCAGAGGAACTTTCGATGGATCGCCACCTGGACCCGCCTTGACTCTCCTGTACGCCTCCAGTAGAACGTCTATGTCCGACACCACCTCCATCAAGCTCCGGTACCTCCCATCCGGATCCGGTGCTAGCATGGACAGCTTCTGATGAACTTTCTTGCAGTGCTCGTCCTGGACTAACGATCTAGAGTCGTACTCCTTCTTCATCGCTCTGAGATAAGCGCCGGCTTCCTTACGAACCCGCCCAGCTTCCCCCTGCTGCTGCCTAAACTTCTCCTCGGCCTTCTTCACTGCGTCCTCCGGAACATTGGGAAGAACACGCGCGAGTTCTTCCATCAATCTATCCGAGACCGAAGGCTGCTCCACCTCTTTACTTTCTTCCGTATCCTTCTCGGTCAGTTCACTGCTAGGTGTTTCATCCATCCCCTCGTTCTCGTCCCAGAGATCGTTGTCGTTGAGATACGTATCACCCTCCTCAAACTCCGACCCCTGGTCTGAGTCGCCACCACCACCACCCTCTCCTTCGTCGTGGCTCCACATCGACTCACTCTCACTATAGCTCCCTTCTCCATCGCTCGTGTCGGACAATTGCTCGCGCTCGTCGAAGAAGGACTTCTCATTCTTGTCACTAGAGCTAGACTCGGTGGAGCAGGACCTCCGAGCACCTGGAATGAGTAAGAACGGCTCTCAAACAACCGACTGGCAGGCAAGCATTCAAGCGGCGGAACGAGCGGAGAGAGCCTGACCTTCGAAACGTAGAAACCCGCAGCTCGAGAGCCCGGAAACCAGCCGCGATGACGCCAGAGTGCTGTGAAACGGCCGCATTGACTCCAGCGCCGCGATTTCACGAGGAATCCTATGTGTGTCGAAGTACGTGAGCAGGCAACGGCGCCGGGAGATCATACCTGAGGCATCGCGGCCGCTGGAAGGCCGATTGCCGCGGCGGCGCGCGCATTGTCGCAATCAGGCGCCTCGCTATTCCCCTGCTCGCCATGAGAAGCCCCAAGCCCTAAACCCTTGTGAGCTCATGACATGGCAAATCAGCCCTAAAATACGATGACGTGTCTGCCACGCTGGCGGATAATGTTTTAGGGTTTTAGGCGCGAGGGAATGGCTACAATATCCGGGAATGCGGCATCCATGGCGCTTGCGCGCCGCCTTGTCTCTCCTCCCCAGGCGCTGCGCTCCTCCTCGTCGCTCTCCAGGTCAAATCTGGCTGCGAAATCATCGCCTTGCGTGATTCTCCGGGCAAATGCCGCTGCCGCCAATACCGAAGGCTCCAAATTGCGGCAGATTTCTTCGCTAGATTCCATGATTTGGAGAGCTAGGAATGGCAATGGCGCCGTGCTGCGAATGAGCACTCCCACAGTTTTATCGCTCCAAGGTATGCCGAGAAAATTCTCCATCTTCCTTGGTTCTTTCTTTCTCTCTCCTTTTCCTTCTTTCTTTTATTTGCTTGGCTTGTTTGCAGGCACTTTTATGTGCACGAGCACAACAGATGATGGTGGATAATTCTCTTTTGTGGTCCTCTCTAGCAGGTCACGTCGTGCATTCCTTCTTGAAGAGTGGAGTCACGTAATTTTCTGGTGAAAGAGAGAAAGAGAGAGGGAGAGATTCTCGCCAAAGAGGTTGGAAGTTCTTTTATTTTTTGGTTTATCATTGAGAAACGGAACACAAACTTTCCTTCTACGAACAGTCACTAGAAAGGCTATATATCTTTGCTCTGCCTGATGTTTTCGTGCTTTTACAGGCACCTCCAGTAGCAGAGCTGAAAGCTATCGGTATAGATGTTGGACTTTGGGTTTCCTTGCAGTAATCTAAACTCCTGTTTTATTGTTTCTTGTGCTTTGACAGGAGAGTCGGATGTGACCAAAGTTTCTAGTTCCTCAGTCGGCAGTTTTTGCGAATCTCGCCTTCAGCCTTGACGTTAATAGCACCCATCCGGACCATGGCGTTTGCGAACTTAAACTGCCACATGTTTTCATCCTCGGCGTTTGACTGGGAAGAAAACTGGGTGAGCATGTCGCTGTGGAGCGTCTGATCTGAGATCATGAGCCCCATGTTGTTGACGAGGTTGGAGTAGTAGCGATTGTCAAACTGGGAAGGGGTGACAGGATCCAGCGGCACGACAGTTCTCGGATCAAAGTTCCTCGGACAGGCCTGCTTTAGTTTCCCGGCGTAAGCAGCGTCGAGATTCGGATCAGTATCAAACTCCGGGCTGAAGTTATAGAGCCTCTGGCTGAAAGAGACACAGTGAGCTCGTCCTATCGTATGTGCTCCTGGAAGTTGGAAGAAGATCAGTGGCAGGCCGAGAGCAAACTTATGAAACTTTACCGGACAAGGTGATCATCTCATCTTGAGTCAGACCAACATCAAGGAACCTCTGGGTTAACTCTTCAGAGTTTTCGTTCGTGGGAGGAAGAAGGTCCTCCGCTTCGGTCCTGAGTGAAATAACACCATCTTTACGTCCTGTTTCCACTGGCCAAGTTCCTCCTCCAGACTGGTGGTAAGCATTCTTCGTCAAGTTCTCGAAAGAAATCTTACGAAGCAGGAGTTCTTACCAGGGAAACAGCATCTCGGGCTGCTATAGCGAGAATGTCAGCACATGAGACAGTCTCTGGACACGCTTGTTCGAGAGCTTGCTTTACTGCGTCGACGACGTTGTATCCTCGGAGCGAGAAGTTTGGGACAGCTTGTTTCTCCGTGGCGGGGAAGCCGTTTTGTGGATCCAAGAGAACGGACCCGTCACAGCCCTGTTCATCAAGTTGGCGGCGATTGGTGAGCAAGAATTCTTTCAGTGACTACGGATTTTTCAAATCGATAACGATGCTGCCGAGATGAAAGGCGAGACAGAAGTTGCTCACGGACCTGGACGAAACAGTCGTGGAAGTGGAGACGAAGCAACGAAGCAGCGATGGATTGGTCTCGTGCCACGGCCGCGGTGAGAACTTTCTTGACAATCTCCTCGGCCATGGGACATCCATTTTGCTCGTAGTATCCAACAACGAGCTGAGCTTCCACATGGACAAGCGTGACAACAACACTCACCACCAATGCTGCTACTGCTTTGCGGACGACGAGCTCCATCGCTCTTCCTCGCTCGGTGCTGTGACGACTCCCATCCATCACCACCATTTATACAGGTAACTTTGCTCCAACTTGTTGAGTTGTGCTTGAGCTGTTTAGCAGAAATATCCTTTTCCAAATGATTTTGCGCGGCTTGTAGTGGAAGAGCAACTCCAGTAAAAAGTAAGCCCACTTCCATTATTCTAGATTCTTGTCAGAATACATCGCTTGGCTCTAAAGCTACGAGAAAATCTTATGTACAGGTGACTGATCACTAGCGAAAAAAATGAAGAAAAACGCTTCAATACGGCCGGTATGGATACTCTGCAAAGATTGAGTTAGCCCCTCTCACGCAAAGATTTTAAACAGGAACTTAGGTGCTAGCTACAAACCTTGATATACTGGAGGATAGCCAGACGAAGTTGGAGGAGGCCCATACGAAGCTGGAGCTGTAGGAACATAAGGAGGTGGCTGCTGATGCGTATACGGAGATGGTGGTGGAGGATGAGAATAAGCTGCTGAATAGCCGGCCTGGGGAGCTGGAGATGGATATGGTTGTGGCGAATAAGGTCCAGGTCCATAGCTGGAATACGCTCCACTATGTTGTTGCTGATGCTGTTGCTGTGGTGGTGGATTGTAGTATGATTGCGACGAATATGGAGCCGCAGGAGCTGGATATGGGGCCGCTGTTGGTGGTGGAGCAGCGTACGGATAAGGCTGTGGAGGCGTGGAGTATAGCTGCGCTGCATATGGAGATGAGACCATCGGAGCTACTGGTTTTGGCTGGAAAAAAGATCTCCAAGTAAGAAAAACAGTGTTGAAAGTATCAAGTCTAAAGTTTACCGTTTTCGTGAAGTGTAGAATGACCCGCAGTTCTCCGGCATATCTGCGAAAAGAAAGATCAAATGTAAGCTTTAGACTCTCCTGTTTCTTCTCGATTTTTGATACCTTCCACTTTTTGATGTTAGGTTCCACGTTGAATCATCATAGCCCGTGGTGAGAGCTTTATCCAGCAGTATCCTAGAAAAAAATTTACGAGGGCCGCGTCAGGCATGACGTCCACGAGGAAACGCAAGCTACAAAAATCGCACAACGCACCTTCCAGAGCCAATGAAGTCATCGAATGTAAGCGTGTTGCTGTTCCACACCTCCGCGTTTATCTCACGGAGCCCCTCGATGAGAGGCAGCACAAACTTCTGGTTGAAGGACGGATTTCTTCCTCCATCTGCGCAAAAGAAAGTCTCTTAGCTCGTGATCAAGTAAAAAGCTAGCTACAGTGATCATGAGCTTATGATCAAAAAAATGGAAGAGAACATTTTTCTAGCAAACAAGTGATCAAGCACAGCAAACCCAAAAAGAAAAAAAAAAAGAAATTTTTTCTTAGCTGCTAGTGATCATGAGCGTATGATCGAAATGACCGAAAAACTCAAGGAGCACAGCAAACAAACAGGCAAACGAGAAATTTTCTTAGCTCGTGATCAAGCAAGCAGCTCATTACCTGTGTCGGTCTTTGTCCTCAATTTGCTACTGGCATAAGTGATCACAACGTATGGATCCTGCCTCGACAGCCATTCCTTGTCTCTCAAATTCCTGCATCCTAGAACTGCCAAGACACACAAAGAAGATTCTTAGCCGAATCACTCCAGGAAATTCGCTCCCACCAAAGAGAAATAGAAAATGGGAGCGACAGTGCCACCGACAGGGCGCCAAGATCTGGAATTCCACTCACCATTGATATCGAGGAGCTGCCCTTGCACGCCCGCCGCCATTCCCTCTCCCGCTTCCTCGATCGATCGATCGATTGAATCACAGCCGCCCTAGTTTTTTCCCATTATATGTGAATGCCGCCGCGCCCACAAGGAGCCGGGACCCCGTCAATGCCGGCGAATATTCCACGCCATTCTATGTTTCACAGCTCCACGCGGAGGATATTGTTTTGGTTCATGCTTTTCATCGATACTTCTCGCCTATGATCTATTTGCCATTCGCCATCTACGACGAACTTCATCTGGGCCAAAGAAGAAAGAAAACGTTTTCTTTTTATCAGCCATCATCGATCGAAGAGAACTTTTGAAACTCGTTACCTCGTACACGCCAGGATAGAGCCATAGCTCGGTCTCCCACAACAACGGACCTCTAGAAAAAAAACCTTGGAGTTTAGCAAAAGAGAAACAAGCCGACAGTGATAAATTCACCTTGATCCGTCTGGTTTGACGATCTCGGACGAAAGATCGGGCTCCAGCACGAAAAAGTGCTGCCAGCCATTGAAGCTTCCAGCGAGCTCGACTTTGGAAGCTACACCCCACCACTCTATCTTCACCTGCGTTGACAATCTTAAACGTGTCATGTCTGGAGAGAATTTTCGAAGTTTGTAGTACCTGTTTTAGATTCGCCAGCGCATGCTCCGCAGCGCTGAGTCGCAAGTCCTTTTCCATGGACGCTTGCTTAGCCTGGGACAGTTCTGCCGTGGTCTTGGCTTGTACCAAAGCGAGTTGTGCCTGGAATTAAGAGAAAACTCTTTCTTTAGAACTGAAAAATAATAAGCGTTGATTCTTTCACCTTGGCCTCGTTCAGTTCACGCGATAAAAGGCTCAGCTCTTTCTCCCGCATTTCCTACTTGAGATTTGAGTATCAAATGAGAATTTAGCAATTGTTTTACCAAAGCTGCTTTCGGATCCTCTGAAAACACCGGAGCTTGGTCCTTCGACTGGGATTGAAGACCCTTGTCCTTCTGGATTCACGGAAGACAACGGTTTAAACTGAGTTTGTTTCTCCTGCACTTGAATATCATTTTCTTTTCCCTGTTCTCTACAAACAATGGCAGAGCACCCCCATAAGACAGTCAATGCTGATGCAGAAGCTAAAGAAAGGTAGAAGTCCCACCTCTAAGAGATCTTGGACTTTATTGGTAGTAGCAAATAGTTTCTCGCTAGCTATTTGTTCGTCCTGAGAAACCGTCTCCCTGATGGAAACCAAGATGACAAAGATAAGAACAAAAAAAGCAAGCTCACCTGGAGCTGATGAAGGGTGTGAGCTTCGATCGTAGCAGCGCTGCTTTTCTCAGTGCAACCATTTCCAAGGCTTCGTCCTCGCTGTCAGATTCTTCAGTCGTGCTTAAAGCCTCGTTTTCTTCTCAAAATCGAACGAAAGAGTTTTTAGTGCTTCGAGGATTTAGAAGACGAATGTACCTTGATCCGAAGAGAACTCTCCCGTACGTAGGAACTTCTCAGCTTTTTCTTCCAAGACCTGGCTCGAATCTACTCCAAGAACATCTGGAGAAGGCGGCCTTATTACATCGAGATACTCAAGCTGGTGATGGCTGGCTCTCTCTTCATCTTCTGTCCTGGCAGAACCGTTAAGAACAACATCGTTCTCGACTTGCGGCTGTAGAGCATCACAACTTTCATCCACAATGTTTCCAACAACAGGCTGGCTCGAGACGGGAGTCGAAGCTAAGAGCTGTGCGATGGCTTTGTAGCCTCTGCGTCTCACAACGTTGGCAAGATCTTGGCTAGAGGAAGAACAAGGAAATCCATAAGAAAAATCTTTCGCTCAAAGCATACCGTCCATTGCTCGCTAGCTCCTTTGTACTTGGAACTTTATCAGAAGGAAGTCCATTAGCTACCATGAATTCCCGGAGCTCCCGCGCCAAATTCGCATCGTTCCACGGCTTACTCCTAAAAATCCTCTTCGATCAGAAGCACAGCTACAGTAACACACACCTGGAATCCTGAATCGAGCTGGAGCAAAGAAATGCCCTCAATTTCGTGAGCTCCCGGCCCGCATTCTTGCACCCCCTAAACTGGAGCTCCGCGGCGCCAGCGGATCCAGCGGCGCCATGCCTCCAGAAGCTCGGAGAAGGCGTAGCGACAGCTGCGACGTCCATCTTCTTCCGAAGAACCCTAATTTCGTATTTGTCCGGGAATATGCCTAAAGGATCTTCTCCAAGAACCCTAAAAACAGAGAAGGGGAAAAGAGCGGCATTGCGATGAATCGCGATCTCCACGCAGGGCAAATTCTCTGGCGCCACATCGTATGGCGCACCAGGGAGTCCAAGGTGTTCTTCGCCGGCTTCATGGGAGCGTGCCTCGTGGTGCCGTGGGTGGTGGCCGAGGGATTCATCTGGGCGTCGCGGCGCAATGAGGAGAAGCTCAACAAGGAGCTTGGCCAGAGGCCCATGGGCGTGTCATCGGTGAGTGCCGGCATTCTTTCTTGGACGATCGCTCGACAATATTTCTTGTGATCTTGCGCTAGGACATGTCAAAGGTGAATAAAGATCGCCTCCAGGAGCTTCTGGACGATGTGAAGAACAAGCGCGATATCAACGATCGCTACGCCGCGGCGCTGCGTGGCCAGATCATGACAGGGCCTCCGGAAGCTCGAGTTCTTCACAAGGGAGGCGGCACGACTTTGCCACCGATTCCAGCTCCAAGCCCAGTCCAGGCAGCGTCTAGCAAGCCACAGCCAGCAACACAGACGGCTTGAGTTGATTCATATCCTTCTTTTCATCGTTTCTTCTTCTTTGTTCTTCACTGAGAATGTTTGCTGGAGTTTTTCCAGGATTATCGATCGCTATGTTCTCGGCATTCCTTTGAATGGATCATACGTTTAAAGCTCACGGAACAGTTTCTTTACGCTTTCACTTTGCTGGAGATTTTTTCTTCGGTTTAAGTGAATCCAGTTGCTTAGGTTGTTTGGTTCTCTTTCTCTCTTATGGCTATGGTGTGCTGCAGCTTGGGACTCGAGTGGAAGGCTAGACCCGGAGTTTTAATCTCTGCCTCTACGGCCCAAGGCGCGAAATCTTCATCCTCCAATATCAAGGTTGGTTCTTTCCATTTTCCTTTCTCGTTGGTTTCACGGTTCCTTGCTCAGGTGATTGTAAGTGGTGCTTGCAAAGACATTGGCAAGGCTGCCATTGCAGCAATCTCGAAATCCCGAGGAATGGAAGTTGCCGGAGCTATTGACACAATACGTGTTGGCGAAGACGTCGGTGAGGTAAAGCTTTCCTTTTTTTCTCTTTCTTTCTCTAGAGTCTTATAGGGAGCTACATTATCAGGTTGCCGGATTGGAAGCACTAGAAGTACCAGTGTCCAACAATCTCGTCACGGTCTTGGGCTCTCTGTCTCAAGTTAGAGTATAGCATTTCCATTTCGTAAGTTTTATATGTGGTATTCTTTCCACAGTCGCGTCCAACCGGAGTAGTGGTCGACTTCTCGGAGGCATCCGAGGTCCTCGAGAATGTAAGACAAGCGACAGCGTTTGGGATGAGGAGCGTGGTTGCGGTGCCAGGTGTGGATTTGGACGTCGTCTCGCAGCTTATCACATTTTGCGAAAAGGCCAGCATGGTGAGATGTGGTGAGTTAAGCTGTGGAGTTTCTCCGTCCTTTGCTTCTCTATCTATGTCTCAGCGTGTGCCTGACTTGCAGGGCTGTGTCATCGCACCAACGCTTTCGATTGGAGCTGTTCTTCTTCAGGAAGCGGCCATTGCTGCGTCTTTCCACTACAGTCACGTCGACATAGTTGAGTCCCAGCAGAGCGCCAAGGTTTGCCACCTCTTTCAAAGTTTACATGGTTGAGATCTTCCTTGCTTTGTATGTAGAACGTTTATCCTTCTTCGGAGGCTCTCAGAGTTGCAAAGAGCATGACCGGCATGGGGCGCGTTTACAACGACTCCGATTTCTCCAAAGAACATCCGGTAAAGTCCAGTGTTCTTCATTTTTTATTCATTTAGATTTCTTAGTCTTCACTGTCCTTGTTCGTGAAGGCAAGAGGCGAGCTCGTAGACGATGGAATTAGGATCCACAGTATGGTTTCACCTGGATTCATTTCAAGCCTCGCCGTAAGCCTTTCAGGCCCAGGAGAGGTAATTTGTTCTCATACTCATACCTTGCGAAAGTTTCTCACCACTTTCCACAGGTGTTTTCTCTGAGGCACGATATAACAGATGTTAAGGCTCTCATGCCTGGGCTCTTGGTTGCCATTCGACGAGTTATCAGGCTTCAGGTAAAAGGACGAATTTGCCAAATCTCATGGTTATCGTTTGATCTTTTTCGCAGTCTCTTGTCTATGGGCTAGAAAAAATACTATGACTGAATCGATGGGTTCCATCAAATCGTTCCGGCCTCCTTTTCCTTTGGTGAGATTATCCTATAATGCATTCAAAAGCGAAGTTTTCTTGTCTTCGGGGTAGTTGTGCAAAATGCGAACTAAAAGAAATAGAAGCTTTAAGTGGAAACAAGTTCGAGATAAACTTCAGGTCGTCTTTGATTCTTCCGTAAAAGTTGGCGGAGCTTTCGCGACACTCGGGCCACCACGGAATCTCTTCGCCCCACTTGCAATCGTGCATTTGCTTTCAGCTCCCCTTTCTTGGATTCCCGTAGCTCAACAGGTTTTTCCATTTCAGATCTCGTCCTAGTTAGAGATGAAGGCTCTCGTTGGAGATGAAGTCCCGGAATATACTTTACGAACACGTCCGCTGGACGCATACCAAACTCCGGAAAGCCCAAAAGAGCCAAGCCATGAATTACAAGCTGCTGGCTGGGAGTGGAGGAAGCACTTTGCTGGAGTCCAAGTTTGTTTCCACACGGAGGTTAGTTATAAGCCCCATGAGCTGGAGTGAACTCATGAGTGAACAGTGATGATCCCTCTGGAATCCATCCATGAGACAGCCCCCCGCGTTTTAACAGAATATAGGTGGGGTTTGTGAATTCCCCTTTATACTCCTCGCATCAGCTTTTGTCCTTTTACCTTGGCATGGCATGCATGCCGCAAGCGCGTAGATCTTCTTCTTCTTCTTCTTATTGTTTGGTAGTATAATGTTTGTACTGTCTTCGCGTATGTGTCAACTGCACGAAGATCGGCAGCAATCTCACGCTCGTCAACTTTGATGGTTTCAAGGGTGGTGGGATTCACTCCAGCGAGGCTACGATTGCATCAAATGTTTCTTGTTGGAGACTAGAACTTAACTGCTTTTGCTAGAAAGTTTTCAGAGTTTTCCAGATAGCGTGCATGCAACTCCTGCTGATGTTGATGCCTGGGCAGAAAAGAGGAAAATCGCAGCCCGTGGTCTTGATCCTCTTTGCCTTTACTTTTTCTTTTCTTTTTATTTTTTTTCATTTTTTGATAATCACACTTTTTGTGGTTGTTTTCAGGCATTCAAGGCTTTCCAAGAATAAATAACCTCTCCGCGAGTGAAAACGAAGCTCCGGCGGGGAATAGGCAGTAGGGATGAATCGATTTCAAGAGAACGAAACAAAAAGTCACCGCGTAACTTTGGCAGCTTGATCGTAGCGGGCAGTACCCGCAGTAGGATGTACTGAGATTCGACCCAACACTCTTTAAACTCTGACCCGGTAAATTCACTCGGCTTTGGATTGATACGTAAGAACTTACTCGCATGGATAAAAAAATCAACGTAGCAAAACACGTAGTTGGTTCCTCCATTTTCTTTTCTGTCCTGGAAGATTTACTGTGGATTGCCCGCGTAAGCGCAGCGTGAGAAAGAGGAGAGACAAAGCGAGAAAGAGTAAAAACAAGAAATAAAGAGCTTTGCGTTGTGAGCTACAGCATTGAGTCAGTCTGGCTGGCATCTCTGGCACTATAAATCTCCACTCCACTCACTCTCATCCCTCATCTCTTTGCTCCTCCTCGAGCTCTTCGTCTCGAGAGCTCTTCACTGCTCTAGATTGAGGAGCATCCCTCAATCGCTCGTCGCGTCGCTCGCTGGCTGCTCCAATCCGATCCGATCGCACCACCAGCAGCACCGGCGATTCTAGATCTCAATTCTCTGCGAGGCTTTCAATCAGTGAGATCGATCATTCCAGCATAGGAAAGACGGAAAAAAGATAAGGAGAACAGGGGGATTTTGCGAGCTCGATCTTCCGGCAAAATGGGGACCAGATTGATGGCTTCCCACAGCTCGATCGCCCTGGGATGGGCTCTAGCACTGGTGACAATCGCGGCATTGGGAGAGATTAATGTGGTGAGCGCGAATTACGATTACTCCTCACCGCCGCCGCCTTATGTGTACAAGTCGCCGCCTCCGCCATCCCCGTCGCCGCCTCCTCCGTACATCTACAAATCGCCCCCTCCGCCGTCTCCTTCGCCGCCACCACCATACGTCTATATATCACCGCCGCCACCATCTCCATCTCCGCCTCCTCCTTACATTTATAAATCTCCTCCTCCGCCATCTCCGTCTCCGCCACCTCCATATGTCTATAAGTCGCCGCCGCCGCCATCTCCCTCTCCGCCACCCCCGTACGTATACAAATCTCCGCCACCTCCATCTCCCTCGTATGTGTATCAATCCCCGCCACCGCCATCTCCCTCGCGGCCTCCTCCATATGTTTACAGCTCGCCACCTCCGCCATCTCCCTCGCCACCACCGCCGTATGTTTACAAATCGCCGCCGCCTCCATCTCCATCCCCACCTCCGCCTTATGTGTATAAGTCTCCACCGCCTCCATCTCCATCCCCGCCACCTCCTTATGTGTACAAATCTCCGCCACCACCATCCCCATCACCACCTCCGCCATATGTATACAAATCCCCGCCACCACCTTCACCATCTCCGCCACCACCATACGTATACCAATCTCCACCCCCGCCATCTCCATCGCCACCTCCTCCATACTACTACAAGTCGCCGCCACCGCCCTCTCCATCCCCTCCACCACCGTATATCTACAAGTCTCCACCTCCGCCATCACCGTCCCCACCACCACCATACGTATACATGTCCCCTCCACCACCGTCGCCATCGCCGCCACCTCCGTACGTCTATAGCTCGCCACCACCTCCGCCCGTGTATTACTATAGCTCTCCTCCTCCTCCATCTTACTATTGATTCGACGAAGCATAAGGACGATGAGCTTCTAGTGTTGCGGATTTGAGTCAGTGTTATCGGATGATGTGCATTAATGAACGTTTGTGGCTTTTGCCCGTAGTTATAGTCTTGGCTGCGTCAGCGAGAGCCGCTGTCTAGATATGTTTCTATTGATTTTCTTTCCCATAGGTGGTGCTATTACCTTCCATCTCGAAATTTTTCTCGAAACCTTTCGAAGTCATGCTCAAGGATTTTCCAGCTGAGCATAAAGCCAGAGTTTGCCTAGGAGATTTTATCTTCTGGACGCTAGAGGCTTCCATTGCTCTGTCTCTGTGCTCCATAAAAGAATGGATGAAGAAAACCTGATGAAGGGCAGCTGCATGTATAGAATAGTTTGTAAATTTATAGCATATACAGCCAGGCCTGGATTGTGAAGAAGTTGGTGCTTGGAATCTCCCGGCGTTCTGTGAAAAGCAAAAAGAAAGGTTGCGATCATTAAAATAATAGCCCCCGTTTACTATATACTCACATGTTGGTTCGGGATCAAGCACTACTTCCACTTTGCTCCTTTTCAGAGATGCCAGCCAGACTGACTCAACGCTATAGCTCACAGCGCAAAGCTCTCTATTCCTTGTTTTTACTCTTTCTCTCCCCCTTTATTTGAATGGGTCGCTTTGTCTCTTGTTCTCACACCGCTCTTGCATCGCTTGCTTCAACATTCTTCTTTGATCTCATCTCTTCATCGCCGCTCCAGCATGCTCCACTGCCACTGTCTCATCTTCTTCCTCTTTGCAGCCTCCTTCACACAATCTTCTCAGCAGCTAGAGCATTCGCAAAAACATCTTTGTCTTCCTTTTTGGTTGCTCCTACCTTCTTTTTGTTTGCTCCAGCAGCATTGCTGTTTCTTGCCATTGAATTAGATAGCTTGATCCTTGTCAAGCAATGCCTTATTATCATTTCTTGGCAGTGGCCACTGGCTTGTGTGTCTTCATGGCTCTTGGCTTTAGTGGCATTGTTTGCTCCTCTTAGTTTTGTCTTTGCTTTGACTGCTGATGCTAATACTGTAATCTAAAATCTAAATTGTCAAAATAGCATAAAATAGAATGTACTTAACTAACTAATAGTGGAGAATTGCTAAGAATTTTTTTTTTCTTATTCTTCAAATCTTGGCACATATGTTTTAAAAATTATAAGCCAATTTATTTAAAAAATGTTTAGATACTATTGTACTTTCACAATTGCAAATGATATAGCTAGTGGATTTATAATCTATCACATATTTAATAATTAAAATATAAAAAATAAAATAAAAATTAATTAATAAATATAAAAAACTCCAATCTAAAAGTGATAAAAATAAAAATTAACTAAATGAAAAATGATTCATTAGTATATCTTATACAAACATAATTAATATAACTTATTTCATTATTATAAATATGATTTTTTGTCATTCATAAAGGCCTTTGCCACTATACCTATACCACTTTTTTATTAAATATTTTATCTCAGTTAAATTTATTGGGTTTATGGGAGTTTTAATTTAAAAAATCATAAAAAAAATGTAAAAATTAGAAAATAATTAAAGAATAATTTTAATTTTGAAAACATTATAAATTTTATGTAAAAATTCTTAACATTTATTATTTTATATTTATAGATAAAGGTTATAAAATTTCTAGTATAATCTTTTAATCTAAAAAATCAGTTGTAATGATTATTTATAAAATATTATTAAAAAAAGATAATCTAGTTAACACCATAAAAATTAATTAAAGTTATTTTTTATAAATTAGTTAATGTATAATAGTAATCAAACACAACTAAACAAAAAATGAAAGCATTAAAAGTATTTTGCACAAATATCTTTTGATCTTGTTGTTCAAACTATATATTGAGTTAACTTGTTTAAGAAGAGTTAAAGTAGAGTAAAAATCCTAAATTAATAAATTAAAGATTCCTCAAACAGGGTTAAGAAAAGTTCCAAGAAAAAAAACAACTTTTGAATACAGAAGAATATTGTTTTACTTACTTTGCTAATTTATCAAAATTTACCAATCTAAGCATATTGCCATTAGTTTATTAAAGAAAACTGAAATGCCAACAAGATAATTGCTTGCTAGTCTATTAAGTGGCACTAGCCAAGATTGGTGTGATTTATATGTATATGCTTCTCCTGAGCTAGCTGTTCTTTGTTCATTGAATCGCAACTATAAAGTTTTTGAAACACAAAATGGGAATGGAAATCTGGATTCTATTCCTCACAACCACCATGCTGTTTTTATAAAAGAGCAGCACATGCTGAAAACTCTGCCGCACCTGGACTTCTCAAAGCCAGACACGCAGCAAGAGTACCACAAGTTTCTGGATTGTCTCGGAAAGCAAGTGCAACACTCTTGAATTTCCAGCAAAACTTTGGCAGTTTTTTCTTTCCTTGCGAAGGGTTGTTGCAATGCAGCCCTGTGAGGAGCTTTGGTCGCGCGTCCCTCTCCAAAACCAAGAGGGTTTAACGCCTCTTTAAAGCAACTTATGGCATGCCTGGAAAGCCAAGAAATGGAATTCTCCACATTTGGGTGCGCAAACCTTTGTGTTTTGGTGCCATTGGGAGGCTTGGATTGGATCCTGCACCCAAATCAAGTCACAAAAGCAATGGTTTGAATGTCCGAAAATTTTGACCTGAAATATAAAAAAAAGTTGTAAGTTGTGCGAGAGTGAGTGGCTCCAGCGATAAAGCCATGTTTTGCAGCTAACCAATCAGTTGGGAGCGTTGTCAACCCCGGCCTGCCCATTCCACCACAAGCGTTCATCGTGGCCGTTGCTTCGGCATCAATGATTAATTCGTAAATTGGTAAAAAGACACGATTTTCCTATCGACGCTCGGGGTGAATCGCGCGCGGAGGTGGCAGGCGCCAGGGCCGTCGGATGGCCAGCATGGAATTTAAAAAGGTAGGTCACGTGTTACGGTGGTAGTAAAAAAAGGCAAGTAATCGATTTACTGCCCTTTTTTTCTTCCTCTCTCTTTCTTATGCTTTGGCTGTGGTGGTGTGTCGTTCATCTTCCATTTCTTTGTGCGCGTCGCGTCGTCGGTGGGCGAGTGCTTGATCTGGCGCCTCGCGAGCTCTAGGTAGATCGCGGCTGGCCTCGGCGCGTCTGCGATAGGTATGGTGGCGCTCGATCTGGCGCCGGCGAGGGCGCTGTGCCACGATCTGGTGATCCGGGGCTAGGGCCGAGCAGGGAGATCGATATTTCGGGGCGGCGCAGGGATCTTGCGGCGGCTGGGGCGAGGGAGGAGCTGCATTTTGGGGGAATCCGGGATTAGGGCGTGGGGATGAGACAAGCGGCGGAGGGGTTCGATACCTGCTGTTGCCGCTGCCGGTTGCCATCGCCGAATTGCCAGAATTCTTCTATCTGGGACACGAGGGGGGTGCCGCGATTTGGGAATTCCCAGCTTGTGGAAGCTAGCGCTGTCAAGAACAAGGATGTTTTGTGGGAAGCCTGGGGATTGAGGGGCCGCTGCGGTGGATCATCACTGGATGCTTGCTCTTGCGTCGCGGCATTGCTGGGCAGCACATGGGTGGCACCCTCTTAGAGGGTTTTCGGCATTGGATCAATCGGCGCTTGGCTCAAGTTGACAATTCTCCTCCTCCAGCAGAGGCCTCGTCTGGGCCAAACAATTCCGGATCTCAGCGCCACCTGCGCTTGCAGCAATCCCTTACAGGGCATCACGCTATGCAGCAGGGAGCTGATTCGCGTCGCAAGGTGAGACAGTGAGTGGAGTGTTTTATCCTCTTTTCCATTTTGTTTTTCCGCTTTGGAGCTTCCATAGCTAGGTAGTTTCTTACTGTTCACTTGGTGGTGGTTTTGATTCGTTTGCTTCTTGTGGGCTCCGCAGACTATGGCTGAGACTGAGTTCTTCACTGAGTATGGTGAAGCAAGTCGTTACAAAATCCTAGAGGTTATAGGCAAGGGCAGCTATGGTGTCGTCTGCTCGGCTACTGATATGCATACTGGAGATAAGGTTGCCATCAAGAAGATCAACGACATATTTGAGCACGTTTCAGATGCTACTCGCATTTTACGTGAAATCAAGCTTCTCAGGCTGCTGAGGCACCCGGATATCGTGGAGATCAAGCACATCATGCTGCCACCCTCCCGACGGGAGTTCAAGGACATTTACGTTGTCTTTGAGCTGATGGAGTCGGATCTGCATCAAGTGATCAAAGCAAATGACGATCTGACACCGGAACACTACCAGTTTTTTCTTTATCAGCTGCTACGAGCTCTGAAGTATATTCACACAGGTTTGCAACTTCTTGGTTATTCTTCAGTGTGCAATTCTCTGTTTCTTCTGTGCTCTTGATGCAGCGAATGTGTTCCATCGAGATTTGAAGCCAAAAAACATTCTTGCGAATGCCGACTGCAAGCTAAAAATCTGTGATTTTGGACTTGCTCGAGTTGCTTTTAACGATGCTCCGACGGCCATCTTTTGGACAGTAAGTGCATCAAACAAAGGATGGACATATCTGACTCTCCTTTTTTTCAAGGATTATGTTGCGACTAGGTGGTACCGAGCCCCCGAACTATGTGGCTCCTTCTTTTCCAAGGTGATTGTGACATTGAAGTGTAACTCCAAGTAGAGTCTAATGTTTACTTTGTGGTCTGCAGTACACGCCAGCAATTGATATCTGGAGTATTGGCTGTATATTCGCTGAAATCTTGACAGGAAAGCCGCTTTTTCCTGGAAAGAACGTAGTACACCAATTAGACCTCATGACAGATATGCTCGGAACGCCGTCGGCTGAATCTGTTGCCAGGGTTAGACTTTATTGTTTGTGTGATCGCCCGTAACTTTTGAATATTCCAGGTTCGAAATGAGAAGGCTAGAAGATATCTTAGTGGGATGCGAAAAAAGACGGCGATTCCATTTACTCAGAAGTTTCCGAATGCTGATCCCTTGGCGCTGAGGCTTCTTGAGAGATTGTTAGCTTTTGATCCTAAGGATCGACCGACGGCTGAGGAGGTAAATATATTTCTCCAGATTTTTTATGAGCAGGTTGTTAAGTTTGTCTGTTTTTTATCAGGCTTTAGCAGATCCATACTTCAGGGGACTGGCGAAAGTAGAGCGCGAGCCCTCTGCACAACCTATAACAAAAATGGAGTTTGAATTTGAGCGCCGAAGAATCAGTAAGGACGATGTGAGGGAATTAATTTATCGTGAGGTAGGCCAGTGTCGTGTGCCAGAGAGTTTTTTGATACTGATACTTTACCCTCTGCTTCAGATACTTGAGTATCATCCTCAAATGCTAGAGGAGTATCTCAACGGAACTGATCATGCTAACTTCATGTATCCAAGGTCTGACTGCCAAGTTTTCCATTTCCGCTAATAATCGTGCAATTGCAGTGCTGTCGACCAGTTCAAACGGCAGTTCGCTCAGCTTGAGGAGCACTACGGTAAAGGTGGTCACAATAATGCTGCTGTGGAGCGCCACCATGCATCGCTTCCCAGGTTTGAAGCTTTCCTCTTCATTGTAAACGTCATCCTAAAACGCATCAACATAACAGGCCGGCGACGGTGTACTCCAGCACTGCTGCTGCTGCAAGTGACTGTTCTAGCAAGGAACGAGAATACCACGACTCGGGGAAGTTCTCGGAGAAGCCTCAGCAGGAGAAGTCGACTAGAGCGCCACAGAAAGGTGGTTACCAAGGCAAGTTAAGTGCCCGAGACGATGTATCGCCCTGACGGTTTGCGTCTCCACAGGTGGTTTGGCAGCAAAGCCAGGCAAAGTGGTGAACTCCGGAGTGTCGGTCGTGACCCGAGACACGGTTGATGCGAGAAGGTTAGTGAAAAGCGCGAGCATCAGCAGCTCTCTCCAGCAATACACAGCCTCTGTTTATTCTTATGGGAGGAGAACGTTTGCTAAGTCCGACCGAGATGATAAGAAGGATAACACTGGCGAGTTTGTGGCAGTCCAACCCAAGGCGGCGGCGGCGGCGGCAGCAGCAGCAGCGACGGAGGCCAAGAGCATCAGCGGCATGACAGCAACTCGCAAGGTAGCAGCAGCAGTGCAAAATGGTCGAACTTATTGACGAGAATACGATTGAGGAAGACAACGACGAAGACGATGAACAAGGATGGAAGAAGACGATGAGATCATCCCTGTTGTGTAACTGATGGTGAAGATATCGAGTGTTTGCGCGAGATGATCGATCGACCGGGGAGGAGGCAGAAAGAGACGAAGAACAAGAGAGACGAAGAGAGAGACGAAGAACAAGAGAAATTCTTTCTATTATTTTTTTCTTTTTCTTCCGTTGTGTCCGTACGGTATTGGAATATTTCCGTTATGGCGCGTATCTTCAAAAGTTTAGGGCTAGGGCTTAGCTAGGGCGATGCGATGCAAGGGGCGATTATCGCGCTCCCCACGACGCCGCGCTACAAGGAGAGGAGTGGCGCTGCTGCGCCACAGCGCTGGAGGGACGATCGAGATGCTTGTGCGCCCCGGATGGATCAGCATCGGCGGCGCCCGGATTCCTCCGCGCCGCATTACATCAGTCCGGTGCTGCTGCGGCTCATCGCCTCCAATGCGCCGATGGAGCTGGATGTCTTCAGCGATCTCGTGCGCAGGAGCAAGGTGCGTGGTCTATATGGTTACAGGGTTCGCGAGCGGCAGTGCTTGCGTAAGCCGCAGCGGCCGGCGAAGGATCCCGTGGAAGAGCTGCTGGAGACGATCCGGGAATACAACAAGATCAGTGAGGATTTGGATGGAGGAGCTGAGAATCCTGGCAAGGATCAAAATAGTCTAGACAGACGTAGAGAAAGGGACAAACACGAGAATGCTACCTGTAGTAGTAGCGATAGGATTTCCAGGGAAGGACAGTCGAGCAGGGATTTCGAGAAATGCAGAGAAAGAGGATGGAATCGTTCTGCCGGGGGATCGAGGAATGCAAAGAGGAATAGTAAGCAGTGGAGTGGAAGGAGTAGTAAAGAAAATAGCTGTGGTGGAAGGAGCTGTAGCAGGGAGTGCGTTGAGAGGTATTCCAGAGAAAAGGACTGCTTTGAGAAGCCCCGCAGTAAAAGCAGGCATCAAGAGAGACCGTTTTCGGCTAGAGAAGGTCGCTGTGCCAAGGAGAGTAGTCTTCTTGCAAAGAGGCCTTGGTCTGCTAGAGATGAGTCTCCTGCGAGAAAAGCCAGGAGCAAGAGTGAGCTCTATGATATGGACGGTTCCGTCGACGATGGTAGCAAGTCTTCTTCGCGAGATGGTCCTGCGTTTGAGTCTCCACCGAAGAGGGGCAAGAGTAAGCAGCAGAGTTGGCAGGGTGCTCCGTGCGACTTTGGCCACTCCTTTCATGACGAAGAGCTTATCAAAGCCGGAAGTAAGCACCGTGCCGTTGCTTGTGACCAGGACGAGAAAAACTTGCATAAGGAAGATGTTCCTCCGGCCAGGCCCTCGCTACAGGAAATTCGGTTCAGACCCGCTTCAGCTGGACCAGTTTTGACGTCCGAAAGAGCGAAGCCACTGTGGTTTAGACAAGCCAGTGTGAAGGCTCTACTGGCACTGGAGAGGAACTTATACACGAAGCTGAATATAGCTGACACCAAGGGGCTGAGCAGCAACTTTGACGAAACAGAGCAGGTATCTTTGCACTTGCGGAGCTCCAAATCGAGGATCAAAGACGAAGAGTTCACGTCAGGCTGCTTGAAATCAACGAGCAGTAAGCATAGTTTAAGTAGCAGCCATGCTAGGCCCGTGACTGCACCAGTGGTAGTAAATACCACTTCTGAGATTGCTGCAGCAGCTGAGAAGGTCTTTCCGGACAACACTTCGAACGCTCAGAGCAATCAGCTTCACACTTTTTCACCAAGAAAGAGCGTGGTGGAAAATGCAACCGATCTCCAGGGAGTCCAGCATGCGTGTGTTGATAGTGCGGTCTGCTCAACGGATGTAGATTTTCCTATAACGAGAAAGTTTGTCGAGGATAAGAGGTGTTTCACTGCTCCAAGCTCGCTCGACACACCAAGAAAGTCGGGGGGATCACCGAAGAAACTCCCAGCTGCGAAGGAAGTTGACGAAGATTTGGCAGCGAGCGACGACGAGGAAGAGAACGATGTTTTCAAGGACTACGTTCAGAATGGCATGCCAGACAACAATGAAGCTGCTGAGGATGCACCAAGCACTTGCTCGTCTGACTACGAGGGCGCGGATATAGAGGAGGTTTTGCAGGAAAACGCGAAGCCTGTAGAACAGGAAGACAACCGAAACCGTGCTTGCTTCCTCAAGCTCAAGAAGAAAGGTGTCAATATCGCGGAGGACGTGACAGACTTGTTCAAGGGGGTTCACGAGTCCCTTCTGGTGTCCTCGAAACTGGCCGAGGTGGTTGATCTGTGCTCCAAGCGTGGCCAGGAACTGCTTAGAGCCCGGGAATCTATGGTCAGTACTGAGAAGGCTCCAGAGAGAAGTCGATGGCCGTTCAGGCTCCATCGAACAAGGCAGTCGAGGGCCAACCGACGTGCCTTGCGAGCGGAGTTGAAGTGGTCCATCTTCTCCAATGGTGGAAAGCTCAGAGCTTTAAATCCGATATATGGTGGAAAGAAGTTCATCCCACAAAGGATAAGGTTCGTCTCCGGGGGTGACCATCATGCTGAGGTACTTTGCTTTGCCTTAACAACACCTCTACAACCTTTTGCTTAGAGTTTTCTTATATTCTCAGATTCCTAAGCAATCGAAACGGCCAGCTACAGCTCCAGCCGACGTGCAAAGAGCGCCGAGGTTTAAGCTGGCTTTTGTTTGTGATTCTAATTTATTCTCTTGTTTAGCAGGGAAGATACTGTACACGATAAACATCCAAATGTTTCTTCTAACGGAGTTCGACGCACAGAAGGCATTGGTCCTTGGACTCCAACTCCAGAAGCAAACAACACACGGTTTCACCAATTTGATGCTGCAAAGCACCAGGTACAATACCTGCTTTGTTAGTCAGCTTATGCTGGCTGTGTTTTCAGAAGAAGAGACTGCCGCTGGAAACTCAAAAGGATTTTCAGCAGTTACAGATTTCGGAAGCCGTGACTGCGTTTATCTGTGCTGCCAAGCAAAAGTTTTCATGGTAAGTTCCTGTTGGAGAAGTTTCGTTCAAGCCATTTTAAGTATTGCTCTCTTCAGATCAAAACAGCGTGGGTTCGCTTTGAAACGAGCTATTAAACCACGGCCGACACAGATGCAAGCTCTTCGACATTGATTGGCGACGCATAGGCTGTGGTCCCGTTGTAAAAGTCGGTGGCAATAACCATGTTGGCCGCTTCCGTGGGATGGAAAGGATCCCAGAACAGGTACTCTTTCCTATTACTGCACAGGTTTGATATTGGCATGCAAGCGAGGAGGCCATTGAGTCTTCCAAGCCCGCAGCAACCTTCGTCCGTCACCTTAAAACCTGCGAGAACAAGCAACGCGTAGAAAACTGCTTGCTCAGTGAAGAGGCACACGTACCATATGATGCAGGCGACTTGACCATGTCGATGAACCTGTCGTAGCCATGTGCGTACGCGAACCGGACTTTGGGAAGCTGCTTGAGCAAAATTCCACTGAGCTGCCTCTGGAGTGCCGCGTTGAAGCCTTGGACATAGCTGTTTACTTGAGGATTGCATTTCTGGTCAGTGGTTCTCATCAGCTGGTTGGGAATGCAACCGAGTGGGCCGACTCCAAAGACAACCATTTTCCTGGCTCCGAGGTCGTACAGACGCTGCCCAGCGAGAGAAACCAAGTCAGCGGAAGGAAGAAACTACCAAAGAGAAAGAAAAGGACATCGAAAACTCACGGATATCTGCTGCGAGTACGTCGAGATCAGCATGTCCTGGAACTGAGATGTGTTATACAGCGACGGGGTCGGGGAGAAGGTGACGAGATAGTTGTTGATATAGTCGTTTGCTCCGAAGGCCACCATATAGATCGAGTCCGCCAGGAACTTGTTGGCCGCGTCCATTCCCAGCTCCGTGACGTAGCGCTGCTTCGTGCCGGCGAAGTAGACGAGCTGCTGGTTGAACGAGAGCCTGGCAATCTGGAAGACAAGGCAGCAATGAGGAAGAAGTACTTGACAGGGGTGGGAACTTACGTAGTTTGCTCCAGTGGCATCCAGAACGCCCCCAGCTCCGGAAGCGTAGTTTAGTCCGCGAGAAATGTCTTTGATCGTCAAGTTGGGGGTCAGGTACGCTGGAGGTGGGGGGACTTCGAGGTACTCGCCTGAAAGTCAAGAGGAAAGGTCAGGCAGGATGCAAAGTTGGCCATACCGAGGAAATCAGGAATGGTGCGACCATTGCAGAACCTCCCGGTGGGAACGCCGTGGTTGTAGTCGATACCATTGTAGCGGACGTCGGCTTTGGCGAGTGAGTTGATGTAGTTGTTATTGCCAACGTCGATGAGCGAGTCCCCGAAGATGAACAGAGCTGGGACATTGGCAGCGTGGAGAAGGCAGGCGGCATTGGAAAGAACAAAGGCCAGGAAGAGTTGGAACTTTGGAACTCCTCGCTGCTCCATCGAGGGACGTGTCCTGCTGGAGTTCATCGAGTTAAGTGCTTGCAACTATCTTTCGCTGCTTACCACTGACGTCGGGAGCTTCTCTAGATCTCGTCCTCGGCGACAAGAACGAACGTAGAACTGATGAGCGCGCTGAGTGCTTCCTCGAGGAACGCACACAACTTGAAGAGCAGCCCGACGTTGAACATACGGGCGTGACTTCTCACACCCCTCCTTGTTGCTGCTCTTCTTCGTGCTCCAGCTCTGGGAAGCAAGAACTCCCGGCTTGCTATGTAGCCATCCTCGTCACCAGTGGAAGTAAGTCGCTCAACTGCTTTTTTATTTCCCAAGACTCACGGTCCGGAATAGGTGCTGCTAACCACGCGAGCTGCTGACGATTGACGAGTGGTGGTGGAGCTTGGATCCCTCTGGAAGGCCCAGCGGAATTTCTTCTCCACTCTCGTCATCCTCGTCACCATAGCGGTTGTTGGTGACGGTGTACATCTCCCATAACTTAATACCGCAGCGGCCGAGAGCTGCGTTAACTCGCTCGCTGTGCTGCTCGCCGGGCCACATTCCATCCGGCGACACCAGCACGGCACCCGAGTATGACTGCCCCGCGGCCGTGGCGGCGCCACTGTAGTAGAAGAGCCCCCAGGAGAGATCGTCGGCGCAGTCGACTATCCGCCAGAACTCCTTCGAGACGACGCCGTTGTCGAGAACTGTGAAGTAAAAGGTGCCGGGAACCTCTCCTCTGCGAGCACGGTAGTGTCTTCTTCTCCACACCAGTTCTCCCTCTAACGTCTCCACTTGGAACACAGGATCGTACCACATCGAGTTCTTGGTCCCGCGGTAGTAGAGCTGGATCTGGTTTGCGAAGTGATCGTAGGCAGCGTTCTGGCCAGCGGCCACCCTCCAGCTCCACTTGAGTGTCCCCAGCCAGCCGATGAAGATGTCCTCGGCCAGAGTGTGAGTGAGTTCTTGTCCCCGGAACTTTTCTAGCGGCTTCACCACCGGCTGGCTCTGGATCTCGGCGCTCAGTCCCAAGCAGTTGTTCTTCTGGAGGATGCACAGCGAGATGGCCTCGAGCGTAGGCGTCTCGTACGAAACGATACAGCGGTAGCTGCAAACTTGGTCGTTTGGAGCACAGCTCGTCAGGCAGTCGAGCGCCTTGCGGCAACTTGGATCCAAGAGGCAAGCCAGAATCTCCTTCCCGCAGTTCTTGGCCATGCACTGGATTTGTGACAAGCTCGTGGCTCGCAGGTTTTTCAGCAGCGGCACGGGAGCTACGTACGAGTCGATGAGAACCAGGAGCGCGAAGCACACGTTGTCGCTGCTGTGACGGCTCCAAGCGTTGGTGACAAGGTCCAGAACCTTCAAGCCTTTGGCGAGCTTCGTTCCTGGGACGATCGAGCGCAGCCGGTCCACCGGGCTCTCCAAAGGCAAAACTTTGACACCTCCCAGCCAGGTACCGGAGTTGTCCGTGGAGTCGAAGCAAATCCTCGTAGGCACTGACGAGCTCGCGCTGTTGATCCAGCTTACAGTGTCGGGATTTCCGAGCCCGAGTCCCAGGAGTATATCAGCTTTCGCGACCGCCGAGGAGAACTCTCGATTCTCTGGAAGTGATTCGTCCGTGAAGACGAGCATCTCAAAGCTAGCATCAGTCCAGCGAAGTCTCTTCACCTGGAAAGAAGAGAAAGAAAAGCGAGGTGGATGAATCAAGGAGAATTAAAACCATACCATATGGTTCATGACTTCCAGCCATGGTGTTTCCTGGAGGGGGCTCACGGCATTCTCTCCAATCACGGCAACGAGCTTGGCGGCGGCCGTGGGCGAGAATGGAGGCGCTGGAGGCGAGCTGAGCGATGAGGAAGAGGAGGCAAGCGCGCATCGATGCCGCCGAGAGCCTGCCAGATGTGTACTCTTGCTGCCGATGCCTGGACCCGCGATCGCTGATCTTCCTGCCGCCAAAATCGCGATTCATGACACAATCGATCGAGAGACGTAGCGTACCTCCATGAAGAACCGACACAAGCGCCATTGGGGTTTAGGGTTTATCTTCCCTTTAAAAAAGAGGATATTTTAATATTCGTTAAGAATCCTCTCCTCGATCGATCTTCATGACAATCCAAATGCCGAGTGTGAGAATCAAGATCAAGGCTATAGGAGGAGAATGGACGAGCAAGGGCAATTCATCGCGTATAAAATCGCGAGCTCTTTTTCCAGGGGTAAAAGGACGTGACCAAATTTTAGGTTTTAGGGTTCTTCGTCCAGCCCCTGCTCGCCGGGAGGAGATGGGACTTTTGGTCCCATTGTCACAGATTTCTCCAGTGCTGGTTGGAATTATCGTCGTGGTAAGGCTCCCTCCTTCCTCTTCGAGTTTTTTTTTGAGAGAATGGAGATCAGGTGTTCTCCAGCGCGCTATGGCTCCTCAGCTACATTGTGGAGTGGACGCAAAAGCTCGATCAAGGAAGCGGGTAAGCTTGTGCTTCGATCGGCCTTTTTTTTCTCTCTTGTGGCTGAGGCCTCGTTGTTCTTTCAGGACTACAACACCAAGTTTCTTGGAGAATCCCTCGTCCCTTGAGAAGGTAGCTCCATGTTCTTGTCCAAAAATTTTTCTGAGCTTTTGTATCGTAATAGGTGCGATGTCCTTCGGTGTTTGGACCTCCCGAGAAATATTTGTCTCTCGTGATTCCGGCCTTTGATGAAGAGGCAAGGCTTCCTCTCACTCTCGACGAAACCTTGAGGTTCTAAAAACTTATCTTTCTGCCTTGAAAATCTTTCTCTCCCTTGGATTCTTCAACGTTTTTTTTCCTTTGCAGATATCTGGAAGGCCGCGCTGCTGTAAATAAGTCATTCACTTACGAAGTGAGTAGTTTAGAGTTCTCTAGTGGTTTTTTTTTTTCCTCTTCTTTTTTCTAGTTTTTTTTGTACATCGTGTTTTGTTTTCGCAGATTATTATAGTCGACGATGGAAGTCGAGACAACACTGTAAAAGTAGCATTCGATTACATCAAGAAGTATAAGATGGACAACGTGAGGCTCATCAAGCAAGGCGTCAATTGCGGGAAAGGAGCCGCCGTCACCAAGGTATTTCTTTCTTGTTTGATAACTCTATCCGTCGATTCATGCGTCGTGCTGTTGAAGGGAGCTCTCTGCTCTAGAGGAGAGCTCATTCTGATGCTGGATGCGGACGGGGCAACTAAAATCACAAACTTAGAAAAGCTGGAAAATGCTGTAAGTTCCTGGACGATCAGAAGAGCAAGTTTTGGCACACTTACATCTTTTGTTTTGCTTTGTTTTTGTCACTGCAGATTCTGACGTACGGGGAGAAGATACAAAAGCTACGTGATCCTTCCGTGGAAAACATCTTTGACGTCCCCTTGGTTGCCTGCGGGTCACGCGCACATCTAGAACAACAAGCTCTAGCAACGGTAGATACGCTTTCCTTCTTTTCTTCTTCCTTGAAGTTTGAACATCACTGAAGATCACTTGGCTTTCTTTTCGCAGCGCAAATGGTACAGGAACTTCCTCATGAAAGGCTTCCATCTGTGCGTCCTCCTTGCTGCCGGCTCTGGAATCCGAGACACTCAGGTTTGTTGTTATAGTTTTCAGTGTTCATGGAAAATGGAAACTTTATTTACCGAATTTTCTTCCATCTCCAGTGTGGATTCAAGATGTTCACGAGGTCCGCGGCACAGCAACTTTTCATCAATCTCAGGCTCACGCGGTGGTGCTTCGACGTGGAGCTCTTGTACCTGTGCAAGAGATTGGGGATCCCAGCGCTAGAGATTGCCGTGAACTGGACAGAGATCCCCGGCTCCAAGCTGAGAATGACCAGCATCCTCCATATGCTCTTCGAGCTGCTGCTCATTCGTATCGGCTACGGCTTCAACGTGTGGAAAATCCACCAAAACCTTGTACAAACCAGCTGAGAAATTTTCTAACGAAATAGAAGCTTTAACTGAAATAATAAGCAATAATAATGTTTGACTTGATATAAAAAATATCAAAATATTTCCAAAACAAAATATATTACTAACTAGTTTTGGAGAGGACTTAGTTCTGGCGGGGGTCGAACCCGCGACCTTCGGCTCATAAGACCAACGCTCTGACCAATTGAGCTACAGAACTTGGACGCTCTAACGCATCCTCCAAATTATTTTTGACTCCCAAACTTGGCGCAATTCTACCATAGAAATGAGCTGTCAAATTTACCTGCCAGAGAAGATTATTCCTCCATGGAGGAATCTCTCCGCTTATTAACAATTATTCCGTCTCCCCTGACTGACGGGGACTTGACGGCGGCGGGCGGTCCGACCTTCCCCCGACATACGTACCTGCGACGGCGTTGTATACTCAGTAAAGTTAAAACCTGCGCCAGCCAGTAAAAGATTAATATTCTATCTTTTCACCTTGCGCTTAATCATTTTGAATTAGCACAAAGCTGCTAACGCTTACTCGTTTTACAGCTTGGGTGCTACATAGATACGTACCCATTACTTAACTATACTAAATATTTATTATACTTAATCTAATGAAATCTCCCTCATGAAAGCAACCCACACACACTCACACACACACACACACGGACGTACGTTTTATGGGCTAGATTCCCGTATGAATATTCCCCACCACCTTGTCATTAACTACCTCTCCTAGGACATCATACTCGGGTGGATAGAGACACGTCAGACTACCTGACACGTGGCATCACCCGGGCCGTGGATTCCCCACCTGAGGGTAACGCCGCCATTTTTTTTTATTCGGGGAATATGCGCCGGGGCTTATATAAATTTCTCCCGTGTTCTTTAGCTTGGATTTCTTCTCCACTGATCAGTCGCTTGGAGCGTGTGCTAGGGCGATGAAGCGAGCGCGATGCGATGGCAGCGATGGAGCGGCGGCGGCGGTGGTAGCGAAGCCTTCGCCTCTTGCTCCTCCGGCGGGCGAGGGGCGGTATCGGGGCGTGCGCCGGCGGCCGTGGGGGCGCTACGCGGCGGAGATCAGGGATCCCAGGAGCAAGGAGCGGCGATGGCTGGGCACCTTCGACACCGCCGAGGACGCGGCGATCGCCTACGACAATGCCGCCAGGGCGATGCGCGGCGCGCGAGCAAGAACGAATTTCCAGTATTCTTCTTCCTCTTCTTCTCCTTCTCCTTCTTCTCCGCTCGCTTCCTCCTCATCGTCTTGCTCCGGGTGTTATTCCTCGGGGCCGACGCTATCGCAGTGCTCCTCGAATTTGGCGGCGCCGATGGCCCCTCTCCCGGCGACCATGGAGCTCGTCCAGCGCGGGCCATTCTTGCTTCCCAGGATCGCCCAGGGCTTCGGGCAAGCGCCGAGCCAGCCCCTCCAGCACCACCGCTGGCCGATCTACGATTCGAGCAACATGTCCTCCTCTCCTTCTTCTTCCTCCAACGCCAAGAGTTCTTCCATCCAGCCATCTCTTTCCACCAACATCCAATCCGCCGCTACTGCCACTACTGCCACCACCACTACCACCACTCCGATCAAAAGCACTGGACCTTTGTCTCCGCGGGATCTTTGTCCAGATCGTCACTCCTCGAGCAGCAGCACTGCGAGCTTCGAGAGGCATCACGACCGTTCTTCCTCCTCCACGTCGTCTCTATGGCTCCAAGTCGCGGCTCAAATGCAAATCCAGCAGCAAGATCATCCTCCCGAGCAGCGGCTCTCCCCGGACGAGATTTGCAGTGGCTTCATCTTTGACGCTAGCAACTTAAACATCCCCAGCTTGTATGAGGTGAGCTGTGGACTTTGGAGTGACACCATAGCCACCACCAACAGCTCATCCTCGTCGCGCGAGTTTAATCTCGGCACCACCACTGCCACTCCCTCGAGTTCTTGCAGTGCGATCCAGCCGCAGGTGACGATCGCCCAGCAGCAGCAGGTAGCGATTCCTGCAGCGTCTCCTCTTCACGATCATCGAGAGAAAGAAGATCGTCCGAATCAGGATCAACAAAACGGCGGCGGCGGCGGCGGCCAAGTCAGGAATCTCACCGACGAGATTATCGACGACGTCGAGAGTTTTTCATCATCGCTGCTCGGTGACGAATCCACGTTGATGTATGACATGCAGCTCCTCCAAGGCCTGGTGTGCATGCAATCCTATCTGGATTGATCGCGACGCCAAAAGCGAAGCTTTTTCTCTCTTCTCTTTTGTTTTTGGTTCTTCGTGTGGGTTTTTTACGCCATCCCCCCCACCTGGTGGTACTGCTTTTACTGTAAAGAAAACTGCTGGATGCGGGGGATGATTAGCGAAGTACTTACTTTTATTACTACAGTAAAAAGAAAAACATGTTAAAGCACCGTACCAAGATCCTGGGAATTTATTGACACAAACTCGGGCAGTATACTTACAAACTTTGCTTTCTTCGTCGTGTACATTCATAGATATACATATGTGCTTGCCATGCTTCAGTAAAGAAACGGTATTAACGCCTTCCTGTTCTTGGGATAGTTCTCGAACTTGGACAGATACCACTCATGTGTTTCCTTGGCGGCCAGATAGAGATTTGAGAACTGGACGAAACAAAATAAAAAATCACGATCAAATTTCCACCTTTATCGACAAAAAAAGAAAAAGAAAAAAAGAATTTAGTACCACCCAGGCGAGTAAAAACCATATCGTAGCTTGCGTCCCTCCACTTGCAAACACGAGGCCGAAGTACATGACCTTTCCAAAAAAAAAAGTAGAGGAGTTTAAGTCGGAAGTATGATGCGAAGCTCCGGGGGAATGAACTTACGATCTCGGAGAGGTAATGAGCACAGGAAACTTTGTCAAACCAGTCCCCATATGGTATCACGTACGTTTTGCCTTCTCCTGACTCTTCTTCGCTCGAGAGCGAGGCCTAGAGAGTAAAAGCAAAGCCCGATTAAGGAGCCGGCCTTTCCAGAAGTCCAGAAAACGAGGAGCACTTACCAAGATCTGATGGCACTTGTACTGGTGGTACCACCCCCATAGAAAGAGTAGCGCACCCAGCCACTGGTACCAGTTCAGCCTCCACGGTGAGTAATGGAAACATTCCCACCACCGCGTGTCGGGGTTCCAAGCGCACGAACTCCGTAACCGGCCCTGTGAGACCGTGCCGAGAGTGTTGATCATGATCTCTCCGATTTCTTGGCAGCACAGCGAGAGCGGAGCTGCCACATAGAAGCTGAGAAAAGTAAGCTCTCCAAGTCCGGAAACTCGAGAAAACCAAAAGCAGTGCTACTCACAAGAGTCCGACGAGGTAGCCGAGGAGATGCATCCGAGCGTCCGGGCCATAGGATAGAACCATCAGGGACTCGTAAAGCCTCCGGCACACCTGGAGCTCCATAAGGAGTAGCAAAAGGACGACCGTCCAGCCCCGTTGCTTCTGCTTGGCCATGGACGGGATGGAGCCCGAGCCGGCGGAAGCTCCAGCCCCGGTGAATTGCTCGACCAGCGCCGAGAACTGGATTCCATCTGATGCTGATGATAGTGTACACATGCACGACGAGAGTGTGGCCGCGGCGAGCAAAAGAGTGTTCCAAGTCACACCAACAACGTAGAAGTGCGTGAAGAAGCTCTGTGGAACAGTGAATCTCTGCAAGGAAAATGTAAGTTGACACTGTTGGAGTACGTGGAGAAAAAATCCACAGTTGGTTTCTACCTAAGGGAAAGGAAGCTATGGAAGTGAATTGAAATGGAAAGGAAAATTGAAGTTGGCACTGTGGAGTGTGGAGAAAAAAATCCACAGTGGAGAAAGCTATGGTTTCTACCTAAGGGAAAGGAAGCTATGGAAGTGAATTGAAATAGATGGAGTGTGGAGTATGTCGACATGAGAAAAATCCAGTGGAGAAAGCTATGATTTCTTCCTAGCTATGGAACTATTAATTAAATGCTTACCTTTGACGAAGAAGAAGAAGAAGAATGGAGGAGCTTTCCTCTACGGCAGCAGGCAAGCACCAGAGATCGGAGAGGATGGAGCGCTTTAATTGGCAGCGCCGCCGCGACACAGATTAAAGCAGCGCCGAGCCATGCAGCGCCCAGGTGCCTATCGATCTCCGCGAAATCCATCTGGAAACAAACATACGAGAGAAATTTAGCAATGTAGAGATCCATACCGTGATCGCAAACATCAATCGATCCAGAAATCTGTGATCGGAAGAAAACCCTAGAAAACCCCTGTGGAACTTACTCGCTCTACACGTGTCGTCTTGCTGTAATCCCAGCTGGTGGCCTGAAAGGCCGCCACCTCATCTCTCACTGTGCGACTTTCTTTTCACAGTGTTTTCTTAGGGTTTATGTGATCGCGCTCTTCTTTGCGGGAGATTTGCACGTCATTCCAGGTATGATCGTCGCGTAGCAAGATCGCGGCGACGCATTTCGCATTTCTTGGCCGATGCGCTCTTCTTGCAGCTGCCGATCGGCGAGTTTCTCTCACAGATCAGGGATTAGGGACTGCCATGGCGTCGGAGGATCTACATTCGGAGCTCGTGAGGCTGTGGAACGAGCACGAGAGGGTTCTGTGCCAGCGGGGCGTCCCCTCAGGGATCCAGGAGCTCCTCAACTCCGCCTTCGCGAAGATCCCAGTTTCTTACTTCCCGGACGTGCCGTCTGGCGAAGGTATGAGAAATTCCCATCGTAGGAACTCTACTGAAAAAAAAACTTCTTTGCATGATCGTGGATCACAGTCGTGGAGATCGCAGCTGATACAACCATCGCCGACACCGTTCGAATTCTCTCGGAGAAGAACATCTTCTCGGCACCCGTGAAGATCCCAGACGCCGACGCCAAGGAGCGCTGGTCCGAGCGTTACTTGGGGATGGTGGACTACTCGGTGATCATCCTCTGGGTGCTGGAAAAGGCCGAGCTTGCTGCCACCGCTCTAGCCTCCGGCTCGGCAGCAGCGGCTGGAATGGGAGCCGGCGCTGTTGGAGCTCTCGGAGCTCTGGCACTCGGAGCCACAGGACCCGGAGTTGTCGTGGGACTCACTGCTGCTGCCGTGGGTGCCGCCATAGCTGGTGGTGTGGCTGCGGACAAAGGACCTGGAAAGAATGCTTCCACTGCGGCGGACTCTCTCGGCGAGGATTTCTTCCGGGTCATTCTCAACGAAGAGCCTTTCAAGTCCACCAAGGTAACGTAGTATGTCTTCCACCAGCTTATCTTTTGTATCTCCTTCGTTTTTGCTCTGCAGGTCTGGGAGATCACGAAGTCGTTTCGATGGGCTCCGTTTCTTCCCGTGCAACCGGACGACACCATGCTGACGGTTCTGTTGCTGCTGTCCAAGTTTCGGCTCCGGAGCATCCCGATCGTGGACAAGGACCAGCCGACGGTGAAGAACTTGATAACTCAGTCGGCTGTTGTCAAGGGCCTGGCGATGTGCCGCGGACGTGACTGGTTCGACTTCATTGCCGACAAGAGTATCTTTCAACTGGGACTGCCTCGCATGACCCCGGACCAGGTTTGTCTTTCTCCATCTCTTCCTCATGTCTCTAACGCGGCTCCCACAGGTGGTGTCGATTGATGCAGACAAGTTGGTACTCGACGCCTTCGTGCTCATGCGCGAGAAGAACGTTGGCGGTCTGCCGGTCGTGAAAGGCGAGCAGAAGGAACTGGTTGGAAACATCAGCATGCGGGACATCCGGTTCTTGTTGCTTCAACCCGAGCTTTGTTCCAGGCGGAGGTAACCACAGATTTTCTTCTAGTTGACGAAGTAGTAACTCGCTTTTTCTTTACTGCGCAGGGAGTTGACGGTGTATGATTTCATGCACAGCGCCAAGTCGTCCACTCACGACCCCCATCCAGCGCTGATGATGCCGCCGATAACTTGCGAGGAGAGCACCAGCCTGGGCGAGGTGATCGACGTGCTCTCCACAAAAGGCATCCACCGCATCCACATCGTGGACGACAAGCAACGCATCGTGGGTGTGGTGACTTTGCGCGACATCATCTCCTGCTTCGTGACGGAGCCCGACAACTACTTCAATAACTTTGGCAGCGTCCTTGCGAGTAGCATCGCCGAGGCTACTACGTGAGATGTCGGCTGGGCAACTTCCTCGCTTTGTTTCTTCTTCCGGACTTCTTTCGGCTGGTGAGTGCGTAGTCCCCACTGGTAGTCCGGTTCTCAATCATCTTCCAGTTACAGGGCGTGACTGCCAAAGCAAAAGATTAAAAAAAAATCTAGAGAGCTTGCTTTTGAAAGTACCTTCTTGATCCTCCATGTAAGTTCACGAGAAACTTGCGGTTGATACAAGAATTGTTGTCTCTTTCATATCTCGCTCCGGTTGGTCTTGTCGAAACTGGTTGGAACTAAGAACAAAAGAGGATGGGCCAGCCTTGTCAATCACAAAAAAGTAGTCTTGCCTCGCTCTCACTTCGATCGCTTCGATGTCGAGGGCGGTGGAAGTATCCAGGCCACTGCTAAAACCGACTAAAACCATTGTTGGTAGTTTGTTCTTTCTTCCGGCTCACGGGAACACTGTGTTGTCTCGCCTTGCGGATTACTCTCGTCTTTGTTTTCGCTATAAAACTCCGCTGAGCTCGGCTAGTGCTCGTCCATCCATCGCCCACCTTTGAATATCACGAACACGAGTTGTGAGTGACACCAGCGAGGCAAATCGATTCAACACCCACCTAGAGAGAGAGACCCGGGAGTGTCGGAGATATATTTTTCCAAAGCGAAAGAAGAACTTGTCTTCAACGCTTACCTGTGTAAGGAAGCTCTCACGAATCGATCTTATTTGCGTGAGTCTATCTTCGTCTTCTTGGCCGCGTGGTCTCCTCTCGCTCCCTCTGTGTGTCCGTAAGCAAGTTAAAGAAAAGCTATGGCAGTTGAAGGATTGACCTTTGATTATTGACCGTCCACTGCGAGCTGTCCTCGTATTAAAGTTTCTCTCTCGCCTTCCTGGCTGCTACCACCGACCTTCCTTACACTACATTTTCTGAAAAGCCTGCGCGAGAAAGAGAGTTAGCCGGGTGATCGAGCAAAGCAAAGGCAAGCCAGCTTACAAAAGATATAGTTTTTGACGATGGAAATATATACTGATTGACCGCTGCTGTTCTCTCGATTCCTGTAGCTCAAAGGAATTAATCCACGGCGACGCAAGAGAGTGTTCAGTGTCTACCTTTATATATGATCTCTCTTTCTCGTCTATCCCTCCCTCCATCTTGTTCCGGGGCCGCATAGTTGATTGCGACTCCAAATTCTCTTTCACCTTTCACTCGGTAAGTGGATTCGTCGACGTGTGAGCGAGCCTCGCTCCACTCCGGGAGCACTCATGCGCACGAACTGATATATGGCACGCCAGCGAACATTCGCACCAATCTGCAAGGTGCACTTCGGGCTTTGCGAGTCAAACAAGGATAGCGGGATCGTCTAGAAAAACTTACGCTCTCTTCGAGGTAAGAGACAAGCCCCTTTGTCTGCGGCTCTCCAGCCTATCTCACTCGCTACTCAGCAGGCCGAGCTAGCTAGCCTGCATCGAAAAACAAGGAGCACGATGAATCACATGACGAGATGGTTCGCTACGCTGCTGGGAATGTTTACCGTCAAGAGAATTTCTAGCAAGGAGTTAGCAGACTCGGAGGATTCGCTCGACAGGTCTGGCTCGCTCTCTGGCAGCGAAGGATGTTTAACTCCAAGGGCCTTGGCCAAGCTCAAGTGGTTGTCAAAGCGCAAGGAAGCCAAGCGCAAAGCTGCTCTTTTGCGCGTGGAGCAGCAGTACAGGAAGCAGGACGATATGTTCTGGGAGAACACGGGAGCCGTGTGGCAGAGAACGATTCTCACGGGCGAGAAGTGCGAGCCTCCGGATTTCTCTGGCCTCATCCTGTATGACGAGAGAGGAAATAGAGTGCCCGAGTATCCTGCAAAGTCACCCAGAGCAGGATCAGGAGCGGGATCACTCTTCTAGGAGGTAAGCTACCTGCTGTAATGTCTCGGTTTCAGTTTCATATGATTTAACTGGACTCTTCTCGCAGGTACTCGACTCCTGCAAACACCAAAGGATTAAAACAAAGATCAAGCACTAGTTTTAGCTACCTGTAGTTGCAGCTCAGAAGAGAGTGCGTCTTCCCAGTCTGTTCTCGAAGTCAAGAGTCTGACTAGTTCAGCTATCCAATATTGAAAGTCCAAGTTCGGCTTACGGGATGTTTGGATGATCCATCAGCTACTCCGCTGAAGAGCCCACCATACAGCCTGCCCTCGTTGAATCTTCACTTAGCTCTTTGAGCCAGTTTCCTGAGTTCTTCGATTAGACCCGCGATCATCGGAGGCTTAAGTCCCATCGGTAAAGATAGTTTAGACCTTACACGCGATTCATCTTTGTTTGCGTTTCTTGACTGCAAATTCAGAGAAAACAAGTCGGTGCTTAAAAACAACACATACATGCTTTGCAGGTGGACCCGTTGTCTGCCATGCGGAAATGGAATTCTGCAAAAACTAGAATCAGGCACCCATACTGAAAAGGAACTCTACGAGTACCTGGTGCAAAGGCTTTGGAGGTGGCCAACCTTGAGCAGGGAGTCCCCATACATGGCCAGGCACGTAGAAGGAATGGATGGAGAAGGTTGGATGTGTAGACAATCGCGTTTATTCAGCGGCTCTAAGCTTGAGCACTTCTGTTTCGATTCAGCGCGCTTGCGCTTCCTCTGAGCACGATACTTCTGAAAATAGTGTTTACACAAGCATACAATGATGTTCTTGTACCTGTAAGTGACTGGCAACATTATGGCGTGTGAGGGACTCAACACCCATGATTTCCAGAATTCGAGATGGAATCGCTTTCTCCAAGCCGAGTTCCTCTACAGTTTGAACAAACAACCGGTGAAGATCTGGGTTCCAATCAACCTGAGAAGAAACATCGTCAAGTGCATAAGAGAGAAGAGGCGTTCTTACCTTTGTTTTTTTCGTTGTTAAAGATCGTTCTTTTTTGCGACAGTTTTCTACACGTTGCATGTGTTGCTCTTGTTGAGCGGCATCGACGGTTCCGCTATGGTCAGATGCTGACCTTTGTATGGACTCCAGCTCGTCATCCAGCGTCACTTCGTCATTGCTAGAAGTCAGCTGACCATTCACGCTCTCGCCAGCATACGATTTTATTTCCCATTGCTTCTTCTCATACATGACAATCAGCCTCACGAGTAAAAACTCCAAAACACTACCTGAGATATTGTTACTTTGAGATGTAACTAGAGTGGGAATGCTGTCAGATGTTGCGTTAGATGATTGTTCTAGTTGTGTCTTGGATTGATCTTCAGTTGTAGAAGTATGTTTTGTAGAGATTGTTGGTTCATCGATTGGATGAAGATGGACTCGGCTCTGCTCCTTCAAAGCCTGGAAATTTACTTAGCTGATTGAAGAAACAAAACATACATTTTGTACCTTTCTTGCTACATGCTGCCAAAGATTTTTGAGTGTTTCGTCGTCAATAGTTCGTTTTCAAAGAAAGCCAGCAGCACCAGCCTGTTTAAAAAACTTTGCGATAGGAAAATCCACTTTCAGAAACATAAACCTTACAGCAATGCCTTGCATCGTGATCGCCATATCCTCTATGCTAGAAACCACTGCCAAATGCTTAAAACTCACAAATTATAGGTACACATCGTGGTGTAGAGAGGATTTCAAGGCCTTTGATGTTCTTGCTCCCCAGCAAAGCTGTATGAAACGAGCATGGCTCCATTTGTAATGCTTCACGAACAGAGTCTCCATTCACAAACGTTGTCACTGCCAACATTGTAAAGAAAATTCCCAGAGAGCTCTTAAACGATCGATCTTACCGCAGTAGTGAAAGATCTCGAGCTTAAGCTTGATCTCTCCCAGAAAATGAGGATCATCGTCCGCAGCAAGGACGCGACAAACTCGAGGAAAGCCCTTCCACAGGATTTTCCCTACAAAACGCAACGATCAGATCGATCCAGACCGCAAGAATGCCGCCCGGCAGCCGATCCAGAGGATTGCGCAAGAATCCGCCACTGGGCATAGGTTCCAAAATCTAAACCCTGAGCTAAATCACGGCCACGAAAGGTATCGAACCGCGGACGCGTCTCCGATGCCGTCCGTGTTAGGGCAAATCAATCGGACGGCTTTCCACGCCTAGGGTTTAGAGGGTCTTCGCATTTGGGCGGCTGCGGGAGAAAGAGGCGAGGCGCGGCGCGATGAAGTTCCGGGTAAGAATTCGCAGCTCGAGCGCTCGATCCATCGATTGATCCCTCCCATTGTCTCGCAGTTTCATCAGTACCAGGTGGTCGGGAGAGCTACTCCCACTCCCGACAATGAGCACCCAAAGATGTACCGGATGAAGCTCTGGGCCGGCGACGAAGTGCGCGCCAAGTCCAAATTCTGGTGAGTGGAGTCGATTGGATCGATCGATCCATTTCCATTTTCTCTCGATTTACCTTTCTTTCACTCTAGGTACTTCCTTCGCAAGCTCAAGAAGGTGAAGAAGTCTCACGGCCAGATCCTCGCTATCAACGAGGTAAAGTTCTTTCTTTTTCTTTCTTTTCTCGAGCCTTACAAGTGAGAACTTTGGAACTTCGTGACACAGATTTTCGAGAAGAACCCGACCACGATCAAGAACTATGGCATCTGGGTGAGGTACCAGAGCCGGACGGGGTACCACAACATGTACAAGGAGTACCGCGACATCACCTTGAACGGCGCGGTGGAGCAAATGTATGACGAGATGGCGTCGCGGCACCGCGTCCGATTCCCCTGCATCCAGATCATCAAGACGGCGAGCGTCCCGGACAGTGCTTGCAAGCGCGAGAACACCAAGCAGTTCCACAGCTCGGAGATCAAGTTCCCGCTCATGAACCGGAAGATCCGCGCGCCCAGCCGGAAGCTCAAGACGACGTTCAAGGCCAAGAGGCCAAACACTTTTGCCTAGACGCGCGCGAGAGAGAAAGGTTTGCACGATCTTGTTTGTGCTGATCAAAGCCTGCGAGGTTTTCTTTTGTCTTTCCACCCAAGAACTTCAATGAAGGGACTATGATCTTTCAGCCATCTTGTACTACAGATTAAGAGCATTGAGTGAAGATGGAACAAGTCAAAGTTTGTGGGGTTTGGAAGAATAAAGTTGAAAATGACGGTGAGCTTTTTGCCTGTTTGGATCTGATTTCGATATTTTTACAAAGTAAAACCTTAGAACGTAGTGTTGATCTTGAGTGATTTTGTGGTGTTCTTGTTTGTTGCATGAAGTAGAAAAGTACCAAGATTTTTTGTTTTTTTATCCTTGATCTTGATGGATGATTTTTTGGTACCACGCAACAGCTTTTTTTCCATTTTTGTTTCTTCCCAATCTACAAAGGTACAATGATCTATCAATGCAAGCTAACTATTCCATCAATCTCACGCAAAACTCTCCACAGCCGGCTTGGACCACATCACCAGCAATCTCTCCAAGCCTCCTCCATTCTTCCCGAGCTTTTGATCTCCAGAGCTCTTGAGCAGCGATCCTTGATCCTGGCGATGGATCGTCTCTCGCGGGCGATCCCCATTGCTGGCGTAGAGCTCGAGCTTCGCCTGCGCCTCCTCCAGTCTCCGCTCCACCGCCGCAAATTCCTCCGCCAAGCGCTGGAGATCTCGCGAGTGAGCCGATCGCTCCATCTCCAATTGCTCCTTGTGGGCTCGGCTCTGCTCCATGTACTCCACCTCCAGCTGCCCCAGCTGCGCGCACAGACGCTCCTCCGCCTCCTCCAGCTTCCGCTCCTCGATCCTCATGAGATCGATCTTCTTCCACAGCGATTCCTCGCGCGCCCTGCTCGATGCCAGCGCCCTCTCCAGCTTCTGATTCCTCTCCGCCACCGATCGCAGCTCTTCCGTGAGCGCGATCTCTCTCTCTGCCATTGCCATTTCGCTCTGCGATGGAATCGATGTGTAAGAATAGCAGAGTTTCTACGCGCAAACCAAGGTCCTATTTATTGGGAACCAACCTGAGATCTTCCGTTCTGGAAAACGCGCGCGTTCAACGGTCCTGATTGACTGGAGAAGTTTCGCGCCACAAGCCAGTCTAGGTTCAATGAACCTTCTTGTTTACCAAACTTTAACTGGGTAAAGAATGTGATTTCATCTCTCTCGATTGTCAACCTTGCGTTGCATTTGGGGCTCCCGCTTTGCCACGTCAGCGGCCCAGGATTTTAGGGTTTGCCGTGGCGAGCAGCGCCAATGCCGCGCTAGGGCGGGCGGCGAGCTCACATTCTTGTGGACGCGCGCTGGACTGCGGTGGCGATGCAGCAGCAGATAGAATTCGCGATTCATCCATGTAAGTTTTGGGGGGATTTCTGGAAATTATATAGCTGCTCCGCTGTTCAGGCGAGAGACCACGGCAGTGGAATCGCATTGGTGAGGTGTCTTGCAGGCGTCAGGCAAAGGCCGGGTATGTGTTCTTCCAAAGCGTGAACTGTGCCTCGCGTGTATTGAAAGCTTCTTCTTCTTTGGATTGTGACTGTGTCCTTGCCACGTTTGTTTGAGTTTTGTTTCTTCCGATGGTATTGATGAATTCTTTTTGTGGATCTATAGGCCAAGTGTGCTGATCTTGGGAGACCACGCATGCAAATACGGATCTTTGTCTCAAGCTTCCAGACGGTCACAAAAGAGCGCATGGAAGCTTATGACGAAGGCAACTGTGGATGTGGGACCTTTGATGAGTGAAACTCGGCAACCTTTGGCGCTCCCACAGGACGAGAAAGTGGGAGTTTTGCTTCTGAACCTTGGAGGACCCGACTCCCTCGAAGACGTGCAACCCTTTCTTTTTAATCTTTTCTCCGATCCTGTGAGTTTAACATCTTTCTCTTTTCATTTGTTTTACTTCCCTTTGTGTTTCCTTGATTTTATTTTCGCGTACTTTCTAACAACATTAAGTATTTCAGGACATCATCCGGCTGCCTCGACTGTTTCGGTTCCTCCAGAAACCACTTGCGGAGTTTATTTCGGCAGCTCGGGCTCCCAAGAGTGCCGAAGGATATGCGTCTATCGGTGGAGGTTCTCCGTTGAGAAGAATAACTGAAGAACAGGCAAGGCTTGATCCACGCATTCTTTTAGTTACAGTATTTAGTTTCTCACAGGCCAGGGCTCTCCAAAAATCTTTGGAGACCAAGCATTTGCCTGCAACGGTATATGTTGGGATGCGATACTGGCATCCTTTCACGGAAGAAGCCATTGAACAGGTTAGCCGAAATTCTTCTTATATATCTCGTTTAAATTGTAGCTTATGTGCAGATAAAGAAGGATAGAATAACGAGGCTTGTCGTTCTACCACTCTACCCGCAGTTTTCCATTTCCACAAGCGGTTCGAGTTTGCGCCTTCTAGAAAGCATCTTTAGGTACCACGATCGTTGCTCGTAGTTTGAGGCTTAACTTGATTGCAGGTCGGATGAGTATTTAGTCAACATGCAACACACTGTTATTCCTTCGTGGTACCAGAGGGAAGGATATGTAAAAGCTATGGCGTCTCTCATAGAAAAGGAGTTTTCCAAGTTTCCGAATCCTGAGGACGTAAGGGAGCTCTTTGCTTGCGTTCTCAAAGTTTTACGTTTCTGCTTGCAGGTCCATATCTTTTTTAGTGCTCATGGAGTTCCGGTGGCGTATGTAGAAGAAGCCGGGGATCCATACAAAGCGGAAATGGAAGAATGTGTCGACTTGATCATGTCTGAGTTGCGGAGCAGGGGTGTGAAGAACGTTCACTCCTTGGCATATCAGGTATTTATCTCACTTTGATGTTTCTCTTTTGTTTTTCATTTTGTGGTTGTTTTCATATACCAGAGCCGCGTTGGTCCTGTCGAATGGCTAAAGCCATACACAGATGTGAAGATAAAAGAGCTTGGTCAGAACGGTATTAAGAGCCTTTTGGCAGTTCCAATCAGGTTTGTATAAATCTTTTGTGAACAAGAAAGACCAACTTTTCTTGCAATGCATGCAGTTTTGTCAGCGAGCACATCGAGACATTGGAGGAGATCGACATGGAATACAAAGAGCTTGCGCTGGAGTCGGGAATAGTCCACTGGGGTCGAGTTCCGGCGCTCAACTGCGATTCCACATTCATCACAGACTTGGCAGACGCAGTGATCGAAGCACTACCTTACGTCGGAGCAATGGCTGTATCGAACTTGGAAGCGCGACAGGTTTGCTACTCCTTATAAGTTTGTTCTCAGTTTTCATCTCGCTCTCTCTCTCTCTCTCTCTCTCTCTCAGGCGCTCGTTCCTCTCGGAAGCGTAGGAGAGTTACTCGCAACGTATGATACACAACGGAGGGAACTTCCAGCTCCAGTAGCAGTCTGGGAATGGGGCTGGACAAAGAGCGCCGAGACTTGGAACGGAAGGGTGGCGATGCTAGCAGTCCTTGTGCTGCTCGTCCTGGAGATAGCGTCGGGGAAAGGCCTGCTACACCAGTGGGGGATCTTGCCATCGTAGATAAGTGGTAGAACCAGGAAGCTCGGGGTTCTGGACTAGCTTGTATATAATAGAGAATCATCCGGGGTTTATAGCGGCAGAGAAGCAAAGAAGATGGTCCGGGTCTCACTCTCCAGGCTTTTACACTTTCGATCGCTGCTGCGAGCTGTGGCTGGTGACTACAAAGAGGGAAGCTTGTCCGAGGCTGTGGAATTCATCGCGAGATCCGATCGAGGGAGCAGCAAGGATGCTTACTACTTCCTCCTGCGACGATGTATCAAAGAGAAAGGTCTCGAGGAGGGCCGCCGGCTCCAGGGACTGATCAGAAAGAGGCGATACGACCACGATGGCTTCCTGGGCAATCTCCTGATCAAGCTCTTCGGCGTTTGCAACAGCACCGAGGAAGCGCGCTACGCGTATGACACTCTGCCGACTAGTAACAGCATGATTGCGCTCAACAACATGCTGGAGGCTTACATTGTGAACGGGAGGATCGAGGAGGCCAGGGAGTTCTTCGATGGTGCTGCGAAGAGGGACGTCAAGACTTGGAACATCATGCTCTCGGCGTATACCCAGAGAGGGCTCATGGACGAGGCCAAGGAGCTGTTCAAGCTGGCGAAGGATCCGGCAGTGGACCTCTGGGTGACGATGATCGAGGGGTATGCGCGTGCCGGGATGCCGCAGAGGGCGTTCACGATCTTCCGAGCTTCGCCCGGGCACGAGAGAGTGTGGGGAGCTATGATCGCAGCATTTGCCGAGAGCGGGGATCTTGCGACGGCGAAGGAGATGGTGCACAGGATGAAGAACCCGAGTGTGGCTTCTTGCACGCCGCTGTTCGAGGCTTACCTCAAGGCTGGAGAGATCAGCGACGCGCAGGACGTGTTCAACAAGATGTCTACTTCGTACGAGGCTCCGTGGACGACGCTGCTCATGGCTTACCTCGATCGGGCGATGTTCTCTGAAGCGAAGCGCATCTTCAAGCTCATGCCCAACAGGGATCCGGTCGCGTGGAACGCGATGATCCGTGCTCACTCTTTGCATGGAGAGATCGAGGAGGCTAGGATTCTGTTCGAGGGAATGGGAGCGCAGCGGAACTTGGAGTCGTGGAACACGATCATGGCGGCCTACAACAGGAACGGACAGGCAGGGGACACGTACAAGATCTTCAAGGGGATGATCCAGAGATATGTCAAGCCGGACAAGAACTCGTTCCTCACGGTCATGGAGTCGTGCACCAATTTGGACGATGCTGGGAAGATTGCGAAGGAGTTTCGGTGGAGCTCTTGCCTCAGAGATCTGGAGCTGAACAACTTGCTTCTCAAGACGTTCTTGAGGCTGGGGTCTCTCGAGGAGGCAACCTCGGTTTTCCATTCGATAGAGGAGAAGAACTTGGAGTCGTGGAGTTTGATGGTGTCTGGATTGGCCACGAAGGGGAAGTATGCAGCGGCTGTGAGTTTGCTCTCCAACATGGTGCTCAGGGGTGTGATGCCGGACAACGGCATCTTTACGAGCATGGTATCCGCGTGCAGGTCTCTAGGCCGGACTGACGAAGCTGCAAGCTATCTCCGATCCATGGTCGCAGACTTTGAGGTGTATCCGGTCCTGGAAGATTATCTCTGTGTGATGGAGCTTCTCAAGCCCAAGCAAGCGGAAGAGCTGCTCAACTGCATGCCTTTCGAGCCGGACTACGACGTGTGGAAGACTTTTCTTGGGGTTTGCCAGAGGGCCGGGGACAAGGAGCTCACTGAGATGGCCGAGAAAGCTCTGCGACGGCTGTGTCCTATCGCAGTCTGTGTATGATATGGTTTCCGCCCTCGAGATTGCCAAGATCTATGCGAGAGCTCCCCCGCCCGGTGAACCCGATGCCTCGGCCCGGGGCGTTTTGCGCATCGATCGCCGATCCGCCCACGCTCTTTCGCAATTGCTCCAATGCTCATGACGTTATATCTGTACGGGTTTTCTTGGTCGTCCCAAGTTCATTATATTAAAGGGCTCCTTGGCTTCTTCAAGATGCTCGAAATTACGATCTTGATCATCACATTCAATTGTGGACAGCGCATCAACTGTGGCCGGATTTATTCTCAATAGATATCGCTTTCACAGCAGACATAAGCATAAACAAAGATTTCGTCCCAAAGGCTCTCTCTTCGACTGTATACATTGTGTACTTACGGAGCCAACTTGTTCAAGACGGGCTCCAAATCCTCGAGCTCCGCAGCAGCATGATCCTTGAATTCCTTCACCCGGATCTCGTGCAGAGCACGGAGTCTCCGCGGGTTTTCCAGCACTTGCTCTTCCGGCAGCACATCTCCAACCCTCGCCCTCTTGAAAGGATTTGGCTTGATCCTCTCCTCCCCTTACTCGAGCCCGGAACGCAGAACGCTTGAGGAAGGTGGTGGAGGCGAGGATGGAACACGGTCAGCACTGGAATCCATAGCCACCGCAACGATGCTCGGAGAAAAAGAACTTAATAGCCTCCAACTTAAGTGCGTCCGGTCGATGAGCAATCCAGCCACCTTGCCGATGAGCTCTTCGTCCCCGAACCAGAACACATTCTCCACAAAATCCCTGGCCACGGGAATCACACTGGAATGGTAGCCACTCGCCAGCCGATTATACTCATCTCGAGCGCGCTCTTCTGCAAAATCGAAGTGCTCTTCCGGAGAACCAAATTTAAAGTGCTCAGTCGTGGAATCGAAGTCTGGTCGAGGAGCATTTGCCTGCAAGTAAGAAGCATACAACCCAGCAACACAAGGCTGTTACTGCGCCATTCTCTTTCACGCCTAGCAAACCGGCCGTGCTTCTTATCACTGTCAATGCATTATTCATCACCTTCTTCTTCACCCAGAATACGGACTTTGTAGTGTTCATCGATAACTTTCCCCATGAAACCATGAACGGCAGTACTAGCATTTCATTGTAGCTGCCTTTGTGGTCCAGTCTGAGTTCCTCTTCCAGATCCACCAGCAGCTGCTTTTCCACCTTGCTTGCGAGCTGCAGCAAGCCATACGCCGCAAGCTTTGAGATCAACTTCACGACACTTAAATTTCTTGTTTCGTTCGTCGGTTCTTTACGAGAAACGATTTCTGAAGCTGTAAGATTGTGTAAACACCAATTTGAAATACTATATACTGTCCATGAACGTTGAAGATGGTTGCACCACGATGGACGTTTTAGCCTGAGTTTCTCTTGCTTCCAAATCCGTTGATGTTAGCTTGTCCACTCGAGCCTCTACGAGTTGGCGGTACTTGTGGCTGCGATGCACTGCCAATGCAACGCACTCCAGCGGGGCTTCTGAGACGATCTCCGGGGAGTGTCGAGAAAGAATTCTAACAGCTTCCCTAAATTGTCAGGATATTCCTTGACAGATTTCATGAGCATTCTCGCCAGCTCGATCGCTCCATGCTCATACGCTGCGGACTTGAGCTTGCCCACCAAATTCTCATCTCCATGATCAAACATCTCGTCCTTCCCGAGGCACAAGTCCAAAACCAGTTCAGGCTAGTTCACCAGCAATTTGTGCACCTCTTCCTTTGCATTCTCAACAGTGGCAGCGTCTTTCACGAGCCCAACCACAATCGTGCTGTGGACGGGACTCAAACAATTCGAGAGAATAACCACACAGCGTTTGCTCTTGGGCGAGGCCACCAGCACTGCTACGTGATAGAAGTACTCGGAAATTCCCGTCGTTCCCCCCGGTAGCCTTCATTGTCAAATTTTTCCTTATCGTAGAAGTTGTTAAACGGCTCTTACCACCAGCGCATCTCAATACGTCTTCTTCAACATTGATCTGACATCTTCCAAATTCCACACAGTGATCCTCGGTTGAGACCCAGTTCTCGATCCAGTGCTCGTCATCAATATCACATCATCATCGACCTTTTCAAGCTTGGTAAGCGTGCAGAGATGGAGGTCCGGGAAATCACACCCCCGGATCGAAGTGCAGCCACCACGCGGTCGTGTCCCTTAAGCCCAGAAAAGCGCAAGCTCTTGCTCGAGTACTTGTGGCAGAGCGGGATCACCATCTTTGCTCGAAGACCTTCACAGCGGGAGGGCATCAAAGACTGGACGCGGGGCAGTGATGATATGTAAAAAGCACTATCATCCACACCCAGGAACTTGGTGTTCTTCCTCACCAAACAAAACACCAGGCACAGCCTCGATCCACTCGTCACCTCGTCAAGCTTATGCTCGCAATCACAAAAAAAAAAGTGGTGTAGAAGTAGCCGCTGGGGGATTGGAATTCGAAGGCCTTGGAACAGCCCAAGTGCTGGACGGTGAGACCTCATGCGCATCATCAATCAAGCTCATGCTCAGGATCCGGTCGCGTGGAACGCGATGATCCAGGCTCACCCCTTTGATGGAGAATCTTGGAGTCCTGGAACAATAGGAACGGACAGGACAACGACATCTTTACGAGCATGGTACGATCGCTGGTCGCAGACCTCAATGTGGATCCGGTCCTGGAAGATTACCTGTGCGTGATGCAGCTTCTCAAGCCCAAGCAAGTGGAAGAGCTACTGCTCTCCGACGGCTGTATATCGCAGTCAGAGAATATGATTTCCTGATGGTACACGAACCGAAAGAAACTTCTAAACTTCTTACGATTTTTCTTCCAGCAATCTAAAACCGAGATCCATGTTGTTGTGATATCCCCATCTTGCAATCCCATCCAAACTTTGATTGTTTTTGCGCTCGAAAACCAGCTTCCCCAACACATATTATATGCACTCGTGGACGTTGCCGATTGCCGGCTACGAGGAGAATCTCAAAGAAAACTTTCCACAAGAAGATATTTCCTTCATTTGTTTCATACTCTAAACAGAAACACCATCCATCAAACTCGAAAAAGCCCGTGTGTGATTTCACGGAGGAGAAAATGCGAAAGGATCAAGATGCCAAACAAACATGACCGTAAATCGTAAAACCAACATATCAAGCTAGTTTTTACTGCCTTACGGAACCAGCTTGTTCAAGACGAGCCCCAAATCATTGAGCTCGGCGGCAGCATGATCTTTGAATTCCTCCACGCGGATCTCCCACAGAGCACGGAGCCTCCGCGGATTTTCCAGCACTTGATCCTCCGGCAGCACACCTCCAATCCTCGCCCTCCTGAATGGATTCGACGTCATCCTCTCCCCTCCATACTCGAGCCCGGAACGCAAGTGATCCATCCTCGCCTCCACCACATTCCTCAAAGCGTTCCTCTCGGCAGCAGTGGAATCCATAGCCACCGCAACAATACTCTGGGGAGGAATTTAGTAGCTTCGAAGTTAAGTGCGTCCGGTCCATGAGCAATCCGGCCACCTTGCCAATGAGCTCTTCGTCCCCAAACCACAACACATTCTCCACAAACTCCCTGGCCCTGGTAATCACACCGGAGTCGCAGACTGTTGCTAGCTGATTATACTCATCTCGAGCGTACTCTTCCGCAGCATTAAAGTGATCTTCTGCAGAACCGAAGTGGCTCTTTATGGAATGAAAGTATTTGTTGGTGGAACTAATTTCTTCTTGACCATTCTCTTGCAAGCCTGCTTGCAAGTAAGAAGCACACAGCCCAGCAAACAAGGCTCTCAGGGGGCCCCTCTCTTTCACACCGAGCAAAGTGGCCGCGCTCCTCATCAGTGACAATGCATCAATCAGTTCAAACATGATGCTCTCTTTTGTGAGAATGGTCTTTGCACTGTTCACAGACAATTTTCCCCATGAAACCATGAACAGCAGTACTTGTTACATGACACACCTTGCCACATAGACATTAGGGTTTTCCTGTTCTGTCCACTAGCGCGGTGTGCTTTGATCCCGACTTGTCTCATGGTATCGGAGCTAGGATAACACTATGGAAGGATCCATCTATGAGTTTGATGGAGAAGGGTTTGAGGGATTCAAGATCCATCTTGAATCTTATCTCTTGTTTCATGGGTTGTTGGGGATTGTAGATGGGATAGAGTCATCACCAGCTCTAGGCTCTGGCACTGTTGAGGTGCGTGATTGGAACCTTTGGGATTCCAAGGCTAGAGGGAGTATTGTGATGTGCTTGTCCTCAAATTTCCAAAATCCACTATAGCAAAGCTTTGGAAGTTGGCATGCCCAAATGCCACGGAATTTTGCTCTTTCTGGGCATTTGCAGCTATATGTGGTTTTGCCACCTTGGCATCACCAGAAGACTACGAAGCATACACAGCCTATGGCATTTGAGCTCTCTCGCTTTGCATGGCCTCAATATTGCGAAGACTCCTCATGGCATCTGCCCAAATCATCCCTAGTTGGAGAAGTAGGCTTTCAATTGCATTCTTCCAACTGTAAGTAACTAAAGGGAACGACTTGAAAAACAATCCATATAGAGGGAAAGGGCCCATGAATAAAAGTGCACTTTTTCTAATCGGTTAAGGGTTTTGGGATATTTGGTGGGTTTGAATAGTACTAGGCTGAGTGACCTCTCGGGAAGTCCAAACTCATGAGCTTACATCAGCTAGTTGGCAAAGACCTGTAAAGCTACAACCTCTACTACTCATCTGTGAGACAGTGCTTTGCCCCAGCAGCCGCAAGTTGTGTGAAGAAGCCCTGGAGCTTAGCAGTGAGTCTGGATGCTGCCAGTTTCCTCTAGCCTCAAGGAATCCATTTGTGAATGGATGTTGAAGACATCCATTGTAGTCGCAAGTTGTGTGAAGAAGCCCTAGAGCTTAGCAGTGTGAGTCTGGATGCTGCCAGTTTCCTCTAGCCTGAAGGAATCTATTTGTGAATGGATGTTGAAGACATCCATTTCACTCTTGGTGCCATAGGTGTTGCTCAGCTAGCCTAGACTTGCTAAGAATCAGTGTGCTCGTTGTTTGGAGATGGGCCACTGGGCTCAATATTGCCTTGCTCCCAAGCCTGTCAAGCGACTCAATCTGCTCGAGCGTGATGGAATCGCTACAGCAAATGAGGATGCTGAAGAGCTCTACAACGCAGAGGCAATTGCAGCACCAAGCCGGTGGCTCCTAGACTCTAGTTGTACTAATCTTATGGGCAATAAGAAGAGTCTTTTTGAGTGTTATCAACTGAGCATTGGAAAATATGGTGTTCATTTAGGTGACAATACCACTATCCCTATAGAAGGCATCAAACAATTTTGGCTCTCACTTGATCATGGGAGGACCATGGCCTTTGATGGTGCCATGCATGTTTCCACCTTGCGATGAAACTTAATGTCCGTCGCCAAAATATGTGATTAAAATGTAGTCTTTGATGAAAAGGGAGTTTCTTTGGTTGACTCTAGTGACTTTCATATGCTTGGTACACAATTGTTTCGTGGGTCACACATTAGGGACTTGTATGAGATTATTGCTACCAACCTGGTTTAGGCCTTTCAGACTATAGAGGCCGATTCTTGTGTGAAGCTTTGGCATAAGAGACTTGGTCATGTTCATCTTCAACAGATGAAATCCCAAGATATTGTTACTGGATTGGACTTTCAACGTATCCCATCTACATTTTGTGAAGCTTGCATTTTAGGCAAGCATCACCACCGGAATTTCTCACCGAGTAAGCATCAAGCACTTGGACTTCTAGATTTGGTCCATTCTGATCTTTGCGGCCCCATGGACGTGCCAAGTCACGATGGTGCAAGATATTTCTTCACATTCATTGATGATTATAGCCGTCGAACATGCATCCATTTCTTGATACGTAAGAGTGATGTAGTTGCTGCCTTTCAAATGTACAAGGCCTACGTTAAAAACATCCTTGGTTGAAAGATAAAAGCTCTTTGAGTTGATAGTGGTGGTGAATACCTCAACAATGAGCTTCGGGGCATCTGTCATGATGTAGGCATACGATTGCAAGCCACAGCCTGCTCCTAGCAAAATGGTGTTGCAGAAAGGAAGAATTGCACTCTTGTCAATGTTGCTTGCGCTTTGTTAGCTGATGCACATCTTGACAAGATGTTTTGGCAAGAGGCTATAGCCACCGCAATGCACGTACAAAATCACCTTGCCACAGTTGCTTTGGATGGAAAAACCCTTGAGGCATTTTGGATAGGTTCCACTCCTGATGTGTCCCACTTTTGGGTCTTCGGTTGTGCAGCATATGCACATACCCCTGATCAACTTCAGAAAAAGCTAGATCCCAAAAGTAAAAAATTCATCTTCGTGGGATATGCACAGGGCGATATTATCAGTAGAAAAGCTTACAAGTTGTTCTTGCATCTCTCTTGTAAGCATAGACGTCATGTTCAATGAAGATAACTTTCCCATGTGTACAGAGGCTCTTCAAGATCCTTCTTTCATTGCTGAGACTCAACTTGTTCCTTTGATCCCATTTATGGGAGATGGTCCACTCTTGCCTCTGCTTCAAGATCCTATTCCTGAGTTGCCACCAGAGATTCCACTGGGGAATCCTCCACTTCTGGACATGCTTGAACCAGCTGATGCTCCTCCAGTTGAGGATAGGCCTCCGACACCTCCACCACCTTGTCGCTGTCGTGGCATGCTTGATCTGATGCCAGTTCTTGATCACCCTTGGGAACGTCGGCCCTCGTTGAAAGTCCGGGAAAATGCTGAAGCAGATGCTGCAGAACTTGATGACATTTGTGGCCTTTTTTACGTCGGCATCCCCATGACCTATGATGAGGCCATCTCAGGACTTGAGGCTTCATCTTGGATGGAAGCTATTGTGGAAGAAGTTTCTTCCATTCAGGTTAACTGAACTTATGTTCCAGTTGATTTAGTGCCACTAGGATGACATGTCTTGGATCCAAAATGGATTTTTTCCAAGAAGTATGGGAAAAATGGTTAGGTTGTACATTATAAGGCACGGTTGGTTGTTCGCGGTTTTCACCAAGTCCATGGCCTTGACTACGATGAAACATTCTCACCGGTTGTAAAAATGGCTAGCCTCTATACTCTTTTTGCACTTGCAGCTGCTCGCAAATGGCAAGTCCACCATATGGACATCAAAACTACATTTTTGAATGGGGATTTGCAAGAGGACATCTATATGCATATACTTCCTGGTTTTGAGGATGATGTTGCCCTTGGTGGCCCTATATGGCAACTGCGGAAAGCTTTGTATGGCCTAAAATAGAGCTCCCGTATTTGGTATAAAAAATTTGATGCCACCCTACGTGCTCAAGGCTTTCATCGCTGTCATGCTGATCACAATGTGTATGTCAATGGTCATGCTGAGCACATGCTTATTGTGGCCCTCTCCATTGATGATTTGCTCATCATGGGTGATTACACCAATGCCATTGCTGCTCTAAAAGCTACTCTCAGCCAACAATTCCAGATGAAGGATCTTGGCCAAGTCTCCTACTTTCTTGGCTTTGAAGTCACACATGATCTTGAGTCCAGTGGCTACATGCTTAGCCAACAACGTAAAGTTGAAGTCTTGCTGGATTGGTTTGGTATGCATAATTGCCACCCCATCAAGACCCCGATGGTCGTTGGTGCTATCAACCTCATAGTTGAGTAGTCTGGTGAGCCTCTACCCACTGGGACTCCCTATCGGCATCTCATTGGTTGCCTCATATATTTGGCCCTAATGACTCGCCTCGACATCATATATATGACTATTGCCTTGAGTCAGTACAACACATCACCAACCACCATACATTGGCAAGCTGCCAAGTGTATTATGAGATACCTCCAAGGCACTATAGACTATGGCATTGCTTATTCAGGGGGTGATGCATCATTGACATGCTACACGGATGCTAATTTTGCCAACAACAAAGGTCATCGCTTGACTTCTGGCATTTGCCTTTCCTTCTCAGGAGGTGCCATCACGTGGGCCTCCAAGCAATAATCTATGGTGGCCCTTTCTAGTGCAGAAGCAGAGTACATTGCACTCACTACTAGTAGCAGGGATGTGGTCTGGGCTCAAGGGTTACTTGCTGAGCTGGGATGTTCACAAGCTAGCCCCACTACTTCTTGGTGTGACAACCGAAGCAGCATTGCCATGTCCAAGAACCCCGTCCACCATGCCTACTCAAAGCACATTGAAGTCCAATTTCACTACATGCATGAGTTGGTTGATGGTGGCACCTTGGCCGTCCAACATCTCAGGACACAGGACATGCCAGCCAATTTTCTCACCAAGCCATTGGGGCCACACCAGTTTCAGCTCCTACGCAACAGATTTGGTTTGGTGAGTGGCTTCAGTTTGGGGGGGAGTGTTACATGACACACCTCACCACGTAGACATTAGGGTTTTCCTGTTCTGTCCGCTAGCGCAGTGCGCTTTGATCCTGATTTGTCTCAGTACTAGCACCAGATTGTAGCGGCTACCGTATGCTTTGAGCTCCTCTTCCAGATCCATTGGCAGCTGATTCTCCACCTCGTTTGCAAGCTGCTTGGTAGTATCGAGTGAGCCATACTCCACAAGCTTGGAGATCAGCTTCACGACACTGGCCAGGAACTTTGCATGAACGTCGAAGATGGTTGCGTTCCGCTGTTCGACCAGGAGTTTGAGCTTCTCTGCTTGCAAATCCGTTGATATAAGCTTGTCCACTTGAGCATTGACAATCTGGCGGTACTCGCACTGCCAGTGCAAGGCACTCCAGTGGGGCCTCAGAGGCGATCTCCAAAGCCTCTGCTTTGCATGCTGGAGTGTCGAGGAAGAACTCCAATAGCTTCCCTAATTTGTCAGGATGTTTCTTGAGGGACTTGACATTTTTTATAAGCATTCTGGCCAGCTTGATCGCTCCATGCTCCCCTGAGTCCATAATTGTGACACAAGCCCAAAACCTTGGCTGTGAGGAGTTCAGGCTTCCACTTCACGAGCGCCACCACCAGTTTGTGCACCTCTTGCTTTGCATCCTCAGCAGTGGTGGCGTCTTTCAAGAGCCCGGGCACAACCATGCTGTGCTCGTCACTCGAACAACTCGAGAGAATTGCGTCATAGCGTTTGCTCTTTGGCCAGGCCACCAGCACAGCAACATGATAGAAGTGTTTGTAAATTCCATAGCCTTCCTTGTCAAAGCTTTCCTCGTCAGGGAATTTGTCAAATGGCTCTCGACTGTCACCACCAATGCATCTCAGTACGTCTCGTTCAATGTTGATTGGCCATCTTCCAAATTCCTTGCAGTGATCCTCGGTTGAAACCCAGTTCTCAATCCAGTGCTCATCATCATGCTTCCTATCATCATCATCAACGTGTTGGGGATCCTGCACAAGCTTGGTCAACGTGCAGAGATGAAGCTCCAGGAAATCACATCCCCCGCAAAGAGCAGCCACCACGCGGTCATGTCCCCTGAGCCCAGCAAAGCGCAAGCATTTGGTGGAGTACTTGTGGCAAAGTGGGATCACCATCTTTGCTCTAAAACCCTTGCTGCGGCTGGCCCATGCTTGCATCAAAGCCTGGACACGGGGCAGTGCTGAAGTGAAGAACACACTATCATCCACGCCCAAGAACCTGGTGTTCTTCCTTACCAAGCTGAAGACCAAGCACAGCCTCGATCCCCTTGTCACCTCGTCAAGCTTACGCTCGCAATGACAAAAAAAGGTGGTGTAGAAGTAGCCGCTAGTGGATTGGAATTCGAAGGCCTTGGAGCAGCTCAAGTGCCGGACAGTGAGACCTCCACCCCCATGGCCCGTCTGGGTAGGAAGCTGGATGACCATGGTCGCAAACATGCCAGCTTCCTTCTCCTTGTCGCTGTGAAGCTTGAAATGCCCACCTGGCTCATACAGTAGCATCTTGTACAGCTTCACGCCAAGCTCTAGGGATCCCGCGTGCACTCCCATGCTCGAGAGAGCGGCGGACGCTATGTCGTAGGCGGTCTTGGCGAGAAACTCTGGATTGTCGGGGAAAGAGATCTTGGAGGGATCAAGTTGCCAGGGCTGGCGGACGCTTGTATCGCCAAGAGTACGCTTGCCAATGCCGAATGGTGCTGGCTGTGAGACCGCCTTGAGCTTGTCAAGATCCTCGAGTGAGAGTGGGAGCCGGATGGCGCCACCCGCCATGCCCTCCACTGCCAGAGTGCGCAGCATGGGATGGAGCTGCACATCGATCTCACCTCCAGCGGCAAAAGCACTCGCCGATACGCCTTATGCAAAACACCAGTTTAAGTATTTAGGGCAAGGTTATTTATTTCATAACCCGATGACGCAGGAGCTTCTCAAGGCGCTTTGGCACCAACATCCCCGAGAGTGTGAGCACTTGAAACAGTATGGGCCTATCAGACCACACTTTAAGATTGACATCTCTGTTGCAAACGGGTTACTGCTGGCTTTCAACTTAACCTGCTCAGCTCACTTACGAGAGAATGCCGTCCAAGGCCACCCAGATGGAATTGAGGAGTCCTCTGCATGATCGTGTGGAGCCTCGGCAGAAAAAAATGGGTCTTGTGAGCACCAGGTTCAAGAGCTATGCGCGTATGACTTTGCCGACCAGCTATAGCATGATCGGGCTCTCTGCATTGTGAATGAGAAGCTCGAGGAAACCAGGGAGTTCTTTAATGGTGCCGGGAAGAGGGACGTCAAGACTTGGAACATCAGGCACTCGGAGTATACCCAGAGGGGGGTGGACAAGGTAACTGAGCTGTTCAAGCTGGTGAAGGATCCGGCTGTGGACCTCTGGGTGATGATGATCGAAGGTTATGCATGGGCCGGTATAGATCTTTAGATCTTCGCCTGGGCATGAGAGGTGGGGGCCATGATTGCAGTATTTGCCAAGGATCTTAAAACGAGCAAGACTATGGTGCACAGGATGAAAAACCCGAGTGTGGCTTCTTGCACTCGAGGCGTCGCTCGAGGCTTGCCCAAGACGTCCACCTTGTACGAGACTCCGTGGACAATGCTACTCATGGCTTACCTCGATCAGGCAATGACCTCTGAAGCGAAGCACATATTCAAGCTCATGCCCAACAGGAATTCGGTCGCATGGAACGGTGCTCACTCTTACATGGAGAGATCGAGTGCAGTGGGCCTACAACAGGAAAGGACAGGCAGGGGACACGTCAAGGGAACGATCCAGAGATATGTCAAGCCTGGGAAGAACTCGTTTCTTACAGTGCCAGGCAAATGGTGATTAGCACTCATGAGGTATGGCAGCTCATCACATTCTTGAGATCTATCTTCCCTCCCAAAATATCCTTTCCTAGCTAGAAACTGTTGAGGTATACGCTCTCTATGTCATGATCCTAGGTGGAAGTAATGCCACTCCACCGATCCAGGTGTAGGCTAGAGGCCATTTGGTTATGACGTTATATTCGACTATCCTTCCAGAGTCATCCTTGTCCATCTTAGCTTCCACATATCTCTTCATGGTATTAGAGCCCTGAGGGCTCCAGAGCCTGGGATGATGGTGTTGGCCAAGGAAGCCAGCGAGGATGAGGATGAGCCACCAGATGTGGCTGAGAGGTGCCAAAATTTGGTATTGCACTGCATTGAGCACCAAGATAACGGCACTAGTGAGCTGAGCAAGGTGCTAGGGCGTGATCAAGCAGAGACCGGCCCGGAGGTGCTGGCAAAGGGGCTGAGAGAGGGCTGGCTTGAGGCACTGAGCAGTACTGGAGCGCTGAGTGAGGTGCTGGTGTTAGAGATTGGCCTGAAGGCACTAGCAAAGGCATTGAGAGGAGGGTTGATCGAGGCTGAGATGATGGGAGCTTCAGCCGAGGATAGTGATAGATTAGAGTTATTCCTTGGTCCATCCTACTGAGAGGCAGCCATGGGACGATCCAGGAGGTAGAGAGCTGTGGGTTCCAGAAGGGTAAAGTTGTAAGTTCTTGAGAGGGGGACAAATTCCTGTTGTGGATACAACAGAGTGCTTCTCTCAATTTCCATTGGCTGGTTCAACTTTGACACTACTTGAACACTAACTTGAATCTTGCGCTTGAAATTTCCACTTCTAATCCTCATCAAGCCTTTATGATAGTATTGAGCAGTATCAGCTTGCACCAACCAAGGTCAGCCTAGAAGCAATGGATAAGTTAATTCGCCAAGTCTCATCCTAAGAACCACAAAATCCACATAAAAGTTCAACCCTGCTACATCTATCTTCACACCTGTAAGAACTCCCAACGGCTTCACTCGACTCTGATCTGCCATCTTAACATGGAAATTCACTGGTACAAGAACTCCTAAGCCAAGCTTAAATGCCATCTCATCTGGAATAATATTTACTCCAGTCCCTCCATCCAACAAGTAATGCTTGATTTGTTTACCTGCTATCTCCATTTCAATCACTGGAGAATATATCTGCTATGATTGGCCATGCTGAATTCACCACTACCTCTCTATGAGATTGCATTGTAGCAGAAACACCCTTTGAAGCCTTAGAGCTAACTGAAGTAACTGAGCAAAAGTAATTATTGGTTTTTGATTGTCCAAGTCTCTCATAATATCATAAGGAGCAACTTCCAGATTCAAGACTCATCTATACCTCTGTCTCTTCCCTACTCTGAGTGGCTTCTTACTCCCTCTAAATTGATCAAAGAGCTCACTCACTTGCATTAGAGAAGGAACACCTACATTCTCAAATATTGGAGCACAGAATTGACAATTTACTCTCGCTTGCTGGACTGGACACTCACACTAGACATTTGAGCGATCACACACTGGCTGGGGAGGATTCTAAACACCCTTAATCCAATTAACTTGTAAGTCCCCCATCTTCTTTGTAAGAGCCTCGACTAAATCTTCTTTAACCTTGTTCATCTGTACCTCTAGTGATAGGGCTGGAACTTGAAATTGCATAAGAGCCACTGGAGCCACTGTTGGGATCAAAGTTGGAGCTGTCACACTCACTGAATTTAAAATTCCAAGTACTCCGCCTGGATAGACTCCTAGATTTGTATGATCTAACAAGCCTACTGATTGTGTAGCCATTCTTCTAAGGACTGATGATGCTTGGATATGTCCATGACGACTTGGCAACTTGGCCTGCTCAAACCGTGATGAGCCTTGCCAAAAGTATCAAACCTGATCATCTTTTGCAGGTTTTGGATCCTTCTTTGAGAGGAGTTGCCAAAATCTTATTGCATACCATTGAATAGTTTCTCCTGGCAGGAAGGTAATCACATTGAGCTCGTCACTCACTCGTTGATGGAATCTTGTAGGGCAAAAAGCATTTAAAAATGTAGTCTTCAAATGGTCCCAATTAGTGAAAGCTACTGCATGTGGCAACATCCTTCAATGTCACTGGAAAAAGTCTCTGCTGCAAAGTTTCCTCACTATTGGCCATGCTCACATTCTTGAACATGGTGACATGCTTATACCAAATGTCACATACGTGGGATACTTCATCTGGCTAGTAACTGCTGGTGGTGGTACTGCTGCCATCACAATAAATGATTGCTGCTGTTAGTGTAGTGGCAAACTTTGATAAGGTTCCCACTATTCCTCCTCAGTCCGCTGCAACTTTTGTGGTGTTTTTTCTGAAGAAGACACTGGATCGTTTTGCTGACACTTCTTAAATCGTTTTGCTTCTCTGTCTTTTTTCTATTTTTTTGATTTCTCCCTTAGAACATCCTCTACAGCTTTTTCTATTTATTCCTCATCTCTGGCCACGCATGCACAAGCTACCACTCCGCAGCTGAATTCTGGCCTTCCACACTCAACTTCAATGCTCACGAATGCAGCTCCCAACTAATGCACCAAATATGACAACTAGAAGTCCAACTAGAACCCTAAACTCATACTCCAAGAGCTGTGTAGGAACAAAAGCTTTTAATCCTCTAACAATTCAGCCAAGACTTAAACTAACAGCCTAATCCACTCTTGCCCACAATGTAAGCACACTATACTCACTCGCTGCTCACTAGATAATTTTGCTTATTCTGCACATTGCTGCACTCAAATATGACATATCAATATGCTGTGCTCCATCGTTCTGCCTCTTTGACTCATGCCAAGCTCCACTTGTCATTCTCCTCTCTTCCCTAACTTCTCTTAACTTCCTTTCTTCTTGTCACAAACTCTTGGAATATCCTTCTTCTGTATATTCTCTGGAATCTTGACACTTCACTCCACAACTCGCCAACTCTTTAAATATTAGAAAAACAAAAGAAAATGCCATACCTTGACAATGTTTTTATCATTGATAGTGGATGAAGCTGATGAGTTGGTGGCTACTGGGATTGAAAAGCCAGTATTTGACCACTTTCTTCTAAATAAGTAGCCATCTCCAATTGCCTCCAGTGAATGCTTGGGAGTGGTATCTGCTGCAGCGATGGAGTTTGCAACTTGTTCCTATAGTGTGGAGCTTACATCTAGAGCCTATATCCACCCTCAAGTCTCTTATTGTGTATTAACTCTACCTTTACATGGAATTCCCCAAGATGCATATACTTTACCATGCAATCTTGGAAGTTCACTGGCCCACGCCTTCTCAAAATGTGACTTTTGACCCTGGACTTCTTCGATGCTCTCACTCTTCTTACATCTTGCTTTAGGCCAGGGAATCATGTGGAGCAAGTCTCTTTCTATAGTGAACACACTTTGATTGCATTATTGATTGTATGAAGACTCCTCAACTCTTGTTAATTTGTGCTCTATTTCTTTGGCTTCTTTCCCTACATCAGTTCCATCCTCACTTTCTTATACATATTCCAGCACTCTTCATTCTCAGCCAAAGTTTTGAGCACTCTTTTCTCCTCATTTTTCCCTCTTCTTTGAGTTTTTTAGTTCAGCTACACAGTTTCCCACTAGGTTTTCCTTGTGTCTTTGAACTTTAAACTCCTCTCCCATCTTCTACTTTCATCTCTTGTCATCTGAGAAAGTTGATTCACTTTGCGTGTTTCCCTTGTTTTTAGAGATTTGTGTGGTTTGTGAGTTGAGGAAGTGCAAAAGGAAGTAAAGTAGCATGCTAGAGCCCCAGAGGGGAGATGCAGCTGAAGTCGGTGAAGTTTAAGAGGTTTTGAAGTTGAGAAGTTCTTGGTAATTATCTTGCATGCAGTGAGGATTTCATAAATAAAGATTTTAGGAAGGTTGAAGAGCTCAGTGAGGGCTTTCCAACGAGCCTGAGATCAAGAAGATTGAACATGTGAAGCAAAAGATATTTTGAGTTGAAGTTGCAAGAGTGAAGCTTGTGGAGAAGCTTCATCAGCAAAACTCTAAGTGTTTAAAGCTAGAATATTCTATAAAGGAATATCCTGAGCATATTAGGAGTTATCCTGGAATCTTCCTGAGTACTTGGGGGGCAGTTCTTCAAGAGTGGAACAAGTGCGTGGAAATGGTGTGACAACATGGAGTCCCTCAATGTGATCCACATGTAGATCATATCACCTGCAATCTTGAGAGTGCATCAGGTAGTAGAGAGACTGAGCATTCAGTCAGAGCAGATTGTGGTGACTCACTGCCCCACCTGCAGTCAAGTGTGGTATTGACTGATGAGAGAAATCCTGGAAGAACTCTTGAACCCGGTTGTCACTGAGCTGATTGATGCCTAAATGTACCCTTGTTTCAATCAATGAAAGTTCCAAAGAGATGAACCTGGTGCTTGGGTGTGTGAGTTGAGTGAGTGAGTGAAGTTGGACTATATCTCCATTCTTTTTTACTTCCACTTTCAGTTTTCTTTCTCTTGTTTTTTTTTTCCATTTCTCTTTGTTTTAGCAGTTACCCTTTTTGGACACTACATTCTAGCACATGGGAGCATTTCAGCTGTGGGTTCTTGCATGCTAGAGTCTTGCATATCCCACAAGTGGTTGTTGTTGCAGTGCTAGCTCATTATCACCTTCTCCTTGTGTCACGGCTTAGATTCTGGCTTGAAAGAGAGTAAGGGATATTCCATATCCTTGGAATATTCCTACATCTTTGTATATAAGCCCAAGAGAGGCTTGAGTATAGTTCCTTCCCATTTTCTTTTGCACTTGAGTTTGGAGCTGCAGCTTTATGAATGTGTGTATGAGGGATGGATCCATAGTTGGGGCTGAAAGATGCCCCAACACTAGTTGCTAATCGGGTCACACTCATATTGAAAACCTTGAGAAATCTAGCTTGTTGGATTTGGTTCATAGTGATGTATGCTATCTGCTTGTGGAAACACTTAGCCACAAGAGGTATTTTGTGTCTTTTATCCATGACCATTCTAGGTACATTGTGGTGAGTCTTCTCCTTGCAAAGAGTGAAGTGTTTGACCAGTTCAAACTTTTCAAGAGCTGGGCAGAGATGTTTACTAGAAGGAAAATCCATATGCTATGCACGGATGGTGGTGGTGAGTACATGAGTAGTGAGTTTCTCAACTTCCTAGCTGAGATTGGCATTGTTCACTAGTATATGATGCCTTATACTCCCTAGTAGAATGGTGTGGCAAAGTGACTCTACTAGAGACTGTTTAATGCCTTTTCCAACACATAGGTTTACCCAAATCCTTTTGGGGTGAAGTGGTCAACATGGCCTTTTATATCTACAATCGTCTTCTCACAAGGAGAACTAGCATGGTTTCTTATCATGCTTTGATTGGGAAGCACTCTCAGTGGTCTTTGGTTGTACAGCATATGCTTGCATTCCCAAGAGTTAAAATACTATCTTTGTGGGCTATCACGCTTATTCTAAGGCTTACCACCTTTGTGATCTTGCTCTCAAGAAGCTTGTGGTCAACTAAAATGTTTCTTTTAATAAGTAAAAACTTTATCACCACATTTAAGGTATTGCTTCTTCCAATCCTAATATAGTAGATTTATCCCTAGCGTAGGGGTTCCAAATATATAATAGGGATAGTGGGTAGGTTGGGTATGACTGACCAACGTGAGGCATAGTCTAGCTCCCACTTGCTTGCATATCCTTGTTTTGCATCTGGTTTAGGTTTAAGCCTAAACTCTATACCATGTTAGTTGGTGGAATACCCATATTTTTGCATTAGGCTATTGGTATGTTGAAATAGCATTAGTGTAGTGCATGTGATCATGGAATGAGATTTGGATATATTGTCATCATGGATCTTTAGAACCTTAGGGAATAAATGTGGATAAAATAGCCACTAAGGGCTCTCTCATCAAGCAATTACCCCTTTTCTAGTTAGCTTAAGGGGAGAGAGATAAGATGCACTACATGTGGTATCAGAGCAAATGGCACGGGTTTGATTCTTATTGATTAGTGGCTACTTAAAAATATAATATACCCTTGAACAAGGTATATTTCTACCCTTAAATTTGAAATCATATGTATTGGGCATCCATGTGTATATCCTTCCTCTTGGTGGAGCATTCATAGACGAAAGTATCCACTGTAGGACTGCGGTATGGGTGGATAATTAGTTGCTTTATATGGAATAGCTAGTCTCCACTATAGAAATTGGTAAATTCAATGCGGAAATGGAAGTGTTGGTTCCCCTTAGTTCAGTAATGGTTGCTAGTCAATAGTCAATGAGGACATTGACATCTCTGAAGGGGGAAGGGGGGGGGGGGGGGGTGAATGTAGCACATGTGATCATGGGATGAAATTTAGATATACTATCATTGTGGATTCTAGAAACCTTAAGGGATAAATAGAGATAAAATAGCCACTAAGGGCTCTCTTATCAAGTAACTACCTTTTTTCTAATTGGCTTAAGGGGAGAGAAATAGCACTACAATTAAGCTTTATTTGGCTCTGTTTTATGTGCTAGTCTTGGAAATGGAATGTTGGATACTTTAGAACTATATTTATATTGCTTATTGTTCCTGTCTCTTCACTCTTTAGGGCATATACTCAAAAGTTATTCCATGTTTTAGTTCCTTTACTTTTTAGTTATATATTTGGGAATTTGGCTCTATACCTTCATTCAGTGGCCCAAAGCCCTAAACTTAGGTTTTATTATAGTACTCTTGGCCCACATATCTAAGGGTTTAAAGTTCTGCTTTATAGTTATTCTATGCTAAATCACTATTGAGTAAAGGGTGAAAATAGGCATTATATTCCTAACTAGTCATTTGGGCATGTGTGAAAACTGCCATCTTGGCAAGCAAGTTTGCCTTCTATTTACATTAAGAACCATTGAGGATCAACCTATAAGCTTGCTAGATTTGGTTCATAGTGATGTGTGATATCTACTTGTGAACAAACTTAGCCACAAGAGGTACTTTGTATCTTTTATCGATGACTATTCTAGGTATACTATAGTGATGTAAGCGACAAAATTTTTCATTCTACTTTAGTCACTTAACCACACCTTCGACCACTTGAAAGAGTCTCACTCACAACCTTTGTAAGTCCTATTTGGGACTTAGGGACTTATTAGCCCCAAGAATGACATCTATGCCACTCAACCATTGCACTTGATCCAAGTGCTCCACATGTCTAATTTAATGACTGACACCCTAAGGTACCATTGACATACCAACCCGTTATGCTAAGGCCACGCCCATTCACCCCAACACCACCTGCATTGCAGTCCCGTTTCTCAAAGACTGGGCCATCCGTCCATGAGTGACCATCCTAGGTCCACTCCTTAGTATCCTTAAAATGCCCACAAACATGGGGAACAACCTTCCCCAATATCCCTTTTACAGTCCCCACCAAATCCCTTTTCTATCCATGGCTGTGTTTGCCAACATTGCCATTGGGACAAAGCCCATAGGCTCAATCACTAAGTCCCATTGTCCTCTGGGACTTCCTTACCACATGACCGTATCATTGGTCACTACACCAGAGGACCACTCCTCTTCCTTTCCATAGTTTGGAACTTTGGGACAACATTTCAGAACACCATGGCCCTATGCGAGCCTCATGGGTACTCTCCCCATCTTCCACCTTTGGGTGCTCTAGCCATGGGCTTAGAGTGAGGTTCCGTTGAGCCACACTAGGTATCTAAGTAAGTAGTGCCACCCACACTTGGATTGGGAGTATTAGCCATTCGATCTCCTGGGGAACTAGAGCTGACTCTTGAACACTTCACCAAGCTACCCCATTTATTAGTCTGTATTCACTCTAGCCTTGGACTTCTTAGTGGTTATCCCTTCACCCAATGCTTGGGTACAGCCTTCCTAGGCCAAACTGGCCTTTTCTGGCCAAATTGGCTCCACTGAAGTCTTCCCCTTACTATACTTTTGGAGCTCACCAAACCCCCCAGGGTCTGGGAGATGAACGCTTTGGGCTTTTGGACTCGGACTCGGACTCGGGCTCAAGCTCGACCCCAGACTCGGCCTCGGTCTCGGCCCTAGTCTCGGCCTCGGCCCTGGTCTCAGCCTCGGTCCTAGTCTCGGTCTCGGTCCCGGTCCCGGTCCTAGTCCCAGTCCTGGTCTCGGTCTCGACCTCGGACTCTATCTCAGGTCCTTCTCAGACTCCATCTCAGGTTCCATCTCGGACTCCATCTCGGGTCCATCTTAGACTCCATCTCGGACTCCATCTTGGGTCCATCTCAGACTCCATCTCAGTCCATCTCAGACTCCATCTTGAACTCCATCTTGGGTCCATCTCAAACTCCATCTTAGTCCATCTCGGACTCCATCTCGGACTCCTTCTCAGACTCCATCTCAAACACTTCCATGTGTCATGTGTTGGTCCTCTTGTGTCCCTTTTCTAGAAACTCATTTATTGCTTGCTTTGTGCTTGTTCCTCGAGCACTTTGTTGGAAGTTCCACTCCCACTCTCAACTTTTCAAGTTGGAGCTTTTAGTCCAAACATGTTATGCTCGTTTGGCTTTCGCTTTGGCCACTACCATGTGGCACCCTTTCGGCTCCACTTTGGGGCTTAGGGATTTATGTCTCACAAGTAAGTCTTCTCCTCATAAAGAGTGAAATGTTTAACCACTTCAAGCTTTTCAAAAGCTAGGTAGAGATGTTTACTAGAAGGAAAATCCATGTGCTATATAAGGATGGTGATGGCAAGTACATGAGCAGCAAGTTTCTCAACTTCCTAGCTGAGACAAGCATAGATTAACAATATATGACAGCCTGTACTCCCCAGCAGAATGGTGTGGCAGAGCGATTCAATTACACTTTGCTAGAGATTCATTCTCCAACATGCAGGTTTACCTAAATCCTTTTGAGGCAAAGTGGTCAACATGGCCTTTTATATCTGCAACTGTTTTCCCACAAGGAGCACTAGCACGGTTTCTTATTATGCTTTGACTGGGAAGTGCTCTCAGTTAGGGCACTTGAGGCTCTTTGGTTGAATAGCATATGCTCGCATTCCCATAAGTCAGAAGACCATCTTCATGGGCTATCATGCTCATTCTAAGGTTTACTGCCTTTATAATCTTGCTCTCAATAAGCTCATGGTTAGCCAAAATGTTTCTTTCAACAAGCAAGAACTCTATCACCACATTTGAGGTATTGCTTCTTCTAGTTCTAGGACTTGTCCTTGGTGTTAGATGAGGAGTTCACTAAGCAGTTTAGAGGTAGCTTCTTCCAGGAGGAGCAATGCTCCTCTACTTGGCAGTGGCATGACTTCCCCACCAACTCTCCAGTCACTTCGGGGGTGACCAACAACACTTCTACTTTATCCAATGAGCAAACCCTTGCTACTTTTATGGATGAGTTCTTTATTAGTGAAGAAATGGTTGAAGGCTCTTCCAACTCACCTCCTCCAAATCCTCTCTTGACACTACCACCTTGTCAAGAGATTGGGATTGTTATAATGCTTAAAGCTCTTGAGTCCTTTACTCAAGCTTTGTGCAAGAAGGGATTCTATTGGATTGCTGAGCCTTGTGGCTACCAGGCTACTTTTTCTAGCCCTGATGCCTTAGAGTGGCAAGTGGTTATGCAATATGAGTATCTCTCACTAGTGGATCAAGAATTGAACCTAGATGTTGGTTCCCCTCCCTTCTGGCAGGAAGATAGTCGCAGCCAAGTGGTTGTTCAAGATGAAATACCTAGCTAATGGATCAAGCACTAGAATGCATGCTTTGTAGCTTGTGGCTTCTTATAAATATAGGGAGTTGACTACTCTGAAACTTATAGCCCTATTGTGAAGTTGACAACCATTCATCTTTTGATTAGCCATGTAACTGAGCTTGACTTGGAGCTCCATCAACTTGATGTGAGAAGTGCTTTCCTCAATGGTGATCTTGAGGAGGAGGTGTACATCACCCAGCCTTCTAGGCTAGGAGCATCTCATTTGCTATTTACATAAGGCATTATATAGGCTGAAACCCAAGTCATGGTACACTAAAATCAATGATTTTCTAACCTCACTTACAATGTGATTGATAACAATCTCTATATTCTTAGCCTTCTATGTAGATGATACATTATTAGCCTCCAACTAGGTGCAGCTTATCAACTAGATTAAGACTTACCTTGCTGCCAAATTTAAGATGACTGATCTGGGAGATTTGCACTATTGTTTGGGAATTCAAGTCTGCCATGATAGGCAACATGGAGTACTTAAGCTCTCCCAGGAGAAATACATCCATGACATTCTCCAAAGAAATACATCCATGACATTCTCCATGACATACTCTATGTTTGGTGCTAACCTAGTGGCTAGAAGTAGGCTCAAAGTTGTCTAAGGCCTTTAGCTCAATATCAACTTTAGATGACACTCCTAAGGAGGAGAACATGATATTGTACCATTCAGTAGTCAGAAGTCTCATCTACTTAATGGTTTCGACTAGACCTAACCTTGCATTCAGTGTGTCTTAAAGTTCCTGGATAACCCTTCATCCTCACATTGGGCTGCTGTGAAGCAGATCATGAGCTATGTGAGTGGTATAAGAAAATACATTGAAATATGCATGGGATACATGGACATAGACTGGGCAGGTGATCCAAATGATCATCATGTATAACCGTAATGTGGTTACTTAGCATTCTAGGAGGCAGCAGATCACTGCAATGTCCTCGTGTGAGTCTGAATACATCGCATCTACAGCAATAGCAAAAGAATCCATTTATCTTAAGATGTTGCTACAAGACCTCGGGATACAATTTCTAATAGTCAAATTCTACTTCAACAACATGTCAGCAATAGTGTTGACTCGGGATGTGAGATTTCACACACCAAGCACACTGACTTGAGGTTCCACTTCATTTGGGATCAAGTCAACAATAGAACTATCAACCTAGAATTTTGCTCAACCACCTCAATGGTCTTTGATATCCTAATGAAGTCGCTACATTGAGTGAAACATGAAGTCTTCCTCAAATCTCTCCATTTGACTAACAATAGGAGCCTTGAGGAGGAGTGTGGAGACAAGTGACAACAAGTCTCCATGTCAGAAAACAAGCTAAGTCATCCATCCATGACACCAAACACCAACCATCACACCCATACCATTATGTATATAACCATACCAAAGCAATGAAGTCACTACACACAAAATCCAAACATCTACACTAACCAGCTAAAGGCTTTTGCTTGTTTGCGTCTTGGGGTGCTTGCTCAATAAGGTGATGGATCTTGGTAATCACGTGGTGGCCCTGGTGAGCATGGTGGCATGCCTGTCTCTGAGCACTCACGTGAGCTGGTGGAGCTCAAGATGTCACACAGTAACAGCTTTTTGGGAACTGAGATGGAAGCTGAGGTGGTGGTGGCTGAGAAGGGCATGGCTGTCGGGTCCTTGGCAAGGCTGGGCAGCTGGGACGATCCAAGGCAGTGTGTTTGGCAGTGGAAGGCATCACCAAGCTCCCAGTTTCATGCCAAGATCTCGCCAAGCTCAGGGCGGTTTGGGTGCTAGAGAGTGTACGTTCCATATGCATCCACTGACTGTCCAGAGTTCCTCCCCAAGACCGCCCTCTGCTGCGCTATTGTGGGAGTGGACACCGGATATGAGCCTCAATTCAATGATGCGAGCAAGGTGGGCATTCCAAGCTTTACATGTTCATCCATGGCAGCACTTTCACTGCATTCAACTTTAGGGATCTAGGCTGTTAGCATATGGAAGAACACTGAGGTGATCAAGACTGATCTATCCCACCACACACCAGGGATATCTCTTGGAGAAATTTGTGTCAAGCATTTAATAATCAATGTATATGGAACAGGAGGATAAAAAACTTTCACCGTAAAGAGACCTATTCTCTAAGGGAAATCTTTAGCACTTAATTAAGTGTTTGTGCTTCAACTTTTACCTCTCTTTTGAACTTATGGAGCCATTTTGTTCAAGACGAGCTCCAACTCCTTGAGCTCGGCAGCGGCATGATCCTCAAATTCCTCCACCCGGATATCATATAGAGCACGGAGTCTCCACAGGGTTTTCCAGCACTTGCTGTGCCGGCAGCACACCTCCAACCCTTGCCTCTTGGATGGATTTGACTTAATCCTCTCCCCTCCATACTGGAGCTTGGAACACAGGTGTTCCATCCTCGCCTCCACCACCTTCCTCAAGGAGTTCCTTGCCGCAGCAGTGGAATCCAAAGCCACCACAACAATGTTAGAAGAACTTAATAGCTTCCAAGTTAAGTGCGTCCCGTCGATGAGCAATCCAGCCACCTTGCTGATGAGCTCCTCATCCCCAAACCGGAACACATTCGCCACAAATTCCTTAGCCATAGGACCTCTGGAGTGGTAGGCTCTCGCCAGCTGATTATACTCATCTCAAGCGTGCTCTTCTATGGAATCAAAGAGCTCTTCCGCAGAACCAAAGTACTCACCAGGATAAAAGTATGACTCAAAATCTTGTTGAGGAGCATTCGCTTGCAAGTAAGAAGCACACAGCTCAGAAAGCAAGGCTGTTACTGTGACCCTCTCTTTCATGCCTAGCAAACTGGTCGCAGTGTCAATGCATTATTCATCACCTCCTTCTCCACCTAGAGTATAGACTTTGCAGTGTTCATCGATAACTTTCCCCATGAAACCATGAACAGCAGTACAAGCATTTCATCATAGCTGCATTTGTGGTGAAGTCTGAGTTCCTCTTCCAGATCCACCAGCAGCTGCTTTTCCATGCTTGCGAGCTCCATGGCAGTGTTGAGTGAGCCATACACTGCAAGTGTTGAGATCAACTTCACGACACTAGCCAGGAACTGTCCGTGAACATCAAAGATGGTTGCACACCCATTGCACCACGATGGGAGTTTTAGCCTGAGTTTCTCTACTTCCAAATCTGTTGATGTTAGCTTGTCCACTCAAGCCTCTACGAGTTGGCGGTACTCATGGCTGCGATGCACTGCCAATGCAACACACTCCAGCGGGGCTTCCGAGACGATCTCCAAAGCCTTGGCCTTGCAAGCTGGAGTGTCGAGAAAGAACTCCAACAGCTTCTCTAAATTGTGAGGATATTGCTTGACAGCTTTCATGAGCATTCTGGCCAGCTCGATCACTCCATGCTCACACCCCGACGATATGAGTGTGCCCAAAGTCTCAGTTCCCTTATCAAACATGCCACTGATAAGCTGAGGCTTCCACTTCTCCAGTGCCACCTCCAGTTTGTGCACCTCTTCCTTTGCACCCTCGGCAGTGCCAGCGTCTTTCATGAGCCCAGCCACACGTCTGCTGCCGACATAATACAAACAACTGGAGAGAATTGCATCACAGCGTTTGCTCTTGGGCCAGGCCACCAGCACTGCGACGTGATAGAAGTACTCATAAATTCCACCCTCGTTCCCTCAATAGCCTTCTTTGTCAAAGTTTTCCTTATCATAATAGTTATCATATGGCTCTTGACTGTCACCACCAAGGCATCTCAGTACGTCTTGTTCAATGTTTATCTGCCATCTTCCAAATTCCACACAATGATCCTCGGTTGAGATCCAGTTCTTGATCCAGTGCTCATCATCATGCCAATCATCATCATCATCATAGACTTATCGAGTGAGTGTGTAGAGATGAAGCTCCAAGAAATCACATCCCCGAAGAAGAGCAAACACCATACAGTTGTGTTCCTTAAAGCCCAATAAAGCACAAGCTCTTGCTTGAGTACTTGTGGCAGAGCGGGATCACCATCTTTGCTCTAAGACCTTCGCTGTGGGAGGCCCATTCTTGCATCAAAGACTGGACGTGGGGTAGTGATGATATGAAAAAAGCACTATCATCCACACCTATAAAAGTGAAAATAAATATAATTTTCAATATAGATAATATTGTTATCTAAGAGCTCGTCATTAAAAGAAGGGGAGATAATGAAACTATTACAATATTAAATAAAAAAATATTTATCTTGAACACTCTTACTTTCATAGAAACTCTAGAAACTAATCTAGTCCATCCCTCAACTAATCTAGAAATCTAATCTGGGTATAGATCCATATTAATCCCAAATGCCCATCCATGTGCATAGTGGGTGTTGCATCCCATATATAAGTAAAAGTTTGGGGTTTAATTTTTACTATGGCCAGTAATAGTGAATATACTTCTCAATAAATACAAAAATATTCCAAATATATGACATCATCCTTACCTTCTTTTATATTGAGCACTGAACAACAACTAAAGTGGTATAGAACTAAGCTTAAATGGATATCATTGATGAAAATTTGCAACCAACTTAAAAGTATGAGCAATGTGAGAAGCAAACTCCCAAGTATAATCACAAGGAGGATACTTAAGTTAGTCAAAAAAACAATAGAAGTTGTGATACTAATACTTCAAATTAAGGATGCCAACTTGTACTCACTTTGGAGGAGGTGGTGGTGAGAAACCAGTGGGATTAGAAAGGATGAGATAATGTTTCATAAAGAAATATAGAACACTAGATGTAAGTTTATAAATAGTGGAAGATTGAGTTAATAAGTAACCTAAGTGCATGTGAAGCACAAAAATTCAACTTTGTATTTAGAAGCATGATCCTAAGTCTTGAGACTCAAACCTTGAGACTTAAAAATATGAAGAAGTGGCAATTGCCATTATATAGGACTAGTTAAGAGGGGCAAGTTAACACTCAAATCCTATCCCTAACTCTTTTGTACTCTAGCCTTCCATCATTAATGCATATCCATATACTCAAAATCTAGAGTACTTAAGCAATGTTAAGTTTATTTTTACTCACAACTTTGACAAAAACCTTCTTAGGGATTGAAGGATTTAATCACTTTTCTTTCTTACTCTCTATGTGTTTGTTTGCATTTAACTTCAATAGAGCATAAGATTAAGTGAATCAAGCACAACAATAAACATCCACTCCACTCTTCCCTTCTTTTCTCTCTCTCTTTCTTTCTTTTTGAGAACAAATCAATCACCAAGTTTCTAGTGTGAGAGAGCATATAGTGAATACCCAGATATTGATAATCTATCTTATTGCAAGTATGTGTGGTCTTCTAATAATGGTAAAGAAGCTAAACCTTTGATTCAACTAAAAAGAAGGACCAAGAATAATCAGTAATAAAATGATGAACAACTTAAATAAGAGAAATGTAATAATGAACTTTCTTATAAAGAGAATCTAAAGTAGTAGTATAAGTAGCAATAAAATCATTTAAAAAATTAGGTACTTAAAGAAAAAAAATATAACTAACAAAGATGAAGGCTATAGTTGACAAAGAAGGAACAGTAATGTGTTAAAAAGTGTTAAGAATTATTATAAATAAACTCAGTAGAAGGAAGGAGATTAATTATCAATTTATAGATGGTAAGAAGTGGATAACAAAGGAAGAAATAAATTAGCACCAAAATTTATAAACAAATTAAAGCCCTTGATCATTGTCAATATTATCTGGCAATATATAAAGGTAGAAAATCTCTTTGTAAATAAGCTTAGTCAACTACCTTCTATCAATTGTCTTGTGACATGCTAAGAAATATACCATTTTAGAAAACTAATCGACTACAAAAAGGACACTATCAAATCCTTGAAAAATTAGAAGATTAATAAAGAAATCCATAAAGATAGATTTCAAAGGCCCTAGAGCAAGAGGAAGGGGTGGAGAAAATTATATTGCAACATTTTGATTTATTGATATATGTGGATGAAAATTGAAGTAAAAGTGAATGCAAACTTCAAAAGATTAAAAGAATTCTAAACGACAAAAGACCACATGAAAGCTATATACTTTTGAGAGTGAAAAATAATTGAGTGAGAATCACTATTTGGTCCTTTCTATATCAAAACAATGCTAATGAAGCATTTTCTTTAACAAAATATAGTTGTGTTGTTTAAATGGATGAAAACTAGAGCAAAAGTGAATGTAAACTTTAAATATTCAAAAACAACTTAGACAACAAAAGACCACCTTTCAAGGAAATGATATTATCTAGGTTGTTATGGATCATTTTACAAAGATGGCTTACTTATTTATAATAAAGATAACAATTAAAGCTTTTAAACTTGTTGAGGTGTTTATAGAGGTGTTATTCAACCTTTATAGTTTGCTAAGTGATATTAAAAGAGATTGGGATCTTAAGTTTATATCTAACTTTTAGTAAACAGTCTTTAAGAAGCTAGAGACTAAAGTGAGCATGAGTATTGGTGAGCATCCACAAATGTATACACAAAAAAAGCATATGAATCAACTATTGAAAAATTTATTAATGTCTTTTATAAGAAATTTGATAAAGTAAGGATTATGGGAAAGTACTTATCTTTACTTTAATTTACTTATAATAGCTCTCAACAATCGATTATTGGCATATCTATAATCCAGTTGAACTCCAAGCCTAATGTATTATAAAATGAGGGTTTGGTACACACTTAATAACCCCAATGATATTGCAAATATAACAAAAGATACTTGTCAACTAGTTCTTATAAACACTTTTTCTTTACTACCATGACAGTAGGAGATCAGTACAATTGGATCCCTTTAGTAACCTTTCTTATACTAGTGGAGTTTATTGGACATCTTGAGTGTATTTAAACTGAATGAGTATAAGGATAGAATTCCTACATGATATTAACACTTAGCTTGGTAAAGAGTTCCTGTCTCGTTGTGTCTTGCACTGGCTAGTGACAAGAA